>NW_028270160.1:79505449-79810094 GCF_037043375.1 Chiloscyllium plagiosum | reverse complement strand
CCTAGGTCCCCCCGTGCAAGGGACTGAATATCATCCCTTAACAACATGGTCACCCCACTCCCTCTGCCCGTCAGTCTGTCCTTACGATAGCACGTGTAGCCTTGAATATTCATTTCCAAGGCCCTGTCCACTTGAAGCCACGTCTCAGTTATCCCCACAATTTCCAAAAGAGCCTCAAGCTCATCCATCTTATTTCTAATGCTTCGTGCATTCATATATAGTATTTTTAATTTGTTACTGCCCTCACCCTTCCCATCAACTCCTATTTCACTCAATCTTACAACATGATCCCTTTTTGAGATTTCTGCCTCATTGATACAGAAATGATACAGTTGTCTTTCTTGACTTCCCTTGTTCTAACTTTCCCTCCAATTTCCTTCTTAAACATCCAGTTTGCCCCCCCCCCCCCCCCGCCCCCGCTACTTAGTTTAAACGTAGCTGCGTTGCAGTAGCAAACCTGCCTGTCAGAATGCTGGTCCCTAACCTATTAAGGTGCAAACCATCTCTCTTGTAGAATTTATGCTTACCACAAAACATAACCCAGTGATCCAAGAATTTAAATCCTTGCTTCCTGCAGCAGTTCCCCAGCCACATGTTCAAGTCCATTATCTCCCTGTTTCTGGCCTCAACAGCCCGAGGAAGTGGAAACAAACCGGAGATAACCACCTTGGACATCATGCTTTTCAGCCTTCTTCCCAGTTCTCCGAAGTCCCGCTGTAGTATGTTCCTCCTCTTCTTCACGACATCATTTGTGCCAACATGTACCACCACCTCTGGCTCTTCACCTTCGTCCTTGAGGATGTCCTGCACTCTGTCTGTGATGTCTTTAACCCTGGCACCAGGAAGGCAACACACCATCCTTAAGTCCCGCCTGCTGCCACAAAAAGCCCGGTCAGTTCCTCTCACTATGGAGTCCCCTATTACCACGGCTCTGTGCGATGTCCGACTCTTCCGCTCTGCCTCTGCGCCAACTTTTGATTGACAGACCTGGCCGCCTCGTGGACTGGCAGTGTCATCTGTCTCTACTGTTTCCAAAAGATTCAACTTGTTCCTGACAGGTACTTCCCCTGGGGTCTCTTGCACCTGTCTCCTCTCTGCCTTCCTCATCGTCTGCTCTCTTCTGCTCTCTTCTGGTACGATTGGTGTAATAACCTCGCTGAAGGTCTTGTCCAGAAAGATCTCGTTCTCTCGGATGAGAGTAAGATCCTCGAGTTCTTTCATCTGTGCTGCAATATGCTCTGTCAGACGCTGAACGTGCACACACTTTCCACACTTATACGAGCCAGACACACCAGAGTCGTTGACCTCCCACATCAAGCACGTAGCGCACTGAACCAGCTTGGCAGCCATGTCTTCACCCTCTTCAACTGTGGCGTAATCACTTCACTCAACCAGCTTGTCAAAGAGTCCTGAGCTAAAGCCTCACTATCCAATCCACAGAAACTTCCTTGGACCCTCTTTTTGGGGGCAAGTCTGTGGACATTTAATTTTGGTTAGAGGAGGAGGGAGGGAGGCCCTACTTTGTAGGACCTAGGTTCCAGAACACACCCATTCAAATAACAATCACTTACCCTCCCGACCGGCTTTTCTCTCCCACTCTCTCCCTCACACTGCCCACTCTCATTCTCTCTCTCCATCACACTGCCCGCTCCCACTCACTCTCCCTCACACTGCCCGCTCCAACTCTCTCTCCCTCACACTGCCCGCTCCCGCTCTCTCTCCCTCACACTGCCGGCACCCACTCTCTCTCTCCCTCACACTACCCGCTCCCACTCTCTCCCTCACACTGTCGGCACCCACTCTCTCTCCCTCACACTGCCGGCTCCCGCTCTCTCTCTCCCTCACTCTGTCCGCTCTCACTCTCTCTCCCTCACACTGCCTGCTCCCACTCTCTCTCCCCTCACTCTGACCGCTCTCACTCTCTCTGTCCCTCACACTGCCTGCTCCCACTCTCTCTCCCTCACACTGCCCGCTCCCACTCTCTCTCCCTCACACTGCTGACTCCCACTCTCTCTCTCCCTCAACCTGCCCACTCCCACTCACTCTCTCCCTCACACTGCCTGCTCCGACTCTCTCTCTCCCTCACACTGCCCGCTCCCACTCACTCTCTCCCTCATACTGTCGGCCCCCACTCTCTCTTTCCCTCACACTGCCCACTCCCTCTCTCTCTCTCTCTCTCCCTCACATTGCCCGCTCCCACTCACTCTCCCTTACACTGCCAGCCCCCACTCTCTCTCTCCCTCACACTGCCCGCTCCTACTCTCTCTCTCTCTCCCTCACTCTGCCAGTCCGTCTCTCTCTCTCCCTCACACTGCCGGCTCCCACTCTCTCTCTCCCTCACCCTACCCGCTCCCACTCTCTCTTTCCCTCACACTGCCTGCTCCCACTCTCTCTTTCCCTCACACTGCCCATTCCCATTCACTCTCTCACTCACATTGTTGGCTCCCACTCTCTCTCTCCGTCACAATGCCCGCTCCCTCTCTCTCACTCTCCCTCACACTGCCCGCTCCCACTCATTCTGTCCCTCACACTTTCGGCCCCCACTCTCTCTCTCCCTCACACAGCCCGCTCCCACTCACTCTCTCCCTCACACTGCCCGCTCTCACTCGCTCTCTCCCTTACACTGCCAGCCCCCACTCTCTCTCTCCCTCGCACTGCCCGCTCCTACTCTCTCTCTCTCCCTCACTCTGCCGGTCACACTCTCTCTCTCTCTCACTGCCCGCTCCCACTCTCTCTCTCCATCACACTGCCCGCTCCCACTCTCTCTCACCGCCCGCTCCCACTCTCTCTCCCTTACACTGCCGGCTCCCACTCTCTCCCTCACATTACTGAGTCCCACTCTCTCTCTCCATGACACTCCCACTCCATTCCTCTCTCTCCTCTGCACAACTGGGTCTCACTCTGTTGGTTTTCTTGGTCAGTGCATTGAGTATAGGAGTTGGGAGGCCATGTTGTTTCTGTGAAGGACATTGGTTAACGCACTATTGGAAGACTGCTTTCAATTCTGGTCTCCCCCCATCGGAAGGACGTTGAGAAACTTGAAAGTGTTCAGAAAAAGTTTTCAATAATGTTGCCAGGGTTGAAGGGATTGAGCTATCGAGAGGGGCTGAATAGGCTGGGCCTGTTTTCCCTGGAGTGTCGGAGGCTGAGGGGTGACCGGATAGATATTTATAAAATTAGGAGGGGCAGGGATAAGGTAAATAGCTAATGTCTATTTCCCAGGCGAGAGGAGTCCAATACTAGAGGTCAGAGGTAACGTTTGGAGGGGAATGATTTAAAAGGGACCGAAGGGGCAGTTTTCTTCTTGCAGAGGGTGATGTGTGTATGAAATGAGCTGCCAGAGGAAGTTGTGAAAGCGGTCACAATTCTAACATTGAAAAGGTATCTGGATGGGTATATTAATAGGAAGGGTTGAGAGGGATGTGGGCTAAATGCTGGCAAATGGGACTCGATTAACTGTGGACATCTGGTCAGTATGGATGGGTTGAACCAAAGGGTCTGTTTCCCTGCTGTACATCTCCATGACACTGTGTCTCTATTAAAGGTAGGAAGTGCATGGAGCAGGTGAACTAAGCATTGGCCCAGGACTGATGTAAACACTGTTCAATGATCTGCCAAAACCATGTCTCCCGGTTTTCTCTGTGCTGATGACATAGGGTTAAATTGTCATAGACTTGTACAGCACAGAAATTGACCCTTTCATTCAACCCATTCACTGTGAACAGATTTAGTCCTATTTGCCAGCATTTGGCCCATATCCCTCTAAACCCTTCCTATTCCTATACCCATCCAGATACCTTTGCAAATGCTGTCATTGTACCAGCCTCCACCACTTCCTCTGGCAGCTCATTCCATGCACGCACCATCTTCTGTACAAGAAAAGTTACCACTTACGACCTTTTAAATTTTCCCATCTCAACTGAAACCTGTGCGCTCTCGTTTTGAATTCCTCTTCCGTGGAGAAAATATCTTGGCTATCACCCTATCCATGCCCTTGATGATTTTACAAACCTCTATGAGGTCACCCCTCAGCCTCCGATACCTCAAACCCTTGAGCCCCAGTAACATCTTTGTAAATCTTTTCTGCAACATTTCAACTTTAACAACATCTTTCCTGTAGCAGGGAGACCAGAACTGAATGTAATAGTTCAAAAGTGGCCTAACCAATGTCATGTCCAACCACACTCCTACACTCAATGCACTGACCAAGAAAAGCTCTGTAATTCTGCCCCCTGGACCAGATCCTTAATTTGAGGGTTCGTACATTATGTTTACCTTACATGAGGATCAATGGTCGGCACAACATCGTGGGTTGAAGGGTCTGTTCTGTGCTGTACTGTTCTATGTTCTATGAAGGTGTTACAAAGGTGATGGAATACTGCAGCACATGGGGCTTACATTGAATCCCTCATCAACCATATCCAGTGTCTGTCAGCTCCACAACTTCAGTGTCCAAACAGAATTGTGCATTGACATTGATATCCGGCCTAATCCCAGCCAACATCATTGTGTGTGACTCAAGTCAGAATGTCAATGATTTCAAGATTGTCCTGACCTTCAGCAGCAAAGTCTAATTATTGAAGGTCATAAATCTTTTGATCATATCCAAAAAAACCTGCACATGCTTTAAATCAGAAACAAAAGCAAAACTTTTTGGAAAAGCTCAGCAGCATCTGTGAAGAGAGATCAGAGTTAACCTCTCGTGTCCAGTGATTGTTCTTCAATACTAACCGTGTCACTTTAATTGTCCAATACACACAGATCCACCAATCTGTTTGGTTTAATTTTCAGACTGAAATCTGTTGAACACAAAGTGCACAAATGTGCCTGGTTATCACACCCAGATCAAATTATTATAAAGTTCAAGCACTTTGAAAATATCTCATTCAGATACTAACTTCCTTACCAAATTATTTTCATGACAATATTTTAACTGTGTTTTCAAATATTCTTCAGTCCAGATACAAATACATTTTAAATTGCTTCCACCTCTCTCCCATGTGAGTAATCTGGTATATGAATGTCAGTGTCTGTGTGATGCTATGTATGTAGGCCATGCCTCTGAAAGACTGACAGATTGTTCCAAACAGCATTTCTCTTCAGGTCTTCACAACAAACAGGTTACTGCCTGGACCCAACCAGCTTACACTCACAAAACCTAAAACCCAGTGCCCACCATTGGTTGTGATTGGGTTACATTTTAAATGAATTCTAATTCATTCCTGGGCATCGCTGGTTGGGCCGGCAATTATTGCTCATCCCTAGTGGTCGTTGAGAATGTGCTGTGGGTTTGGAAAGTGCTGTCTAAGGAGCTTCTGTGAATTTCTGCAAGGCACCTTGTCGCTGGTGCACATTGCTGCTCCTGCGGGTCAGTGGTCAAAATAACATGGATGTTTGTGGATATCGTGGCAATCAAGTGGGCTCTTTTATCCAGACTGGTGCCAAGCTTCTGAAATACTGTTGGAGCTGCCCCCATCCAGGCCTGTGGGGAGTATTCTATCAGAACCCTGACTGGTGTATTGTAGATGGTGGACGGTCTGTGGGGGATCAGGAGGTGAGTCATTCACTGCAATATTCCGAGCCTCTGACGTGCTCTGTTGTCACTGTATTTATATCGCTAGTACAATTCAGTTTCTGATCAATGGTAACCCCAAGACGTTGACAGGAGAGGATTCAGCAACGGTAACCCCATTGAATATCAAAGGATTCTCTGTTGTTGGAGATGATCTTGGATAAGGTGGGGGAGGTGAAATGAAGAAACTGGTGAAATCTAAATTGATCCGATGTGGTTGGAGGGTCCCAAGGTGGAATATGAGGTGTTCTTCCTCCAGCTATCAGGTGGCTTGAGTTTCACAATGGAGGAGGCCCAGGACTTGCATATCCTTGGCAGAGTGGGAGGGGGAGTTAAAGTGTTCAGTCACAGAGTGGGGGGGGGGGGGGGGTGCTGTTTAGTGCATGTATCCGAGATATATTCTCTGCAATATTACACAACTGGGCGCCCTGTCTCCCTAATATAGAGGAAACCGCACCGACAGCAATGGACACAGTGGATGATGTGTGTGGAAGTACAGGTAAATCTCTGCTGGATTTGGAAGGATCCTTTGGGGCCGAGGATGGGGTTGAGGGGGGAGGTGTGAGTGCAGGTTTTGCACTTCTTGCAGTGGCCAGGGAATGTGCCAGGAAGGGAAGGTGTGTTTTGAGTGGGGTGTGGATCTGACAAAGGAGTCACAGAGGGAATGGTCTCTGCGGAACGAATATAGGGGTTAGGAGGGAAATATATACCTGGTAGAGGGGTCTGTTTGTAGGTGGCAGTAATGGCAGAGGATGCTGCGTTGTATCCGGAGGATGGTGGCGCAGAAGCTGAGGACTTGGGGGTTCTGTCCTTGGTGTGATTGGAGAGGTGGGGTTCAAGGGCAGAGGTGTGGGAAGTGGAGGAGTTGCACTGGAGGGCATTGTCAGCCACGTGGGAGGGGAAACTGTGGTCATTGAAGAAGGAGGCCATCTGGGATGTTCAATGGTGGAATTGGTCCACCTGGGAGCAAAAGCGGCAGAGGCAGAGGAATTGGGGAGCAGGGAAGTGGGGTTGGGAGGAAGTGCAATCCAGGTAGCTGTGGGAGTCTGTGGGTTTGAGGTAGATGTCCACGTTGAGTCTGTTGCCGGAAATGGAGATAGAGAGGCCCAGGAGGGAGGAAGGGGAAAGATCCCTTCCGAATATGGTGCCATTATTTAAGAAGGTGGTAAGGAAAAGCCAGGGAACTATAGACTGGTGAACCTGTTGTCAGTGGTGGGTGAGTTTTGAGTAAAAACAATCAAGTTAAAAAAGTACATGAAGGATAGATTGTTTATACACGGAGCTTGAGGAGAGGCCTTTAAAGGGACAGCTCGGGAGAGGTTTTTGTATCCGGACGGTGAAGGCTGAATGTTGGATTATTTGCGGAGGAGCTTGTTTTTTTCATTTTTTTCAGTTAAGTGTTTGATTTCTTTTTAATATTTATATTGTTAATTTTTCTTTTCACGCTTCATATTAAATCTGTGGGTAAGGAAAGATAGTTTAACTTAACATTTAATGTGCTATTGAGAGCTTCTTCTTTGTTGGATTAATGTTACTGATGGCCTGTAAGAAATATTGAGTGTGATGACAAATAGACTTAGCGAAGTGATTACACAGCAAGATCATTCAGATCGATAACTGTCCATCAGGAAGGGTTTGAAAGTGATTTCGAAGTCTCCTGTGGCAATTCCTCTCTCAGACAGATATTCCATTTTGAATATTGTTGAATGAGAACAATAGAAATGATCATCAGATCTTGGGCACCATATTCAACTTGTTTGTCAAGATATAAAAGAATAAATGTTTTCGGGAACTCTCCTGAGAGGGGCACAGTCAGGAGATTCTTCGGGAGTGAGTGTGAGTCGAGTATGGTGTATTGCTTTCTCACCGCCAGGGTGAAGAATGTCTCAAAATGTTTGAAGCAGATTGTCAAGTGGATGAGTGAGAAACCGGAAGTTGTTGTTCACATTGATAGGAATGACATAGTTAGAGATAGGGTTAAGGGGTTACAGAGTGGCATGGGGACAGCACGGTGGCTCAGTGGTTAGCACTGCTGCCTCACAGCACCAGGGTACCAGGTTTGATTCCAGCCTCGAGTGACTGTCTGTGTGGAGACTGCATATTCTCCTTATGTCTGCGTGGGTTTCCTCCGGGTGCTCCAGCTTCCTCCCACAGACCAAAGATGCGCAGGTCAGGTGAATTGGCCATGTTAAATTGCCCACAGTGTAAGGTGCATTAGTCAGAGGGAAATGGGTCTGGGTGGGTTACCCTTTGGAGGGTCGGTATGGACTTTTTGGGCCGAAGGGCCTGTTTCCACTCTGGAGGGAATCTAGTCTAATCAGTGCGTATAACTGTTTAGGTAGAAGGTTAAAAAAACGAATATAAAAAAGTAATCTCTGGTTTACTTCTGGTGCCATGTTCTAATGAGGGAAGGAATAAAAGGACAGGGCAGATAAATCAATGGTTGACGAGGTGCTGCACTGCGCAGGGAGTCACTTTCCTGGAGCATTGGGATCTCTTCTGGGACAGAAAAGACCTGTTTAAAAGGATGGGTTTCACCTGAACTAGACCAATATCCTGGTGGGGAGATTTGCTCGCTCTATTTCAGGATATTGTAAGATGTGAGAGAGGTGGGGCGGGGGCTTTCTAAACAACAGTGAAAATAGAAAGAAAGATGACAATGATTCTGAATCAGAAAACAGCACGTTCTTGAGAAAAGACAGTCAAGAACAAGTCAGAGAACAAAGGGACACTGAACATTTTAACTGCATTTATTTCAATACACGAGGTCTTATGGAAAAAGCTGATGAACTCGGAGCATGGAAGGGAACATGGGTCTGGAATATCATTGCTATTACAGATAATATTTTCTCTTGGGAAATAAGGCGGGGCAAGTGACTGAAGTGTGAGTCAGGGAACACTTTTGGACCAGTGATCGTAATGCCAGTAACTTTAAAATAGTTGTGTAAAAGGATAAAAGTTAAAATTCTTAATTGGAATGAGGCAAATGGGTATGAAATGGTATGAAACAAAAACTTTCAAATGTTGATTAGGGCAGAATGATCGCAGGTAAAAGGATGACTGACAAGTGGGAGGCCTTCCAAAATGTGATAACAAGAGATCAGAAACATTTTGTTTCTGTTAGAGTGAAAGTCAAGGCTGGTAAGATTACAGAAGAATGGATGAATAAAGATGCTGAAGTTCAAGTCAAGAATAAAAAAATAACCATCTATTAGAGAGACAATTGGGATCAACTGAATGTCTTGAAGAGTGTAAAGAGTGTAGGGGCATTCTTCAGAAGGAAATGAGGAAGGCAAAGAGGGGACAGGAGACAGCCTTGGCAGATAGGGTAAAAATTATCCAACGAGGTTCCATAAATACATTGAGTGAGGGAGCAACTGGAGAGAGAGTAGGACCCCTTAAAGACCAATGAGGTTGTCTTTGTGTGGAACCTCTAGAGATGGGAGGGATATAAAAATATTTTGCATCCATTTTTATTGTTGCGAAAGAAATGGAGGCTGGAGAAATCAGGGATATAAATATTGATGTTTTGGAAACAGTTCACAGAAAACAGAAGAGGAAGTGCTGGAGATCTTAAAAAAAACATAAAGATAGATAAACCTGATCAAGTGTGTCCCAGGACATTGTGGGAAGTCAGAGAGAAAATTATACGGCCCCGAGCAGAATATTTGTATCATCTGTAAACCATGGGGAAAGAACTGGTTGACTGGGGCGTGACTAATAGGTCATTGTTTAAGAAGGGATGTGAGGAGAAGCCTGGGAACTATCGACCTGTGAGCCTGTCCTCGGTGGTGGGTAGGTTTCTAGAGATGAATCTGAAAGATAGGATTTACAGAGGTTGGAGAGGAAAGGATTGATTAGAGATGGTCAGTCTGATTAAGTGTGAGCAAAATCATATCTCACCATTGATTGGGTTTGATTTTGGAAGTAATCAAAATGAATGGTGAGGACAGAGAGTTAGATGGTGTTTGCTTGGCCTTTAGTAAAGCCTTTGATGAGGCTCTGCATGATCGACTAATTGGTAAAGTTAGATCACATAGGATTCAGGGTGGACTTGTCAACTGAATACATAATTGGCTTTATGGCAGAAGATGGTGGATCATTGTTTTTCAGACTGGAGGCCTGTGACCAGCGGTGTCCCACAGGGAGCGGTACTGGCTCCACTTCTGTTTGTCATTTATACAAAGGATTTGGATGAGAATGTAGGAGGCAATGGTTAGTAAGTTTGTGGATGACACCAAAATGGTAAATAGACAGTAAAGAATGTGACCCAAAATTACAAAGAGATCTTGGGCTGAATTGGGCTGAGGAGTAGCAGATGAAGCTTAATTTTGATAAACGTGAGGTATTGCATTGTGGTAATACAAACAAGGACTTAATGGTAGTGCGCTGGGTAGTGTGGGAGAGCAGAGAGACACCTCAGTGTTCAGGGACATGCTTCTTTGAAATTTGCATCCCAGTTAAACAGGGTAGTTAAGAAGGTGTTTGGCACACACACCTTCATTGCCCAGACCTTTGAGTATCAGAGTTCTGACATTATATTGAACTTGTACAGGACAATGATGAGGGCTCTTCTGGATTAATGTGTGCAATTCTCATAGCTCTGTTATAGGAAGGATTTTATTAAACTGGAGAGGGTTCAGTAAAGATTTACCGAGATGTTGTCAAGAATGGAGTGTTTGAGATATAGACATGGCTGTTGCATTGGAGTGTGAGGTGTAACCTTATTGATGTTTAAACTATCATGTGGGTCACAGATAAGATGAACGATAAGGGAGTTCAAACCTGGGGGGTATATTTTTAAGGTGAGAGGAGAAAGATTGAAAAAGGACATGAGGGGCAATGTTTTTAGAATTTTGGATGTGGAATGAACTATCAGAGGAAATGTTGGATGTAGGTACAGTTACAGTGTTTAAAATACATTTGGACAAGTTCATGAATAGGAAAGGTTTGGAGGGATATGGGCCCAGTGCAGGCAGGTGGGAATAGTTTAGTTTTGGAACATGGTTGGTGTGGATTGGTTGGTCCAAAGGGTCTGTCTCAGTGCTGGATGACTCGTTGACTCCATGACATTACGGTACACAGTCAAAAGACACGTTAGTCTCTGCACACGCTCACTTTGCCCTCCAGCTCATGGTCTGGGATACAGCACGGGGGAAGGGTAATGTTGATGGATGGGGATACTGAGGGGCTTTTATATACAGTGGTGTATAATGGAGGAACTACAAAGGGACAGATCAGGATTGATGAAGCTGCACAAGGGAGGGCAATTAGACAGGGGCCATGGAGGGGGACAGGGGCTAGATTTGCGGTGGGGGGACGGGAGTTTCCAACATTGAACGGGGGGGTGCAGATTCCATCTCAGGATTGAACAACAGAACCAGGGAAGGAAAGAAGGAAAGAGAGAGAAAAATGAGAGAAGAAGAAAGAGCAAGAGAATCGGAACGGACACAGATAAAGGTGGGAAGAAGAGACAGGAGAGAAAATACAAAAGAAGAGGCTGTCAGTAAGAGAGAGAGAGAGAGAGAAAGGTTGTGATGGAGAGAGAGATGTAGTGTGATACAGACAGAGGGTGAGAGACCGAGGCAAAGAGAGGGACAGAGAGAGAAAAGAGGAAAAATCAGACAGATATAAGCACGTGCTAAGGAACGATATGGTGAGATTTAACAATTGATATTCACCATTCCTGTTGGTCTAAGCTCTCGCGATGGTCTCTCTCACACTCTTTCTCTCCAATTCAGGACAGACTCTGCTCCAGGGGCTTGCTTTTGAGATTCAACCATTCCCCACACTCTCACACATAGAGACAGACAGAAACCCACAGTAACTCACCCCCTGCTCAGTGCACACAGTGAAAGTTGAGTAGGTTAGGATAGTTTTCATTAGAAGAAAGGAGATTGAGAGGAGACCTATGAGGTCTACAAAATTATGAAGGGTATAGACAGGATAGACAAAGATAAGCTTTTTTTTCCCAGAGTGAAGGATTCAATAACGAGAAGTCACACTTTCAAGGTGAGAGGTGAAAAGTTAAATGGGCATACACGCGGCAAGGACTTCAAACAGAGAGTGGTGGGTCTCTGGGACACGTTGCCAGCAGAGATTGTCGAGGCAGGCACGGTAGTTTCATTGATGATGCGTCTGGACAGATGCATGAGCAGGTGGGGAGCAGAGGGAGACAGATGCTTAGGAAATGGGCGACAGGTTTAGACAGAGGCTTTGGATCGGCTCAGGCTTGGAGGGCCGAAGGGGCTGTTCCTGGGCTGGAAATGTTTTTGTTCTTTGTTCTTTGAAGGGAAAATGGCTGCCAGTACCTGTTTGAAATATCCCCAAGTCTCTCACTGAAAGCACCCTCTCTTCCCAAGTCCCAGCCCATCCAGTCAGCTCCCAGCTCCCTCTATCCAGGGCATACCTCCCTCAGGGATGGAGCATAGCCAGAGTCATCTCAGTGGGATCAGAGGGGGGAGGGAGTGAGGGAACGAGGAGGTATGAGAGAATGCAGCAGGTAAACAGTTTCACCCAGTTTGCATTTGTCTACTCCTGCTTTGCATTTTGTTGTCTTAGAATAAAAAAACAAATGTATTTTCAAACTGATCAAATTCCTTTTGTCTTTGTGGTTTCCTATTGATCAATGTGACAAATCTCAACTTGCAATTGTCAGGAATCTAACCCAGGTCACCCCGTTTGGAAGACAGCTACACTAACCATGAGAGCACCGCCGTTCACTTTACCACAACACAGTCCCCAAACATAGTTAAAAAGACCTATATCATGACAAATCAAACAGAGTTCATGTTGATTCACTGAAAGTGATATTGGGTCAGGTGACGATAGCTTATATGAAGAGGGAGATTTGAAGGAGCATCTGAAATCGGAGAGGTAGCTGGGTCATTGGGTGGGTGCAGGGAGGGAGTCCAGAAATCCCTCTGGTTGGGGTTGGATTCCCGGGCAATGCATCAGCTGGTTCATGGAAAGGAGCAAATAAAGAAACGGGACGATGTCAGAGAAATAGTTTAGTCCAGACTGCCTTAGTCTCCTCCTGCTTTGCATTTTATTGTTTTAGAATGAAAGCCACATGTATTCACAAACTGACCCAATTCTTTTTCTCTTTGGGGTTTCCTGTTGATCAATGTGAAAATCGAAAAGTGCGATTGCCAGGAACCAACACGAGGAATTGAATGGAAACAAAGTAAATTATTGTGAAAATAAAGGTGCAAATAAAGCCACAGAATCTTTACAATATTTTATTTCCTTTTTCAACAGGAAACTTCTCGTTTTAAAAAAAAATGTATAGATGTGTGGCTCAGAGAATTCAGTGAGGAAGAGTGGACAGGAGCCTATCGTTGCATTTCCCTCTCTGGCCTGCAGTGAACAATTATACCTTCCTCCACATCATTTATGCTTCCACCCACTTCTCTGATTGAGAATGGATTACTTGGGATAAATGTAGCTTTTGTGTATATTTGGGTTTGCTTTGGTTGTCCCACTTCCTACTAAATGTTGCTGATTACTAACAGCACTTTACACTGGCTTTACACCTCCAGTCTCTTTCATTTTGCTCCTCAGGTGTAGTCATTCCTTGCCCATTAGGAAAGGAGTGTTATCATGTTGCTGCTCCTCCTTCTCCTTTCGGTCCATTCCTCACGTGGACTCCTCGTTCCGTTCTATGCTGAACCTAATGTTGCCTCTTGGATTGATTCACCATTTGAATTATTGTTCTAACTGGATATGTCATGGCATACTTTAACTGGTCTCTGAAATGTTTCTGTGTCACCACATAGATAAGGGCATTTGTGCAGCAACTTAAGTTCCTCAGCATATATCCAATCTGATCAATAAGATGATAAGAAACAGAATCCAAGGAATAACCAGCATTAAAGAAATCTAAAATATGCAACAACCAGAGAAGTATGAAGCTGGCAGATATGGCAAGGAGTAAAATCACAGAATTCTTCCTGCTCTCTACCTCTGGATCATTCTCTGTTTTTCTCTGACCTCTCAGTTCTTTCCGTACCTTAATGGCCTCAAAGATATGTCTGACAGTCAGAATGTTGATAAAGAGAATAAAAGTGAATGGGAATATTGGTGTTAAAAAAGTCTCAAAATATCTAAAACCTATCCACCGACGGTCATACAAATAACCAGGCCTGATATAACAGTACCATGGAACATTATTGATAATCTTTCCAGGGTAATACACAAAGGAGTTGGGAATGTTCTTTAAACAAACGAAGATGCAGATTGTTGCTAGAACCCTGGTTGCAGTTTTCCCTGTGCAATACTTAGGTTTCATCTCATGTAAACAAATGGCAACAAATCGATCAAAGGAAAAAGCAATGGTGAACCACACGGAACAATCAATGGTCAAGCGGTTGAGAGCATAGATAGCACCACAAACAGGAGTGATTTGCAGGAAACACAGTGGAAAATAATATTTTCGAAATTGGTGAAGGATGATATTAAAAACAATGAACAGTAGATCTGACATTGTCATGGCCATCAGGTAGCGAGTGCTGCACACTGAAAGACCACATTTGCCCCTAGCTAAGATTACAATCACAACTAGATTAACTGTAAGAGAAATGAAAAAATAGATTTGAAGTCACTAATGAAACATTCTCTGTACGTGAGCCCAGACTGTAATTAATGACACAAATTGTTGTTCCATAGAACATAGAACATAGAACAATACAGCACAGAACAGGCCCTTCGGCCCACGATGTTGTGCCGAACATTTGTCCTAGCTTAAGCACCCATCCATGTACCTATCCAATTGCCGCTTAAAGGTCACCAAAGATTCTGACTCTACCACTCCCACAGGCAGCGCATTCCATGCCCCCACCACTATCTGGGTAAAGAACCCACCCCTGACATCTCCCCTATACCTTCCACCCTTCACCTTAAATTTATGTTCCATGTTATATGAAGTTTAAAGAATCTCTCTCAATGAATCATTTGCTCTATTAAAGGACACAGGGAAGAACATGAGCAGCAGATTACTCACAGAAACACGGTCATATACTCAGGATGTTTTTGGGTCAGCAGCAATCGATTTCGCATGCACCTCAGATGCAATCTTGCTTGCTGTGCCTTTCCCAGCACATCGCCCTATCTGCAGTCCCCATTATTTCCTAATTCCTAATGACCTGCTGAACCCACCCATGACCTTGTTGTATCTGAGCTCCCATTTGGAGCAAGCTGCCTGAACAAGATCCACCAACACAATCCCTTTCCATCAAGGAATGGGAAACACCAGGTGTCACTGCGAGGTGGGTTGTTACAAAACCCATCTGACCGATAGCAGGCTGTGAACTACCACAGCGAGAGGGTGGTCTTCCGAAACCCTTTCTAGACCAGCCAGGGCCGGTGCTCAGCCAAACTCCATCAATATGGCCTCAGTGTAAACCCTTTCTGCACAGTGTAGGGAAACACACAATGCTACGCATTACTGAGGAGCCTCCGAACTGACAACTATTCACTTTAAACTCAGTCAGTGAGGACACTAATGTCTGACATCAGGATTTGCCTTGGTAAATGGAAATATAATAATTTATCAGTTATCTGTAGAAATAAGGATGATTCAATTCAGTGGTTTATGTAAGTTGTTCCAAAGCTTACCGGGAACACCAGCAGCAACAAGGATGGTGGAGTACAGTCTATTGATCCTTTCCCTGAGAAGATGCATTTCGTTGTTTATGACACAACCTTTCCCTTCCTGCTGCTGGCAATCTGTTGAAATTGGAGAATTCTCTCAGAGATGGAGTTGACACAGTACCGGAGAATTTATTTTATATTGTGTGGTACCTCCACTGGGAAACCGTGATGATATCTCCAAATTTTTACGCATTTTGAACAAACAAGTTACGACAGCAGGTTTATTTTAATGATGATAGCATTGAGAATAACAGCTACATTTGAATACCCCAATGGCTGGATTGATCTGATCCTGTTAAGTCTCAAACATTCATGTTTTCAACGAACAATATTTGCAATACTTCACTCACGATCAATCCTTTCAATATCTAAATACCTTTTCATATTCTTTTCAGTGATGACCTTCGTTCTGCTGAGGTCATTCAGTCGTTCAATGCCTCATGCTGTTGAAGTTTTTGTGAGCTGTTCTCCTGCATACTGTTATCCCACAGCTTTCCTTGTTAATACAACTGATTTGGGAAATTCTTTCTGTGAATGAGCACTCTAACACAGAAGCTGAAGCTGATACTGACCACAGCAACAGCTGGAACTTCCACTCGGTCACATTTTCTCAAAACAAAGACAAAAATAATCGGATCCTTCAGTTCAAAACCATAGAATGATCACATCATACAGGGTAGAGATGGCCCTTCGCTCCGTCGAGTTTTTATCTCTAAACTCACACTCAAAGCTACTCAGGGCTGGACAATGGGAAGCCTTCAAACATGAAATAATGAGAGGCCAGAGACAGTATGTTCCTGTTCGGGTGAAAGGCAAGGCTGGTAGATGCAGGGAATACTGGAAGACTTGAGAATTTGAGGTTTTATTTGAGAAAAAGAAGGAAGAATATGTCAGGTATAGGCAGCAGAAATCAAGTGAATCCTGAGATGAGAATAAATGCAGTAGGAATATATTTAAGAGGAGAATCAGGAAGGCAAAAACGGAACATGAGATAGCACTGGCAAATCGGGGTAAGGAGAATCCAAACAGATTCAATAAATACATTCAGGATAAAAGATTAACTGGGGAGAAAATAGTGCCCCTCAAAGATCAGCAAGGCACCCTATATGTGGAACCACAGGAGATGGGGAGATACTAAACAAATATTTTGCATCAGTATTTACTGTGGAGAAGGTCATGTAAGATATAGAATGGAGGGGAAGAGATGGTGACATCTGAAAAAATGTCCTTGTTACAGTGGACATCTCAAAATGCATAAAGATAGATAAATCCCAGGACCTGATCAGGTGTACGCTAGAAATCAGTGAGAAGCAAGTCAAGTGATTGATGAGCGTCTTGCTGAGATATTTGTATCATCAATAGTCACAGGTTAGGCGCTGGAAGGCTGAATGTTGGCTAACAGGGTGCCACGATTTAAGAAATGTGGTAAGGAAAAGCCAGGGATCTATGGACCAGTGAGCCTGATTGATGGTGGAAAAGTCGATGGAGGTAATCTTAAGGGATAGGGTTTACATATATTTAGAAAGGCAAGGACTGTTTAGGGATAGTCAGCATGACTCTGTGCGTGTGAAGAGGATTGATGAGGGCAGAGCAGTGGCTGTGATCTACATGAACTTCAGTCAGGCATTCAACAAGGGTCTTCACGGTGGACTGGTTAGCAAGGTTAGAGATGATGGAATGCAGGGGAACTAGTTATTTGGATGCAGAACTGGCTCAAAGATAGCAGACAGAGGTTGTTGATGGAGGGTTGCTTTTCAGACTGGAGGCCTGTGATCCATGGTGTGCCACAAGGATCAGTGTTGGGTCCATTGCTTTTCATCATGTTACAGTGGACATCTCAAAATGCATAAAGATAGATAAATCCCAGGACCTGATCAGGTGTACCTTAGAAATCAGTGAGAAGCAAGTAAAGTGAGAAGCAAGTTGGGGTGGCACGGTGGCACAGTGGTTAGCACTGCTGCCTCACAGCACCAGAGACCCGGGTTCAATTCCTGCCTCAGGCAACTATCTGTGTGAAGTTTGCACATTCTTCCCGTGTCGATGTGGGTTTCCTCCGGGTGCTCCAGTTTCCTCCCACAGTCCAAAGATGTGTAGGTTAGGTGAATTGGCCACGCTAAATTGCCCGTAGTGTTGGGTGCAAGGGTAAATGTAGGGGAATGCTTCTGGGTGGGTTGCTCTTCGGAGGGTCGGTGTGGACTTGTTGGGCCGAAGGGCCTGTTTCCACACTGTAAGGAATCTAATCTAATCATGAATCGAATCATTTCCATAAATGATTTGGATGTGAAAATAGCAGGTATTGTTCGTAATTTTGCAGATGACACCAAAATTGGAGGTTACCTCAGAGTACACAGGATCTTATTCAGATGGGTCAATAGGCCAAGGAGTGGCAGATGGAGTTTAATTTAGATAAATGTGAGGTGCTATATTATCAAAAGACAAATAAGATCAGGAGTTATACACTAATGGGGTTTGTTGCTGAACCTCCTTCCAAGGCCCTAAAGGAGCCTTCCACATCCATCAAAGTTTTACCTGCACATCCACCAATATCATGTATTGTATCCGTTGCTCCCGATGCGGTCTCCTCTACATTGGGGAGACTGGGCGCCTCTAGCAAAGCGCTTTAGAGAACATCTCCGGGACACCCGCACCCATCAACCACACCGCCCTGTGGCCCAACATTTCAACTCCCCCTCCAACTCTGCCGCGGACATGGAGGTCCTGGGCCTCCTTCACCGCCGCTCCCTCACCACCAGACGTTTGGAAGAAGAACACCTCATCTTCCGCCTCGGAACACTTCAACCCCAGTGCATCAATGTGGACTTCAACAGTTTCCTCATTTCCCCTTCCGCCACCTCACCCTAATTCCGAATTTCCAGCTCCACACTGTCCCCATGACTTGTCCTACCTGCCTATCTTCTTTTCCACCAATCCACTCCACCCTCCCCCACCTCCGACCTGTCACCTTCATCCCCTCCCCCACTCACCTATTGTACTCTATGCTACTTTCAACCCACCCCCAACCTCCTCTCACTTATCTCTCCATGAAACCCTTGTCAATTGTTGTTGAAATCGATCTGGTTCTCTAAAGCCCTTTAAGGATTAAGGCTGTCCTTGTCTTGTCTGGGTTACATGTGACTCCAGACCCACAGCAATTGATGCGGTTGGTGGAGGTCAGCCATCTAAGCTCCAGGGCCTCACAACAGGAGGTCCTCAAGATTGTGTCCTAGCCCTAACTATCTTTAGTGTCTGTATAACTGACCTTCCCTCAGGTAGAATGTCATGAGTCCGAGGGTTCGCTAATACCCACACAATGTTCAGCAGCATTCTTCCCTCCTCAGATACTGAAGCACTCCAAGTGGCTCTGCAGCAAGATCCTGGCAACTTCAGCTCCTCAGAAACGATGTTAGGGAACTGGGCACAGAGCTGGATGAACTTCGGATAATTCGGGAAGCTGAGGGAGTAATTGAGAGGAGTTACAGGGTGGTAGTCACACCTCAGGTACGGGGAAAGGTAGATTACAGTCAGGAGACAGAAAGGAACAGGCAGACAATGCAAAGTGCCCTTGTGGCCGTTCCCCTCAATAACAAGCATATTGTTTTGCTTACTGCTGGGGAGGGACAACTTACCAGGGGTAAGCAATGGGGCACAGGTCTCTGGCACAGCATCTGTCCATGTTGCTCAGAAAGGAAGGATTAGAAAAAAGAAGATTGAGGGGGGACCTGATTGAGGGTATGAAGGGTATAGACAGGGTAGATAGAGATAAGCTTTTTCCCAGGGTGAAGGATTCAGTAATGAGAGGTCACGCTTTCAAGGTGAAAGGTGAAAAGTTTAAGGGGGGATACACACGGCAAGTACTTTACATGGAAGATGGTAGGTGTCTGGAATGCATTGCCAGCAGAGGTAGTAGAGGCAGGTTAGTTAAATGCATTTAAGATGCGACTGGACAGATGCATGAGTAGGTGGGGAACAGAGGGATACAGATGCTTAGGAACTGGGCGACAGGTTTAGACAGTAGGTTTGGAGGGCTGAAGGGCCTATTCTTGGGCTGTAAAGTTTCTTGGCTCTTTGTTGTTTGAAGTGAAAGGGGAGCAGAGCATTAGTCATTGGGGACTTCACAGTGAGGGGACAGATAGGAGATTCTGTAGGAATGAGAGAGAATCAGGGTTGATGTGCTGTCTCCCAAGTGCCAGGCTTCATGATGTCTCAGATTGTGTTTTCTGGATTCTTGAGTTGGAGGGGGAACAGCCCGAACTCATGGTCCACATAGGCACCAATAACATGGGTAGGACAAGGGATGGGGTTTTAAAGCAGATATTCAGGGAGTTAGGGTGAAAGTTTAGAGCTGGAACAAACAGAGATGTCAACTCTGGTTTGTTACCTATGCCGGATGCTAGCAAGGAATAGGGAGAGAGAAGAGTTGAACATGTGGCTATAGGAATGGTGCAGGAGGGAGGGCTTTAGATACCTGGATAAATGGGGCTTATTCTGGAGTAGGTGGGTCTTCTACAGACAGGATGGTCTACACCTGAACCAGAGAGGTACACTAAACTGGGGACAGGTTTGCTAATGCTCTTTGAGAGGGTTTAAACTAATTCAGCAGGAAATGGGAACCTGAATTGTAGCATCAGTGCACAGGAGGTTGAGAGCAATGAGGTCCTGAATACGGTTTCAATGTTGCAGGAATGCAGCGGCAGACAGCAAGTTGGTTTCAAGTGTGTCGACTTCAACACCAGGAGCATCCAGAATAAGGTGGGTGACCTTGCAGCATGGGTTGGGACTTCGATGTTGTGGCCATTTCAGAGACCTGGATCGAGCAGGGACAGGAATGGTTGTTGTAAGTTCCGAGGTTTAGATGTTTCAGTAAGAACAGGGAAGGTGGTAAAAGAGGGGGAGGTGTGGCAATGTTCGTTAAGGTCAGTGTTATTCTGGCAGAAAGGACATTTGATGAGGACTGGTCCACTGAGGTAGAATGGGCTGAGGTTAGAAACAGGAAAGCAGAGGTCATGCTTTTGGGAGTTTTCTGTCGGCTTCCAGATGTGGAGGAAAGGATTGCAAAGATGATTCTGGATAGTACAGAAAGTAACAGGATCGTTGTTTTGGGTGCCTTTAACTTTCCAAATATTGACTGGAAACACTGTAGTTTGAGTACGTTAGATGGGTCAGTTTTTGTCCAATGTGTGCAGGAGCATTTCCTGACACAGTATATAGACAGGCCAACAAGGGGCGAGGCCTCATTGGATTTGGTACTGGGTAATGAACCTGTCCAGGTTTTGATTTGGAGGTAGATGAGCACTTTGGTGATAGTGACCACAATTAGGTTACGTTTACTTTAGAGATGAAAAGGGACAGGGATATGTGGCAAGGAAAGTGATATAGTTGGGGGAAAGGTAATTATGCTGTGATTTGGCAAGATTTAGGATGCATAGGATGGGAAGGAAACTGCAGAGGATGGGCACAATTGAAATGTGGAGCTTTTTCAAGGATCATCTACTACATGTCGTTGATAAGTATGTACCTGTCAGGCAGCAAGGAGGTAGTGGAACGAGGGAACCTTGGTTTAGTAAAGAAGTTGTATCTGTTGTTAAGAGGAAGAAGGAGGCTTATGTAAAGATGAGACATGAAGGCTCAGTTAGGTGCTTGAGAGTTACAAATTAGCCAGGAAGGACCAAAAGAGAAAGCAAAGAAGGGCCAGGAGGGAACATGAGAAATTTTTGGCAGGTCGCATCAAGGAAAACCTAAAAGCTTTCTATCAGTATATCAGGAATAAAAAAATGACTAAAATAAGATTAGGACCAGACAAGGACAATAATGGGAAGTTGTGTGAGAAGTCTGAGGAGATAGAAGAGGCACTAAATGAATATTTCGCATTCGTATTCACACTGAAAAAATGTTGTCGATGAGTATACTGAGATCCAGATTATTAGACAAGACGTGATTGAGGTTCATGAGAGGAAGTGTTAGTAATTCTGGAAAGTGTGAAAATAGATAACTCCCCTGGGTTAAAGGGGATTTATCGTAGGATTCTCTGGGAAGCCAGGGAGGAGATTGCAGAGACTTTGATCTTTATGTCATCATTGTCTATAGGAATGGTGCCAGAAGACTGGAGGACAGTAAAAGTTGTTCCCTTGTTCAAGAAGGGGAGTAGAGACAACCCTGGTAATTATAGACCAGTGAGCCTTACTTCGATTGTGGATAAAGTGTTGGAAAACGTTATAAGAGTTCAGATTTATAATCATCCTTCAATCATCCAGAAAGGACGAAGTTGATTAGGGCTAGTCAACATGGTTTTGTGAAGGGTAGTTCGTGTCTGACAAACCAAGCAGCAGATTAGGTGGTCAATGTGGTGGATATTGGTTTCAGTCAGGCTTTTGATAAAGGTCTCCATGATAGGCTATTCCACAAAATACGGAGGCACGGAGACAGGGGATTGAGGGCGATTTAGCATTTTGCATCAGAAATTGGTGAGCTGTAAGGGTGGTTGGTGATGGGAAATGTTTATCCTGGAGTTCAGTTACTAGTGGTGTGGTGAGCATAGAGATCTCGGTGTCCATGTACATAGATTGTTGTGGTTCTGTTCGCCGAGCTGGAAGTTTTTGTTGCAAATGTTTCGTCCCGTCTAGGTGACATCCTCAGTGCTTGGGAGACTCCTATGAAGCGCTTCTATGGTGTTTCCTCCGGCATTTATAGTGGCCTGTCCCAGCCGCTTCCGGTTGTCAGTTTCAGCTGTCCGCTGTGGTGGCCGGTATATTGGGTCCAGGATGGTCTTATGACGGAATGCTGAGGGACTTGAGGCTGTTTTTGGTAGAGAGAAGAAGGTTGAGAGGTGACTTCATAGAGACATGCAAGATGATCAGAGGATTAGAAAGGGTGGACAGTGAGAGCCCTTTTCCTTGGATGTGGAGATCGCTTGTACGAAGGGACAGAGCTTTAATGTCAGAGGTAGTTTCCTTACTCAGAGAGTAGTCGGGGCACGGAATGCTCCGCCTGCAACAGTAGTAGACTTGCCAACTTTACGAACATTTAAATGGTCATTGGATAAACATATGGATGATAATGGAATGGTGTAGGTTAGATGGGCTTGAGATTGGTTTCACAGGTCGGCACCACATCGAGGGCCGAAGGGCCTGTACTTTGCTGTAATGTTTAATGTTCTATGTTCCAGGCCTGGCTGTCAAATGGCAGTTAACATCCGTGCCACACAAATGTAAAAAAAAAATCACCTCGAAGAAGAGATCACAGAAATAACGCCGTGTGACATTCAAGACTTTGCTGTTGCGGAATCCCCCACAATCAACAAGCTGGGAGTTCCCATTGAGCTGAAAATGAAATGGATTTACAATGTAAGTACTGTGGCTACAAGAGCAGCTCAGGGGCAGGAACACTGCAGTGAGGGATGTACCTCATGGCTCCAAAAGCCTCTCCACCATCTCTTAGGCACACGTCAGGAGTGTGATGGAATACTCCCCACTTGCCTGGATGGAAATATCTTCAAGAAATGGGACCCCAGCATGACCAAGCAGCCATATAAAAGCACAATTTAGCAGACATTCAAATTCCGACATGAAATCAGAAAGTGCTGGAGAAATTCAGCAAATCGGGCAACACCTTTGGAGAGATACATAAAGTTAAACTTTTGAGTCCAATATCACCCTTCTTCAGAA
Source organism: Chiloscyllium plagiosum (assembly GCF_037043375.1). Classification (NCBI taxonomy): domain Eukaryota; kingdom Metazoa; phylum Chordata; class Chondrichthyes; order Orectolobiformes; family Hemiscylliidae; genus Chiloscyllium; species Chiloscyllium plagiosum. The sequence goes on along the minus strand of NW_028270160.1, from coordinate 79,787,210 downwards.
CAGTGCTGACGAGGTGTCATGTCGGACGAGAAACATTCATTCTCTTTCTCTATTCACAGTTACACCAGGCCTGCTGAGTTTCTCCAATATTTTCTCTTTTACGATGAAGTAACCAGTTTGATCGGCACCACATCTACAAACATTGTCTATCCACCACCGGTGCTCATTGGCAGTACTGAGTATCATTGACAATACACACTGCAGAGACTCACCAATGCTCCGTAGACATCATCTTCAACATCTATGACCACTACCTTCCTAAAGACAAAGGCAGTAGATGTATGAGAACACCATGACCAGCATGTTCCCTTCCAAGCCACTCACCATCCTGACTTGGATATATATTCCTTCAGTAAAATCGCCATAGTCCCAGTGGACCAGAGGGCTGCTCTCTCATTAGTGAGAAACAACTGGCCGTGAGTTTAACCTGAGGGTCAGCGTGCCTCAGGGGAACGATGAGGTTGGGAAGGTAGGACCTTCATGATGATCTCAGCCGGTGTGGGGATTGAACCTGTGCTGTTAACATAGAACATACTATAATACAGCATAGTACAGGCCCTTCAGCCCTCGATGTTGTGCCCACCATTTATCTGACTCTATTGTTCTCTCCTCTATGTGCCTATCCAAGAGTTGCTTAAATTGCACAAAATACAGAGGCATGGGATTGAGGGTGTTTCTGCAGTTTGGATCACAAGTTGGCTAGTTGAAAGAAGACAGAGGGTGGTGGCTGTTGGGAAATATTCACCCTGGAGTTCGTTACTAGTGGTGTATCACAAGGATTTGTTTTGGCTGCACTGCTGTTTGTCATTTTTATAAATGACCTAGATGAGGGTGTAGAAGGATGGGTTAGTACATTTGTGGATAACAATAAGGTCGGTGGAGTTCTGGATAGTGTTGTATGATGTTGCAGTCTACAGAGGTACATAGATAAGCTGCAGAGCTGGGCTGAGAGGTGGCAAATGGAACTTAATGTGGAAAAGTGTGAGGTGATTCACTTTGGAAGGAGGAACAAGAATACAGAGTACTGGGCTAATGGTAAGATTCTTGGTAGTGTAGATACGCAGAGAGATCTCAGCGTCCAGGTCCATAGATCCCTGAAAGTTGCCACCCAGTTTGATAAGGTTGAGGCTCTTTTCATTCGAAAGAAGAAGATGACGTAATTGTGAGATACAGATAATCACTGAGTTGGATGGGGTGGACAGTGAGAGCTTTTTCCTCGGATGGTGATGGCTAGCATGAGGGGACATAGCTTTAGTTTGAGGGATGATAGATATAGGACAGATGTCAGAGGTAGTTTCTTTACACAGAGTGTAGTCGGGGCATGGAACGCACTGCCTGCAACTGTAGTAGATACCGACTTTCAGGGCATTTAAATGGTCATTGGATAATCATATGGATAAAAATGGAATAGTGTAGGATAAATGGGCTTCAGACTAATTACACAGGTCGGCACAACAATAAGGGCCGAAGGCAGTACTGCGCTGTCATGTTTATGTTCTATGTTCTAATTGTTCCTAATCTATCTGACTTTGCTACCACTGCTGGTAGTGTATTCCACACACCCACCACTGTCTGTGTTAAGAACCTACATCTGACATCTCCCCTAAAAGTTCCTCTAATCACTTTAAAATGATACCCCCCCCCATGATGACCATTTCCACCCAGGGAAAAAGTCTCTGTCTATTCCATCTGTCTGTGTCTCTCATCACCTTGTGCACCTCCATCATGTCAGCTCTCATCCTTCTTCACTCCAGTGAGAAATACCCTCGTTCCCTCAACATTTCTTCATAAGACATGCCCTCCAGTCCAGACAGCACCCTCTCTAAAGCTCCCACATCCTTTCTATAATGAGGCAACCAGAACTGAACACAATATTCCAAGTATGGTCTAAGCAGGGCTCTACAGAGCTGCAGCATAACCTTGCGGCTCTGAGACTCCATCCCTCTGCTAATGAAAGCAAACACGCTATACATTGCCTCAACAAATTTGGGGGGCGCTGGGTGACTTTGAGGGATCAATAGGCATGGACCCCAAGATCCTTCTGTTCCTCCACACAGCCAAGAATGCTGCCTTCAACCCTACATTCTGCATTTCAGTTTGACCTTCCAAAATGAATCACTTCATGCTTTTCCAGGTTGAACTCCATCTGACACTTATCAGCCCAGTTCTGCATCCTGTCAATGTTCCGTTGCAACCTAGAGTAGTCCTCCACACTATCCACCACTCCACCAACCTTCATGTCATTGGCAAACTTACTAACCCAACCTTCCACTTCCTCATGCAGGTCATTTATAAAAATACACAGAGAGCAGAGGTCCCAGAACCATCCCTGTGGAATATCACCAGTCACCAAGCTCCAGGCTGAATACTTCCCATCTACTACCAGCCTCTGCCTTCTATGGATGAGCCTACTCTGTGTCCAGACAGCCAAATTTCCCAGAATCCCATGCCTCCTTACTTTCTGAATGACCATCCCATGGGGAACCTTATCAAATGCCTTGCTAAAATCCATGTGCACCACATCCACTGCTCTACCTTCCTCAGTGCATTTTGTCACATCTTCAAAGGATTCAATAAGGTTTGTGAGGCATGACCTGCCCCTCACAAAGCCATGCTGACTATCTATAACCAAGCTATGGTTTTCCAATTAATCATAAATCCTGTGTCTCAGAATCCTCTCCAATAATTTGCCCAACACAGAAGTAAAACTGACTGATCTGTAATTCCTAAGATTACCCTATTCCCTATCATGAATAAGGGAATAATATTTGCCACCCTCCAATTATTTGGCACTACTCCAGTGGACAATGAGGACACAAAGATCATCATCAAAGGCACAGCAATCTCTTCCCTCACTTCCTGTAATAACCTTGCATATATTCCTTCCTGCCGGGGGGAGTTAGCTATCCTTAAAACTTTCAGCGCACCCTCCTTTGAAACACCAACCTGTTTGAGCATGTCAGCCTGTTTCATTCTGTCTTCACAAACATTAAGTTCCCTCTCAGTAGTGAATAATGAAGCAAAGTATTCATTGAGGACCAACACTACCTCCTCCTCCGACTCCAGGCACAAGTTCTCTCCACTGTCCTTGATTGGCCCTACCCTCACTCTAACCATCCTCTTGTTCCTCACATCAGTGTAGAACGCCTTGGGGTTTTCCTTCATCCTGCCTCCTAAAGCCTTTACATGCACCCTCCTCGATCTCCTAAGTCTACTCTTCAGTTCCTTTCTGGCTACCTTGTAACCCTCTAGAGCCCTGTCTGATGCTTGCCTCCTCAACCTTAAGTAAGCTTCCTTCTTCCTCTTGACTAGATGTTCCACATCCCTTGTCACCCAAGATTCTTTAAACCTCCCATCCCTTCCTTACCTCAGTGGGACAAACCTGTCCAGGACTATCAGCAAGTGCTTCCTAAACAACCTCCACATTTCTTTTCAGCATTTCCCTGAGAACATCTGTTCCCAATTTAGATGCCCCAGTTCCTGCCTGATAGCATTGTAATTCCCCCTCCCCCAATTAAATACTTTCCCAGACCATCTGCTCCTATCCCTCTCCATGAGTACAGTGAAGGTCATGGAGTTATGATCATTATCACCAAAATGCTTTCCCACTGAGAGATCTGACACCTGGCCAGGTTCGTTGCCAAGCACCAAATCCAATATTGGATGTTGGTGTCACTCCAAATCACAAACCAGCCGTCCAGCCCTCACTGCTGCAGGGGCTCAGTTAGCACAGTTGGCTGGATGGCTGGTGTGAGATATAGAGAGGTGAGGTGGTACTTTGGTTAAACTCACCATCAGTTGTCTCTCTCCCTCTTTCCAAGACAGAACAGCCTTTTGAATTGTGCAATTCCTTCGGTATCCCTCTGTCACAATCCTAGAGAGAAGGCTGAGAGGTGACTTAATTGAGACATACAAGATAATCAGGTGGTTCGATAGGGTGGACAGTGAGAGCCTTTTTCCTCGGATGGTGATGGCTTGCACGAGGGGACATAACTTTAAATTGAGGGGTGATAGATACATGACAGATGTCAGAGTAGTTGGAGTATGGAACGCCCTGTCTACAACAGTTAAAGACTAGTCAACTTTAAGGGCATTTGAATGGTGATTGGATAAACATATGGATGAAAATGGAATCGTGTCGGATCGATGGGCTTCAGATTGTTCCACATGTCGGTGCAACATCGAGGGCCGAAGGGCATCTACTGTGCTGTAATGTGTGATGTTCTATTTTAGTGACCAGTTGATCACTAAAAGGCTGAAGGGTGAGAGCAAAGGAGAGACCCGCAGAGACCCAGAGATGGAGAGCAGAAGGAAGGCTGTGATTCTGCTCTTCACCATCTCTGGGAGCTTCACCCTCCCGTGGTTCATCAATGTTGTAGATTTCTGATATTATGTCATTCGAGGCATCAATCCTGATGATTACCCACCGTTTCTGTTAGTGTTCAGTGTTGTTGGTTACATGCTGCAGAGGTTACGTTGTTGTACAAACAGATTTATTTATGCAGCAACGCTGTCTACCTTCAGAGGGAAGATCAGTAACACAGTAAAATCTCTGGCTACACAAATTCATTACCTTCTGAATAAATAAAACTCTTCATTGAAGCCAAAGGGGTGGTCCCATTGTTCCCAGACTGTGGAATGATATTTTTCATTGACCCGTGGGATATGGGCAGCACTGGCTGGGCCAGTGTTATTTGTCTGTCCCTTGTTGCTCCTTGAGAAGGTGATGGTGAGCTGTCTTCTTGAACTCGCTGCACTCCATGTGATGTAGGTAGACCCACAATGTGCCCCTTAGGGAGGGAATTCCAGGACTTTGACCCAATGACACTGAAGGAACAGCGATATGTTTCCAAGTCAGGATTGTGAGTGGTTTGGAGGGGAACTTGCAGGGGGTGGTGTTCCCATGTATCTGCTGCCCTTGTCCTTCTAGATGGAAGTGATCCAGTGGAGAGCAGACTGACCCCACTGTGTCTGTGTCACTGACCTAGGGGAGAGCAGACTGACCCCACTGTGTCTCTGTCACTGACCCAGGGGGAGCAGACTGACCCCAGTGTGTCTGTGTCACTGACCCAGGGGGAGCAGACTGACCCCACTGTGTCTCTGTCACTGACCCAGGGGAGAGCAGACTGACCCCAGTGTGTCAGTGTCACTAGTTGAAACTTTATTGCTGGAACAGCACAGCAGGTCAGGCAGCATCCAGGAAACAGGAGATTCGACGTTTCGGGCACAGGCCCTTCTTCAGGAATGAGCAGAGAGTGTTGGAAATGTGAGAGGTGGAAAGAGGTCAAGGTGAGGGTGATAGGTCGGAGTAGGATGGAGGCGGAGAGGTCAAGAAGAAGACTGCAGGTCAGGAAGGGGGTGCCGGGCTGGAGGGATTCGGCTGAGACAAGGTGGGGGGAGGGGGGATGAAGAAACTGGTGAAGTCCAAGTTCATTCCCTGTGGTTGGAGGGTTCCCAGTCGGAAGATAAGACGCTCCTCCTCCGACCGTCGCGTTGTTGTGGTTTGGCGGTGGATGAGTCCAATGACCTGCATATCCTCGGTGGAGTGGGAGGGGGAGTTGAAATGCTGTGCTACAGGGTGGTTGGGTTGGTTCGTCCGGGTGGCCCAGAGGTGCTCTCTGAATCGCTCCGCAATTCTGTGTCACTAACCCAGGGGGAGCAGACTGACCCCACTGTGTCTCTGTCACTGACCCAGGGGAGAGCAGACTGACCCCAGTGTGTCTCTGTCACTGACCCAGGGGAGAGCAGACTGACCACACTGTGTCCCTGTCACTGATCCAGGGGGGAACAGACTGACCCCAGTGTGTCTGTGTCACTGACCCAGGGGAGTGCAGACTGACCCCAGTGTGTCTGTGTCACTGACCCAGGGGAGAGCAGACTGACCCCAGTGTGTCTGTGTCACTGACCCAGGGGAGAAGAGACTGACTCCATTATATCTGTGTCACTGACCCGGGGAGAGCAGACTGACCCCACTGTGTCTGTGTCACTGACCCAGAGGAGAGCAGACTGACTTCACTGTGTCTCTGTCACTGACCCAGGGGAGAGCAGACTGACCCCACTGTGTCTCTGTCACTGACCCCAGAGTGGGAAGGCTGACCCCACTGTGTCTGTGTCACTGACCCCAGGGAGGGAAGGCTGACCCCACTGTGTCTGTGTCACTGACCCCAGAGTGGGAAGGCTGACCCCACTGTGTCTGTGTCACTGACCCCAGGGAGGGAAGGCTGACACCACTGTGTCTATGTCACTGATCCCAGGGAGGGAAGGCTGACCCCACTGTGTCTGTGTCACTGACCCCAGGCAGGGAAGGCTGGCCCCACTGTGTCTGTGTCACTGACCCCAGGGAGGGAAGGCTGACACCACTGTGTCTATGTCACTGATCCCAGGGAGGGAAGGCTGACCCCACTGTGTCTGTGTCACTGACCCCAGGGAGGGAAGGCTGACCCCACTGTGTCTGTATCACTGACCCCAGGGAAGGAAGGCTGACCCCACTGTGTCTGTGTCACTGACCCCAGGGAGGGAAGGCTGACCCCATTGTGTCTCTGTCACTGACCCCAGGGAGGGAAGGCTGACCCCAGTGTGTCTGTATCACTGACCCCAGGGAGGGAAGGCTGACCCCACTGTGTCTGTATCACTGACCCCAGGGAAGGAAGGCTGACCCCCACTGTGTCTGTATCACTGACCCCAGGGAGGGAAGGCTGACCCCACTGTGTCGGTATCACTGACCCCAGGGAGAGCAGACTGATACCTTGTCCCTTTAAGGAGGATGTGTTCTGTTTCCCTTGATGAGGGATGTTATCAACCTGGTACCAAGGTGTATGTTCCATGGAAAGCAGAGTAAATAGCTTTGGGTTTTCTTAAATTACGACCAAAGCAGCATGAGGAAGTGGAGTCTGGCTCTCACCGATCCAGGGGCTCAGTGCTGCTTTCAGTTACTGAAGTTGCATTATTTGGTGTTGAAGCTGTTAGTTACAGCAGTCACTGCTCTCTGCTGTAGGAAAAAAGCTTGAACTCTCTCTCTGCTGTGAGATTGTTTGTTTTGGTGTTCCCATCTTTTGGATTGGAGGAGATAGTAAGTGAGGGAAATCTGTTTTGCTGAATTTGCCTTCCTCAGGGTCTGTTTATAGGATGTGGCTGTGTTGGAACAGTTGATGGGTAGAATTAAATAATATATTATTTTGTTCTGTATTCCGACAGGTTCAAGTTGTGTTTTTTTTTCATTGTTTGCATTTTAATTGTGGTGTAAGAATTAAGTGTGCTTTGTGTAAAGCTCAACATTCTGACCAATCGAATTCCATCCAGAACAGAACACTCTAGAACTGTCCATGATGCTACCAGTGATGTCTAAGGTTCGACATGACCATTCTCAAACTCACTTGAAATATTGGCCAACAGAGTTCTGTACATTCTAGAAGGGATGTGAGTGCATTGGAGAGGGAGCAGAGGAGATTGACCAGGACGTTCCCTGGGCTTGGAGAGTTTTAGTTCTGAAGAGAGTTTGGACAGACTGGGATTGCTTTCATTAAAGCAGAGACGATGGAGAGGAGACATGACTGAGATGTATAAAACTATGATGGGCGTAGGGTATACAGGAAGAGAACATTTCCCATGGATGGGGGGGATTAAGGATCGGGGCATAGATTTAAGTGAAGGAAATTGAACCCTTTAGTTGAAGGAGGAGTAGAGTGTCAACAACTAAATGGCTGGAGGATAACAGAAAGAAAGTAACGTGGGCGTCTGGAAAGCACAGCCTAAATGAGTGGTAGAGGTGTGAACCCTGAAGACAATTCGGAATTATATGGATGATATTTTGAAATGCCACAGTGGACAAGGCTGCAGACTGATGTAGACAGTGAAGGCAAGAGGATATGACAGACAAGGAGTGAAACCCACATCCCTCTGTATAGTGGGCCCAGACCCATACCCTCCCTGGCCTCACCCCTCCATCTCCCTTCAAACTGCTCCATCATCAGTAAGCTGGTTTGGGTTTCTACACTGAGCATGCCCAGTACACTGCAGGGAACAAAGAATGATTCATCCCCAGCTGCTGTCGAGCAGATCGTGTGTGTCTCAGAGTCAGCTCTGAGACATCTCCTGGGCAGTCTCAATCTGTATCTGTGTGTCTCTGACTCCGTGTCATTGAGCATCACCCGTACACCCTAATGTCTATGTCTAAGAACTGCTTTGTATATTCTGGAATATGAACACATTGTAACCTGAGAAAGGTGAGGGTTTCGGTTCTCCCCGGCTTACTCCCTGTTTGATCGCAGTGAGGCCACTTGAACTGGACAGGTCAAAGTGTGACCTCACAGAACAAGTGTGACCTCACCGTATACATCACAGAGAGAGTTCTGACATCACAACTGGTGTGTAAACAGGCTTCAACTGAGACACGAGGCTGTGTCAGGAAACACAGGGAAGGCTAGGTCACTGCACTGACCGTGTCTCGGGCTGACCTGTCTGGGAGTGAATGTGATCAGAGAGATCATCAAAACAGCTGGACTTTACAAAGAGAAAACAAAGCTTTGAAACACCATCAGCAATCTGATCAGGCAGAAGATGGGGAAGTTTGAAAGGTTTTTTTTTTAGATATAAGATTAGATTCCCTACAGTGTGGAAACAGGCCCTTCGGCCCAATAAGTCCACACCAACCCTCTGGAGAGTAACCCACCCAGTCTCATTTCCCTCTGACTAATGCACCTAATGTTATCTTCATTATTCTTCCCATCTCCAGTCTCCACCTCACTGCCGACTTGTTTTCTCTTCTGGTTCCCAGTCCCCTGCCACATTAGTTTAAAACCTCCCCAATACCGTAGCAAAACTCCCCCAAGGACATTAGTTCCAGTCTGGTTCAGACGTAGACCGTCCATTTTGTAATAGTCCCACCTTCCCCAGAACCGGTCCCAATGTCCAACAAATCTGAACCCCTCCCTCCTACACCATCTCTCAAGCCACGTGTTCATCCTGCCTATTTTTTCATTTCTACGCTGGCGAGCACGTGGCACTTGTAGTAATCCCGAGATCACTACCTTTGAGATCCTCCTCTTTAACTTCTCTCCTAGCTCCCTGAATTCTGCTTTCAGGACGTCATCTTGTTTTTTACTTATACCATTGGTGCTTGTATGCACCAAGACAACTGGCTGTTCACCCTCCCCTTTTAGAATGCTCTGCAGCCGATCGGTAACTTCCCTGACCCGAGCACCTGGGAGGCAACATACCATCTGGGAGTCCCGTTTTCGGCCACAGAACCGCCAATCTACTGCCCTCACAATAGAATCCCCTATGACTATGGCCCTATGAGTCTTTTTCCCACCATTCTGAACAGCAGTGCCCACCACGGTGCCGTGATCCTGGCAACTGCTGCCTTACCCTGGTCGGCCATCTCCCCCAACAGTATCCAAAACGGTATACCTGTTTTGGAGGGAGATGAGCTCAGGGGACACCTGCACTGTCTTCCTACTCTTTCTCTGCCTTTTGGTCACCCATTCACTGTCTCCCTCAGCAATCCTAACCTGCTTGTGACCAGTTCACTAAACGTGCTATCCACGACCTCCCCAGCACCGCGGATGCTCCACAGTGAGTCTATCTGCAGCTCCAGAGCCGTTATACGGTCAAACAAGAGCTGCAGCTGGACATCCCTGAGCTCCCTCATCAAGCAAGAGGCACAGGGCATGGGTCTGAGGTCCCCTGCCATTGTAGGCTTAGCTTTATATCAACTAACTAAATCCAAACAATGCCCTTAAATATATGAAAAAGAAAGATAAAGGAAAAATAAAAGCTTTATCTTACAGAATCTTTTTCTTCCGGTTCGAGGTGGGGGGTGGGGGGGTGTGCAGGAGGGAGATACTACACGTGTAGTATCTTGGGTTTAGTCACTGCCCAAATATAAATTAAGCCCTTACCTTCCCGGCAGCCCTCGCTTCACTCCACCTTCTCTCCTCGCCGCTCTGTCAAAATGGAGGCACAGCCAACCCCATTTTCATCTGTCGCCCCATGGTCAGCTTTTCCTTTCTCCCTGCCTCACAATTATTGGTCCCCTTTATCTGTCTGACTGCTCTTCTGTCTCTTTCTGGGCTCCATCTCCACCTATTGCAGCAGTGAGATGCCTCACCCCCCAACTCCCCCATTTGCACCTTTTCCTAGCTCCCATCAGTTACCATGAAGGATTACTGGATCTGAAACGTTAACTCTGCTTTAACTCAACAGAATCTGCCAAACCTGCTGAGTTTCTCAAGCGATTTCTCTTTTCATTCACATTCACATCCAGATGACGTTCCCAAGGTGGAACCACACTTCCTATTGACTATAAGCTCGAGATGGACATACTTTCTAACCAATCAGAGCGGGATGGAGAACGAAGGCCCACCCTGAGGACTCTCACGGTGTCAAGATTAGAGTGTGTTGGAAAAGCACAGCAGGTCAAGCAGCTTCCGAGGAGCAGGAAAATCGACGTTTCGAGCAGGAGCCCTTCGTCAGGAATGAGGCTGGGAGCCTCGGGGGTGGAGAGATAAATGGAAGAGGGGTAGGTAGCTGAGAGTGTAATCGGTGGATGGAGGTGAGGATAAAGGTGATAGGTCAGAGAGAAGGGTGGAGCAGGTAGGTGGGAAGGAAGATTGACAGGTGGGACAGGTCATGGGGACAGTGCTGACTGGAAGGTTGGAACTGGGGTAAAGTGGGGGGAGGGGAAATAGAAACCAGTTCCACCAGAGAAGACACCAGATGGCCTCCTTCTTTAAAGACCGTAATGTCCCCTCCCGCGTGGTTGAAAATGCCCTCCAATGTATTTCAGCCACGTCCTGCACCTCTGCCCTCAACATTAGACATCCATGGCTGATGAAGGAACTCAGAAAAAGAGAGAGCCTATAAAGTGGCCGAGAGCACGGGGAAATCAGAAGATTGGGAAGACTACAAAAACAAACAGGATAACAAAGAGAAAAATAAGGAAGGAGAGGATCAAATATGAAGGTAAGCTAGCCAGTAATATTAGAAATGTGAATGAAAGTTTCTTTCAATACATAAGAAACAAATAAGAGGCAAAATTAGAGATCGGGCTGCTCCAAATTGATGCAGGAAGGCGAGTGCTGCGAGATAAGGAAATAGCTGAACAACCTAATAAATACTTTGTGTCAGTCTTCACAGTGGAAGACATGAGTAATATCCCAACAATAGTCAAGGGGCAGAGTTGAGTATGGTAGCCATTACAAAAGAGAAAATACTTGAAAAGCTAAAAGGTCTAAAAACTGATAAATCTCCTGGCTAGGATGGGCTACATCCTAGAGTTCTGAGGGAGGTGGCTGAAGAAATAGTGGAGGCATTGGTTATAATCTTTCAAAAATAACTGGAGTCAGAGAAAGTCCCAGGTGAATGGAAAATCGCTGTTGTAACCCCCTTGTTCAAGAAAGGATCAAGACAAAAGATGGAAAATTATAAATGATTAGCCTAACCATGGTTGTAGGTAAAATTCTAGAATCCATCGTTAAGGATGAGATTTCTAAATTCTTGAAAGTGTAGTATCGATTAGAACAAGTCAGCATGGATTTAGTAAGGGGAGGTCATGCCTGACAAACCTGTTAGAATTCTTTGAAGAGGTAACAAGCAGGTTAGACCAGGGAAACCCAGTGGATGTTATCTGCCTAGACTTCCAAAAGACCTTAAATAAGGTACCTCACAGGAGGTTGCTGAGTAAGGTGAGGGCCCATGGTGTTCAAGGTGAGCTCCTGGCATGGATTGAGGATTGACTGTCTGATAGAAGGCAGAGAGTTGTGATAAAAGGTTCTTTTTCAGAATGACAATTGGTGACAAGTGGTGTCCCCAGGGTTCAGTGTTGGGGCTGTAGCTGTTCACTTTCTACACAAATGATCCGGACAAAGAGATTGGGGGCATTCGGGTGAAGTTTGCCGATGATATGAAGTTAGGTGGACAGGCAGGTAGTTCTGAGTAGGTGGGGAGGCTACAGAAAGATTTAGACAGTTTAGGTGAATGGTCCAAGAAATGGCTGATGAAATTCAATCTGATTAAATGTGAGGTCTTGCACTTTGGGAAAAAGAACACAGGCATGGACTATTTTCTAAACAGTGAAAAATTCATAAAGCCAAAGTACAAAGGGATCTGAGAGTGCTAGTTTAGGATTCTCTAAAAGTTGACTTGCAGGTTGAGTCCGTGATTAAGAAAGCATGTAATGTTGTCATTTATCTCAAGAGGGTTGGAATGTAAAAGCAGTGATGTGCTACTGAGACTTTATAAAGCTCTGGTTCGGCCCGATTTAGAATAGTGTGTCCAGGTTTGGGCCCCACACCTCAGGAAGGACATACTGACACTGCGTGTCCAGGGAGATTCACACAGATAATCCCTGGAATGGTAGGCCTAGTGTACGATGAATGGGTGAGGATTCTGGAATTGTATTCATTAGCATTTAGAAGGTTGAAGGGAGATCTAATGGAAACTTACAAAATAATGCATGGCTTAGAAAGGGTGGATGCTGGGAAATTGTTTCTGTCAGGCGGGGATACTAGGACTCATGGACACCGCCTTAAAATTAGAGAGGGTCAATTTAGAACGGAAATGAGGAGACATTTCTTCAGCCAGAGAGTGATGGGCCAGTGGAATTCATTGCCACAGAGCACAGGGGAGGCGGGGACGTTAAATGTCTTCAAGACAGAGACTGATAAATTGTTAATTTTGCAGGGAATTAGGGATACAGGGAGTGTGCGGGTAAGTGGCGTTGAAATGCCCATCAGCCATGATTGAATGGTGGAGTGGCCTCGATGAGCCGAATGGCCTTACTTCCACTCCTACTTCTTATGGTTAGATTAGATTACTTACAGTGTGGGAACAGGCCCTTCGGCCCAACAAGTCTACACTGACCCGCCGAAGCGCAATCCACCCAGACCCATTCCCCTACATTTACCCCTGCCCCTAACACTACAGGCAATTTAGCATGGCCAATTCACCTAACCTGCACATTTTTGGACTGTGGGAGGAAACCGGAGCACCCGGAGGAAACTCATGCAGACACGGGGATAATGTGAAAACTTCACACATTCAGTTACCTGAGGCGGGAATTGAACCCGGGTCTCTGGCGCTGTGAGGCAGCAGTGCTAACCACTGTGCCACCGTGCTGCCCATAAACATTATAACATTACAGTCTCCCCTGGACTGGGAGGAAGTGTCAGGAGACTGGACGGTTGCCAGCATTACAGCTTTGTTTTAAAAAGGGTTGAAAACCTAAGGCTAATCCTGGCGATTACAACCTTGTCAGTTTAACTATGGGGAACAATTATTTGGGACAAAGTCATATGGAAAAAATATGGGATAGTTAGGAAAAGTCATGAGGAAATTGTGCACATCTGCCATTCCTAGTTACTGAGTTTTACAGCATAGAAACAGGCCGTTTAGTCCATATCCCTCCATACCCATCCCATTCACGTACCTGCCCAAATGTTTCTCAAATAATGAAATTGCCCTCACTTCCACCACGACCTCTGACAGCTCCTTCCTGACACCATCCTCGGTGTGAAAAAAAATTGCCCCGCTGGATCCTTTAGTATCTCTCCCCCTCTCACCTTATACTTATGCTGTCTAGTTTTAGACTCCCCAACTGTGAGGAAAAGCAGTTGGCTGTCTACCTTCTCTGTGCCTCTCATTTTATAGACCTCTATAAGGGGACCCCTCCTTCTCCGACGCCCCAAGGAAAAGTTCGAGCTCATCCAGTCTTTCTGTATAACTCAAACTTTCCAGTCCAGGTCGCATCCTCGTAAATCTTTTCTGCACGCTTTCTAGTTTAATGATATCCTTTCTATAGCAGGGTGCCCAGAACGGCATGGAGTACTCCAAATGTGGCCTCACCAATGTCTTGTACAGCTGCAACAAAATGCCCCAATCCCTGTATTCAGTGTTCTGACCAATGAAAGCTGGCATGTCGAAAGCCTTCTTTACCACCCTATCTACCTGTGACTCCACTTTCAAGGAACTATGAACCTGTATCCCCAGATCTCGTTGTTGTATAACGCTCCCCAGAGGCCCATGACTGTAACTCCTGCCCCAGTTTGCCCTACCAAGATGCAATATCTTGCACCTGTCTAAATTAAACTCCATCTGCCATTCCTTGGTCCAGTGGACCAGTTCATCAAGATCTCGCTGTATTCCCAGATAACATTCTTTACCATTCACTATACCATCGATTTTGGTCTTATTCACAAATTGGTTAACCATTCCTACTAAATTCACATCCAAATCATTTAAATAAATGATGAATAACAGTGGACACACAACCTCCACCACCCTCTGTCAAACCAATTTTGGATCCAGTTGGCTAGCTCTCCCTGAATCGCAGGAGCTTTAACCTTACTCAACAATCTACCAGGTGGTACCTTGTCAAAAGCCTCACTAAAGTCCACATAGACAACATCTCCTACATTGCCCTCATCTACTTTCTTGATCACCTCTTCGAAAACTCAGTCAAATTCATGAGACACGATTTCCTATGCAAAAAGCTATGCTGACTATCCCAGACTATCGTTGCCTTTCCAAATACCTTCAATCCTGTCTCTCAGAATCCCCTGTAGCAACTTACACAGATGATAAGCTCAATAGTGGAAAGTTCCCACGCATTTCCCTGCAACCTTTCTTAAATAATAGTACAACATTAGTAACTCTTCAATCTTCGGGCATTCCATCCCTGGCAGTCGATGATACAAATATCTCCACCAGGGACCTCTCAGTATCCTCCCTAGCCTCTCACAGTCCAGGAAGACATTTCATCAGGTCCTGGGGATTGAACCTTAATTCACGTTAAGACTTCAAGCACCTACTCTTCTGTACTTTGGACTGTCTTAAAGACATCACAATTTATTTCACCAAATTCTCTCGCATCCATGCCTTTCTCAACAGTAAATACTGACAAGACATATACATTTAGGATCTCATCCATCTCTTGTGGCTCTAGCAGGTCTCCCAACCTCCAGTTCCGATCATCTCTATGCCAGGAGAGATCCCAATGATCCAAGTGCCTGAATACCTGCCCCATCTCTCAAGCCACGCACTCATCAGCCACATCCTCCTATTCCTACTCGCTCTTCCACATGGCACCGGAAGTAGTCCAGAAATTACTGCCCTCGAGGCCCCACATTTTAACCTTCTGCCTAAATCTCTACTATCACTGTTCAGGACCTAATCCCTTTTCCTACCCATGCAGTTGTTACCAATATGTACAATGACTGCTCACACTTCCCTTAAGAATTTCATGCAACCACTCAGGGATGTCCCTGACCCTGGCACCAGGAAGGCAACACACCACTTTGGTGTCTCGATTGCTGCCGTAGAAACATTTGTTTTTAACTGTCCGTAACCGTTACAGGCATCTAGAAATATTCTTGACTGAGGAAAAATAGTTGTCACCACAGCCTTCTCACGTGACCTGATTAATCATTAAACTTTTCGCTTTGCATGTAACCTGCCTCAAAGTTGAAAGATTGAAGCCCGTTTGTGTAACCTTTGTTCGGGACTTGCAATGATAGATCGTAAACTGATGGTTTCCTATCAACAAGTATAATTACAAATCAATAAAAACTAGTGCTAATCAGATTGAGTCACCCTTGGTAATTGTAATCGGAGTCTCAACTTTGACCAGAGAGTGGGACAAATTGACTGTAAGGACGGGAAGAAGACTCTCAATCAGTGGCCTTTGGTTAGGCTGTGTGGTTAACATGATACTGTATACATCCAATTGTGTCACTTTGCACAGTGCTCGTTATGAGGTAGGAACAAAACCAATCAATGAAGCATGGCTCGAAACACCACCATTCCAGTAAAACTCTACTTGTCCCACTAATTGGAGTAAAAAACAACAGCCTGAGGTATCAGTCTGATTACTGCGTCACTTTGTTTCAAAATAAGAATAAATGTGAGTGTTATCTATTTCGGGTATTTTCACAGACGGTCAGACTTGTCCTCTGCTCTTTGCAGCCTCCTTCCTAAGCAAGTTGTCAGGAAAAGCTCAGCAGAGAAGATGGAAAATTGATCACATTAATTTCCCAAGCCAGATATTGACGTGGTTGAATCTGCAGCTATTACCAGAGTCTCAGTGTTTAATGGAAGGACATTTGATAGTGACTGAAACAAACAGAAATTGCTAGAAAAGCTCAGCAGGTCTGGACACAACTGTGCAGAGAAATCAGAGTTAACGGTTCGGGTCTAGTGATCCTCCCTCAGAATGTTTTACACTGTATAAGGGATCCTTTTGAAATTATTGTAACAAAGAAGAGTAGAGAATAGTTCTGAGGACAGGTCACTGAATCCCAAACATTGTCTGATTTCGCTCCACAGATGTGACCAGTCCTGCTGAGCTTTTCCAGCAATTTCTGTTTTTGTTTCTGATTTCCAGCATCCCTAGTTCTTTCAATTTTTATTTGATAGTGACTACTTCAAACAACTATAAACATGACTGCACTTGGAGCATACATTGCCACGGCACTTCTGTTTGCCATTAAGCCAAACAAAACCCAATTCCTAAGCAGCTATACCTAATCTTTTATCATCCCTAAACACGACCCTGTATGAGTATCCTTTCACATTCTTGTGGTTCTGTTCGCCGAGCTGGGAATTTGTGTTGCAGACATTTCGTCCCCTGTCTAGGTGACATCCTCAGTGCTTGGGAGCCTCCTGTGAAGCGCTTCTGTGATCTTTCCTCTGGCATTTGTAGTAGTTTGAATCTGCCGCTTCCGGTTGTCAGTTCCAGCTGTCCGCTGCAGTGGTCGGTATATTGGGTCCAGGTCAATGTGCATATTGATTGAATCTGTGGATGAGTGCCATGCCTCTAGGAATTCCCTGGCTGTTCTCTGGTTGGCTTGTCCTATAATAGTAGTGTTGTCCCAGTCGAACTCATGTTGCTTGTCATCTGCGTTTGGCTACTAAGGATAGCTGGTTGTGTCGTTTCGTGGCTAGTTGGTGTTCATGGATGCGGATCATTAGCTGTCTATGTAGTGTACAAAATCCCATGCAAGGACTGCACAAAATACTACATAGGACAAACAGGAAGACAGCTCACGATCCGCATCCATGAACACCAACTAGCCACAAAACGACACGACCAGCTATCCTTAGTAGCCCCACACGCAGATGACAAGCAATATGAGTTCGACTAGGACAACACTACTATTATAGGACAAGCCAAACAGAGAACAGCCAGGGAATTCCTAGAGGCATGGCACTCATCCACACATTCAATCAATAAGCACATCGACCTGGACTCAATATACCGACCACTGCAGGGGACAGCTGGAACTGACAACCGGAAGCGGCAGATTCAAACCACTCCAAATGCCGGAGGAAAGATCACAGAAGCGCTTCACAGGAGGCTCCCAAGCACTGAGGATGTCACCTAGACAGGGGACGAAACATCTGCAACACAAATTCCCAGCTCGACAAACACAACCACAACAACGAGCACCCGAGCTACAAATCTTCTCACAGACTTTGAAATCCTTTCACATTATTGTAACGAATAGAAGTAAAGAACATTTATTTTGCACAGAGGCAGTATTGTTGTATTGTGGTTCTTGAACTAATAGGATGAAAGCTCCAGACAGTGGACCAATTCTGCTGTGTTGGCTGATTGAATTTGAGATCTATGAAATCACGTGGAATACAGTGGCAGTGAATGTAACAGCTATTTTCATCAAAGCTGATTATTTTTTCAGCAACTTACATTTGGGAAGAAAATCTGACATCCCATTTTTTTTTTCACAGACCCACGGTGTGATTGACTGGTAAATACTCTCTGCCATGCCTCGCAAGCCTGCTGAGGTCAAGAGGTGGGCAAATTGACAACAGTTTCACTGACAACCCAATAAACACTAAAATGAAAGGAAACATAGGAACAGGAATAGGCAAATCAACTCCTCAAGACTCTTCTGACATTCAATGCGATCCTGGCTGATCTGTGGCCTAACCCCATTTACTTGCTTTTGACGCAGATCCCTTAATATCTCTGCTTAACAAAAAGTTATCAACCTCAGATTTGAAATTAGAACTGATACAGCATCCACAGCTATTTGTGGAAAAGGATGTTAAATATCTACCTGTCTTATGCATAGATGTGCTTCTTAACACCTTTTGTCCTATACACAGACTATATCACCTAGTTCTCGAATCAGTGAAAAGAGTTGATCCCTACCTACCCTGCCTTTTCCTGTTAATATCCCAAAGAGTTTGATCAGATTATCGCTTAAACTTCTAAATTTATAAAGAGACATCACATGAAATGTCTGTGACCTCTGGGTTGTTAGTTGAGGAACAGAACTCAGCTCAAAATTCTTCTAATCTTGCAGTCATAGAATTATACAGCACAGAAACAGACCTTTGGGTTCAACTTGTCCATGCCGCCCAGCTTTCCCAAACTGAACTAGCAGTGGTGTGATGTTTTCTGGCTCCTGTAATGGAGTTTTAAATTTCCACCAGAGAATATCGCAGATGATGAGTGACTTTCCATTATTATAATGCAACAAGCATCCACCTGGAGCAGGTCTTGGGAGCAGGATCCCATATGTTTCTGCCTTGGAGGCAAAAGCACCATCCTAAAAATGGGCATTTCAAATTCTGAGCAACAGGGCACCAATAAATTATGGTTGAAAACTAACCATTTTGTTCATTTTATTTTCCGCAAAGCAACTTGTTCAGAAATATTATTGCGTACCTCTGGAGCAGGCAAGACTCGGACTCTGGCCACCTGACTCAGAGATGGGGACATTACCACTGCACAATATGCCTCTGAAGGCACATTACGCTTAGTAACATTGCACCTCACCCTTTAAGTACTTGTGAAAAATTTAGATTGCTACTCCCAATATTCAACACGGGAGCAAAATTGGGCTCTTGCGGTACTTCTACCTCTGGCCCAGGAGCCCTGGGTTCAAGACCCAGCTTCTCTAAAGATGGGTCTGAACAGATTGATTGAAATATTTAGAGACTCTTTTGGCTGGGTTTTTGTATTCATTCACAGGAGAAAGGCTTTGCTGGCTCAGGAAGCATTTAATTCACATCCCTAATTGACCAGAGGCCAGTTGTGATTGAGTCACATTAGCTAGGTGGTCTGGAGTCACATGTAGGTAAGGATGGCAGTTTCCTTCCCTAAAGAACATCAGTGAACCAGGAGGGCTTTTCCCAAAAGTCAACAATAGATTCACGGTCATTGTGAGACTCTTCATTCCTGATTTTGTATAGAATGCAAACTCCACCAGCTGCCACGGTGGAATTTGAACTTGGGGACCAGGCTCATTACCAGCATCCCTGGATTAACAGTTTAGTGACAATACCACTAGGCCGTTGCTTCCCCTAGCCCAGAGGCCTCTGTTTAAAACCCATCTACTTCAGAGCTGTGCCACAACGCATCTGAATACGAGTTTAAGAAGCATCCATAAGTACAAAATTAATTTATCCAACAAGTTAATTTTGGGTGAGTGTTGTGAAGATGTGGGGTGTACTGTACCTTTAAGAGATTTAAAAGCTACAGAACTACCTGACAGAAAAATAAATAATGTAACGTGCCCCAGCTACTGGTGTAGCTAGGGTAGCTGGTTGCCAGGAAACGACAAAACAGAATCGAATTAGGCCAATCAGTTTAAATTATACCCCAAAAAATACCAAACTCCAATCCAGTTTGAATTTGGTATATTGACAATCTTAAAATGATACAATCCAGTGCTTTAGGGGTATAAGACCAGGGAAATTTGAACAGTTGGGAGGAGCATCTTCTCAACTGCAACAGCATCTGCACACTGCCCAGCAAAATAGCTCTCTTCAAAGGTCCCTTTATCGATCAGTAACCTGTGACGCAATATCCCCAAGGAGACCGAAAGAAGACTGAAATACAGAGAAGAACAAAAGCTGTCTGATTTTGAGATAAGAAGTTTTGGGGTTTTTTTTGTAAATCTTAATCAGGGGTGTTTTAATCGGACTGGTATTGTATGTGCAAGGTTTGTGAAGGTTTGTAGCTCAGGTTGAGGTTTAAGGTGTAGGTTTGCTCGCTGAGCTGTAGGTTTGATATCCAAACGTTGCATTACCTGGCTAGGTAACATCATCAGTGGTGACCTCCAAGTGAAGCGAAGCTGTTGTCTCCTGCTTTCTATTTATATGTTTGTCCTGGATGGGGTTCCTGGCATTTGTGGTGATGTCATTTCCTGTTCTTTTTCTGAGGGGTTGATAGATGGTATCTAGATCTATGCGGTTGTTTATGGCGTTGTGGTTGGAGTGCCAGGCTTCTAGGAATTCTCTGGCATGTCTTTGCTTAGCCTGTCCCAGGATAGATGTGTTGCCCCAGTCGAATTGGTGGTTCTTTTCATCCGTGAGTAGGGCTACGAGGGAGAGAGGGTCGTGTCTTTTTGTGACTAGCTGGTGTTTGTGTATCCTGGTGGCTAACTTTCTTCCTGTTTGTCCTACGTAGTGTTTGTGGCAGTCCTTGCATGGAATTTTGTAGATGATGTTGGTTTTGTCCATGGGTTGTACTGGGTCTTTTAAGTTTGTTAGTTTTTGTTTGAGAGTGTTGGTGGGTTTGTGTGCTACTAGGATTCCGAAGGGTCTTAGTAGTCTGGCTGTCATTTCTGAAACTTCTTTGATGTATAGTAAGGTGGTTAGGGTTTCTGGTTGTGTTTGGTCTGCTTGTCGTGGTTTGTTCTTGAGGAATCTGCAGACTGTATTTTTTGAATATCTGTTCTTCTTGAATATGTTGTATAGGTAGTTCTCTGTTTTCCAAAGTTCGTCTGTGCTGCAGTGTGTGGCGGCTCGTTGGAATAGTGTTCTGATACAGTTTCGTTTGTGTGTGTTGGGATGGTTGCTGGTGTAGTTAAGTATTTGGTCAGTGTTTGTCGGTTTTCTGTATACGCAGGTTTGTAGTTCTCTGTTGTCCTTTCTTTCGACTATGACGTCCAGGAATGCGAGTTTGTTGTTGGTTTCTTCCTCCTTGGTGAACTTTATTCCTGTGAGGGTGTTGTTGATGATGTTAAATGTCTCTTCTATCTTGTTTCGTTTTGTGATGACAAAGGTGTCATCTGTGTAGCGGACCCAGATTTTTGGTTTGATGGTCGGTAGGGCTGTTTGTTGTAGTCTTTGCATTACCGCTTCCGCTATGAATCCTGGTAGCGGAGATCCCATGGGTGTGCCGTTGGTTTGTTTGCAGATTATGTTGTTGAAGGTGAAGTGGGTGGTGAGGCACACGTCCACTAGCTTCATGATGTTTTCGTTGGTAATGTGATTGGATGGTGGTTGGGGTGTGTGAGATGGTCTCTTCTAAAAGTGTGGTAAGTGTTTCCTTTGCCAGGTCGATGTTGATGGAGGGGAACTGTATTGTATATTGTATTGTCTGTATCCTTTTATTTCCTGCCAATCATGTCTGTCAAAATGCCAATAGACATTGCTATAATGTCTGCTTCGACCACATCCTCTGAAAGCGCATTCCAGGCACATTGAGTCAGTCATATTGTCATACAGCACGGAAACAGACCCTTCAGTCCAACCCGTCCATGCCGAGCATAATCCCAAACTAAACTAGTCCCACCTGCCTGCTCCTGGCCTACAACTCTCCAAACCTTTCCTATTCATGTACTTCTCTCATCTCTTTCTAAACATTGTAATTACACCCACATCCACCACTTCCTCAGGAAGTTCCCTCTGTGGAAAAAGAAATTGCCCCTCCCACCTCCTTTAATCATTCCCCCTTTACCCTTAAATTGATGTCTGCTAGTAATTGAGATTTCTATCCTGGGGGAAAAAAAAAATTGCATTCTATCCATGCCTTTCATAATTTTGTAAATCTCTATCAGGCCGCCTTTCAGCCTCTGGTGTTCAAGTAAAAACCAATCTTGTCCAATCTCCTTCACAGATAATGCCTCCCAAACCAGACAAAATCCTGGAGAACATTTTCTGTACCCTCTCCAATGCTCTCACATGTTTCTGGTCATGATGCAATGACCAGAACTGTACACAATATTCCAAATGCGACCTTGCTAACGCTCTGCAACATGGCTTGCCAATTTTTATACTCTGTGTCCTAAACAATGAAGGCAAGCATGCCATATGCCTTCGAGACTACCTCATCCACTGACATTGTCTCTTTCTGGGAACTGTGGACCTGTCTGCTTCAAGCCCCTGTTCTTTAATGCTTCTAAGGGTTCTGCCAATTACTGTGTAACTTCCCTTATTCATTGGACCTTCCAAATGTATCAGCTCATATTTTTCCAGATTAAAGTCCATCTGCCATTTCTTCACCCAAATCTCCAGATTATCTATAATCCTGCTGTATCCTCTGGCAATCCTCCACATTATCCATAGCTCCCTCAATGTTTGTGTTATCGGCAAACTTACTGATCAGACGATGGACATTCTCCTCCAAATTATTTATAAACAAATGAGGGGTCTCAATACTGATCCCTGTGCAACAATACTGGTCATATGGCCATATGACTTCACCCCCAGTATCTGCTTACCATGACAGACCTTGACAAAGGCCTTGCTAAAATCCAGTGAGACAATATCTGCCACTCTGCTCTCTTCAGGCATCTTTGCCACTTCCTGAAAAATCTCAATGAAGTTTGTGAGGCATGACCTTCTCCACACAAAGCCTTGCTGCCTGTCACTAATTAGTCCTTTTTTTTCCAAATGTGAGTAAATCCTGGCCCTAAGAATCTTCTCCAAGATCCCTTGGCTTGGCGGTATAGAGTCATGGAGTTGAACTGCAAGGAAACAGGCCCTTCGGTCCAACCCATCCATACTGACCAGGTATGTTAAATTACCACTGACATAAGGTTCACTGCATTTCCCATATTATCCGTGTTGCCATTCTGAAACAAGGGAACAACACTGGCTATTGTCCAGTCCTCTTGGATCTCCCTGTAACTAAAGAGGATTTAAAGATTTTGCACAAGGACCCAGAAATGTCCTCCCTAGTATAGCTACCATCAGCTCCTGGGAACTTGTAACCACATGGATTTTTGAAAAGCCCAACACTTCCTTCTTTTTTTATATAGACATGCCCTAGAATTATCAACATACCCTTGTCTAGATTCACCATGTCCATTTCTTTTGAATACCCATGCAAATTATTCACTCAGGTCCTCACCCACATCCTCTGGCTTCATGCAGAAATTTCCTTCTTTGTCCTCAACTGGACCTGGCTTTTCCCTCACCCGCACCAACCAACCAACCCAACCGCCCCGTGGCTGAACACCTTAACTCCCTCTCCCACTCCCATTCCGCCAAGGACATGCAGGTCCTTGGCCTCCTCCATCGCCAGACCATGGCAACACGATGCCTGGAGGAAGAGCGCCTCATCTTTCGCCTAGGAACCCTCCAACCACAAGAGATGAATGCAGATTTCTCCAGCGTTCTCATTTCCCCTCCCCCCATCTTATCTCAGTCCCAACCCTCGGACTCAGCACCACCTTCTTGACCTGCAATCTTCTTCC
Organism: Chiloscyllium plagiosum; assembly: GCF_037043375.1. Lineage (NCBI taxonomy): Eukaryota > Metazoa > Chordata > Chondrichthyes > Orectolobiformes > Hemiscylliidae > Chiloscyllium > Chiloscyllium plagiosum. The sequence goes on along the minus strand of NW_028270160.1, from coordinate 79,763,760 downwards.
CGACCTCTCCGCCCCCACTCCCTCTCCGGCCTATCACCCTCACCTTAACCTCCTTCCATCTATCGCTTTCCCTCCTCCCTCCTCCCTCCCCCAAATCCCTCCTCCCTACCTTTTATCTTAGCCTGCTTGACACACCCTCCTCATTCCTGAAGAAGGGCTTATGCCCGAAACGTCGATTCTCCTGCTCCTTGGATGCTGCCTGACTTGCTGCGCTTTTCCAGCAACACATTTTTCAGCTTTGGCCAATATCTCTCTAAACCCTTCCAATACACGTACCTATCCAGATGCCTTTTAAATGTTGTAATTGTCCCAGCTCCATCCCTTCCAATGGCAGTTCATTCCAGACATGCACCACCCTCTGTGTGAAAGGGTTTCCCCTTAGGTCCCTTTTATACCTTTCCTCTCTCATCTTAAACCTATGCCTTCTGACATTGGACTCTCATACCCTGGGAAAAAGACATTGACTATTCACCCTATACATGTACCTTATGATTTCATAAAACTCTAAAAAGTCACCCCTCAGCCTCCAATGCTAGAGGGAAAATAGCTTCCGTTTATTCAGCTTCTCCCTGTAGCTCAAAGCCTCCAACCCTAACAACATCCTTGTAAATCTTTACTGCACCCTTTGAAGTTTCACAACATATTGAGAGAGACCAGAATTGCACACAGTATTCCAAAAGTAGCTTAGCTTAACCAATTGTCATCCAAAGCACTTGAATCTAGCCATCATTTTCCTTCACTTTCACACGAAACGCTGGTCTGGAATTCACTAGCCTTTAAAAGAGTCTCATTTTATCTGCAAACAGCTACTCCCATCTATATGCTCCAGTTTGTGACTAATATCGCCATCGTTAGCTTCTCCCAATTTTGCCAGGAACCACTTTTATCCTCATCATAAGTAATGTATAACTTGCAGAATTATGGTCAGTGTTCCCAAAATGTTCTTCCACTGAAACTTTGATCACGTGACTGGGCTCATTCCTTAATACCGGGTCAAGTATTTCCCTTCCTCAATTGGACTAGAGACATATTGCTTCAAGAAATCCTCTTGGACTCAACTAACACATTCTACCCCCACCCACACAAAAGCCCCTTTCCTTAAGACAGTCCTTGTCAATTTCTAGAATGTTAAAATCACACATCACCACAAACCTGGTGTTTTCACATTTTTCCATTGACTCTCCATGGATATGTTCCTCTGTCTCCCACTGGCTGTTGGGAAGCCTGTAATACAAACCCATTGAAAGGTTTGCAGCCCTCTTATTCCTGAGCTCTACCCATATGACCTCACTGGATAAGTCCTCCAAGATGTCCTCCCTCAGTAAACCTGTGATATTCTCCCTAATCAATAATCCTCAACATCTTTTACATCCCTCTCTATTTTGCATGATAAAATATAGAACTTTAAGCTACCATTCTTTTCCTTCTTTGAACCAAGTAATAGCTACAATGTCATAGTTATATGCATGAATCCAAGCCCTAAGTTCATCTGTTTAATGTGTCATAATCCTTGCATTAGAACAAATTCACTTCAGATCGCCAGTCCTGCAGTGTTCAGTAACCTCTTCCTGTTTGTTCTTCTACTTCACTGAGAGTGTGCTGCTGGAAAAGAACAGCAGGTCAGGCAGCATCCGAAGAGCAGGAGACTTGATGTTTCAGGCAAAAGCCCTCCATCAAGAATCAGGCTTGTAGTTCAGGGGGGCTGAGAGATAAATGGGAGGGGTGTGGGGCTGGGGAGAGTGGGAGAATATGATAGGTAAGTGAAGGTGGGGGGGGTGGGGGAAGGTGATAGTCTGAGAGGAGGATGGAGCAGATAGGTGAAAAGGAAGATGGACAGATCAGGAGGGCGGTGCCGAGTTGGAGGGTTGAGACTGTGATAATGTGCAGGGGAGGGGAAATGAGGAAACTGGTGAAGTCCACATTGATCCCACGTACACCTCCCCCCCACCTCTATCCCAGGCCCCAAAGGATTCTTCCACATCTGACAGAGACTTACCTGTACTTCCACAGTCATTGACTGTATCCGTTGCACCTGATGTAGTCTCCTTGACATTGGGGAGACAGGACGCCAACTTGCGGATTATTTCAGAGAATATCTCTGGGACACCAGCGCCAACCAACCCCATCCCCCCGAACACTTTAACTCCCCCTCTCACTCCACCAAGGACAAGCAGGTCCTGGGCCTCCTCCATCACCAAACCCAAACCACCTGACACCTGGAGGAAGAACACCTCATCTTCCACTTTGGGACCCTGCAACCACACAGGAGCAATATGGATTTCACCAGTTTCCTCATCCTCCATCTTATCCCAGTCCCATGCCTCGAAATCAGCACCACCCTCTTGACCTGTCCATTTTCCTTCCCACTTATCCACTCCACCCTATCACCTTTCCCTGCCACTTTCACCGACCTAACAAATTTCCAGTTACATTTTCCCCCAGCCCAGCCTTCTCCCATTTATCTCTCAGACCCCTGACCCACAAGCCCCATTCCTGATAAAGAGCTTATGACTGAAACGTTGACTCTCTTACTCCTCAGATGCCACCTGACCTGCTGTGCTTTTCCAGCACCACAGTCGACTCTGATCTCCAGCATCTGCAGTCCTCCCTTTCTCCCACCTGCTTTAAACACCTACCGAGTGACACCAGCAAACCTCCCTGCCAGGATATTGGTGCTTCTCCAATTTGCGTTAAATCCTTCCTTCTTGTTGAGGTCCCAATCGCCCTGGAGGACATTCCAACGATCCATATATTGGAAGCCCTCCATCCGACAGCCTTTTAGCAATGTTTTTCACTGCACTGTCTTCCTATTCCGCGTCTCACTGGCACATGGAGTAATCCCGAGATGTGAACCCCAGAGGGGTTGCCTATGTTATTCATACCAACCTGTACCACACTCTTTGGCTACTCAGAGTCATAGAGATGTACAACATGGAAACAGATCCTTTGGTCCAACTCATCTATGCCAACCAGATATCCTAACCTAATCTAGTCCCACTTGCCAGCACCTTGGTCCATATCCCTCTGAACCCTTCTTAGTCATGTACCCATTCCAGATGCATTTTAAATGCTGTAGTTGTACCAGACTCCACCACTTCCTCTGGTAGCTCATTCCATACAAGCACCACCCTCTGTGTGAAAATGCTGCCCCTTAGGTCCCTTTTTTTATCTTTCCCCTCTCACCCTAAACCTATGTCCTCTAAGTCCAGACTCCCCCACCCCAGGGAAAATACTTTGTCGATTGATCCCATCCATGCCCCTTCATGATTTTATAAACTTCTATAAGATCACCCCTCAGTCTCCGACACTCCAGTGAAAACAGCCCCAGCCTGTTCAGCCTCTCCCGATAGCTCAAATCTTCCAACCCTGGCAACATTCCTGCAAATCTTTTCTGAAATGTTCCAAGTTTCACGAATCCTTCCTACATGATAAGCAAACTACCCAGTGTACTACCATTTTAATCTTCTCACAACTATTCCATTGAAAATTAATGTCGATTAAAATTAACTTACAGTAAACTAGATGGCCCGAGAGTTAGAATCTCATTAAAGAACATTAAATGTGCAATTAATTCTAGAAATAGCAGTCTAGATCCCACTCTAAATCCCAGGACTGTACTGCTCCCCCACCAGCCTGACTCCCATTGCCCTTAAACCTGATGGAGAGGGAAAGGTGAATGGAGGTTTCAGGTCAGAACAGAGTGAGTCATCTGACCCTTACTGACCAATCAGCAGCCCTTCTGTCCAAAACGTTACTCTGGCATTGTGACGTCACTCCCCTCCAGGTCTGGCCCCGGAAGCTCCTTCCGCTGCCTCAGCCCCTCAAGGTGTGTACTCAAACCGAGTCCGCTCCTTCGGGATTGATGTGGAAGCTCCCACTGAGTGATACCGTTTCATGCCGGGTCACAGGAAGCCTTGACTGTGCTGGGTGTTGATAGTGTCGGTTAAATATTAATCTGCTCAACCTGTCACTGAGAGAGGTGTGAAAAAGGGGATAAATCGGAATCACCTTCTTCTGTGCTGTCGATCTCTACGACAATCATATAACCAGAAGGTAACACACTGAGATCTTAATCAAGGTGCGGGAACAAATGACTGCAGATGCTGGAATCGGAACTGAAAACAACAAATGCTGGAGATCACAGCCGGTCAGATAGCATTCACAGAGGGAGAACAAGCTAACGTTCCGAGTCTAGATGACTCTTCATCTTAATCAATACAGTTAAATATTTTTAGTGTCATTGCATTTTGATATCAACATGATCATTTTGCTGTTATTTGAATGTAGTTTGCTTACATTTGTTGAATAGCAGCAGCAACAAAATTCCACCAGCATTTTGATCAGTCTAACAATGGTACATATTCTTTTGTTTAGCTTGTGAACAAATGCAAAATTATGACGGACGGAGTAAATGTGGGACAAATACAATGTACTTCAATGGAAGGAAGAAATGGAAAAGGTAAAGTTCAAAGATCAGCTGTGTTACTGGCAATATTCCCTGATGAGTATCAGACACTCCAGGATAGAATGTTACAATTTCAGGAAAGGCTGAGAACTAACTGTGGCTATCAGAATGGTAAACAGCATGGCAGGCATCTCAGGAGACTGCATAGTCTGAGCACAACTTGCAGATGAATGGTATTTGGTGCTTGGCCACTGGGCAGACCACCTATGAACAAAAACAGTTGTTTTATCCCCTTATACATGATCTGTGGCAGCAGGAGAGATCATCTAGGCTCACAATCCTGCTACATGGAAACACAAAATTCAGTTTACTGAACCAGCTCGTGACATCAATTGGATGGTCAGGCTGGTTGTAAACAGGTCTTGGCAGTGTGGCTGTGGAGGGAGGTAACTATCTGTCCTTCTGTGGTTCCATTCAAGTCCGGGTGTCCTTGGAGATGGGGCGCAGAATGTCCATCTCAATGCCTTTAGAGGGATGGAACACCACAGAGGCATACAGTGTTTTATTTCCCGTCCAACTCCATTCGATTTTATCCCTTCCCTCTCTTCCTACTACGTCCCCTGCCATGTTTATATTTGGTATTGCATTGCCCAAAAAAGGCTGCGCTTGTAAATCATCAATTGGATACACATGAGTTTTTACTGGTGGTGGCTGCTCGTTATACCAAAAAAACAACAAAAGAAGTTGCAGTGGGAAAGAACTCATTTTTGTGTGATAACACTTCTGGGTAGAAACATATACTAATAAAACACAGCAATGAAGGGCTCCTATGGTGCAGGATTAGAATTCTTAAGTGTGTTCAAGTTCAGCCTGCTATCCTAAATGTGTAATATCTATGGGCAGAGTGATTGGAAATAACTAATGAGAACTGAAACAATTTAGGTTTTTGACTCTGTCATGTAGGAGGAGAAAGAGACCATTAATCCTTTTGAAATTGCTACATAGAGACAGGAAGAGTCTGCGAGTAAAATCGCACAATTATTTATTGCAAATTAATATTTTGTATCAATGGTTGAAAGTAGAAGGTTTTCGGTGTGATATTTCTTTAACTTTTTACATCAGATTTTTTAATTGCATGTTTTGTTCACTTTCTTCCGACAGATGATGATGGAAAAGGAATTAGTCAATTGCTGAATAGTTACAGCGACAGGGAGTTCAACCTGATTACCCAATTCTACTGTGAGAGATTGGAGGATGCAATATTAGAGTTGGTGGAGAGCATTGCCCTGACATTAACAGCAACTGGTTCATTGAGCAATGGAAATTACGCTGTAAGTTATATGATAGAATAATGGAAAAATTCTATTATTAATCAGTAAAATGATTGAAGTGGGCATGTAATTGAAGGAACCTTGGGAAATTTAAGGAAAAGTAACAAGGTTGTGCATCTAATTAATGATATGAAAAACAATAAAAGTAAGGGTCAGGAGTACAAAAATAAAAATGCACCAGAAAATAGAAAATATTTTTTTCAAAGAAAAAAAAGTAATGAAAAGTTGTTTACTTGAAGGACCGATAACGAACTGAGAGCAAAACAGAAATTAGTGAGTGGGACCCCATGGCTTAGTGGTTAGTGGATGAAATCATGTGATGATGAAAACCACATGTCAGAGAATGTCAGGATACCAGATCAGTTTTAGCGAAATGGATGAAATGCCATGATGAATATTTCACTGGGAAGAATAGCTTGTGTGTGCTCTGCAAGCAACAAGATCCTAGCAGAGAGCACAAATAAAAATACCATGGTGGGGAGGGATTGGTGTCAGCGGTTTTAAGGGAGACGCTGGAATACCCAGTGAGTTCAGTTTCCAAATCGGTTATGATGGAATTCTTCAGTTTATGTTGTATGCAGCTTTTGGTTTAAGCCCTAACACTTTGGTCATTGTGTCATTCATTACTGAAAGAGCTAAGTTTGGCTCGACCTAGAAATAAGTGAAACATTGTCACGGTGGTTCAGTGGTTAGCATTGCTGCCTCACAGCACCAAGGTCCCAGGTTCGATTCCAGCCTCAGGCAACTGTCTGTGTGGAGTTTGCACATTTCTCCCTGTGTCTGCGTTGGTTTCCTCCAGATGCTCTGGTTTCCTCCCACAGTCCAAAGATGTGCAGGTCAGGTGAGTTGGCCATGTTAAATTGCCCATAGGTTAGGTGTGTTAGTCAGAGGGAAATGGGTCTGGGTAGGTTACTCTTCGAAGGGCCTGTTTCCACACTGTAGGGAATCTAAAAAAAAATAAGAAATATGTTGTCAAGTTTTAAACAGGTCACCTTATGAAGTTCAAGTTCAAGTACCAGTTAGGTGCCACTCATGTCACTGAGGCAGGTAATGTTGAGGGACTCTTGAAGAAGTGTCCTGTCCAGATCATTGAAAGTGAGGAACTTCACCCCTTGTGAAGTTTTCTTGACTTGTTAGTGTTCCATGTTATTCATGTCCGGTGAGTTTAGCTGAGAAATCTCTGGACACTGTTCTAATTACTTTTACTAATCAATGTGCTCCATAGTGTGCTCTATCAAAGTCTGTTCCCATATTTGCCTCTTGTTAATTCTGGATGTTGAATATAAACGGTGCATAAATTCTGGCCCACTGTCATAAATGTATTAAGTAAAATCTGTTGCTGTATGTTGCTGGAGAATTATTCAGCTTTTTTCGCTGACTAAGTTCCTTGAACTCACTGTGTCTACTTTTTAGATGAAGGTAATTGGTCTCTTGTCAAATCATAATGTAGATTTTCCACGTGCTCATGTGTCACATTGTAAAACGTACAAAGCAAACTGGTAAATGTGACTTGAAATTAACACGCAGAGTTCATTCAAAATGATTTCTTGTAACTACAAAATATTTTTAAACAAAAGGAAAACAAGTTACATGTAATGAATACAGTAAACAGTTTGCCATAGTGAATATCCCTGTCACCAAGAATGACCACAGCTTGAAAATTTATCAATTCATATTGAAGGAAAGAGCCTTTCATGCTTGGATAGATGACATACATTTATAAAAGTATATCATGCCAGCTATTCCACAGTAAAAAAAAAAGCGGCAAGTACTTCACACAGAGGTTGGTGGGTGTCTGGAGTGTGTTGCCAGCAGAGGTGGTAGAGGCAGGCACAGCAGATTTATTTAAGATGCATCTGGACAGATGCATGAGTAGATTAGATTAGATTATTTACTTACAGTGTGGAAACAGGCCCTTCGGCCCAACAAGTCCACACCGCCCCGCCGAAGCGCAACCCACCCATACCCCTACATTTACCCCTTACCTAACACTATGGGCAATTTAGCATGGCCAATTCACCTGACCTGCACATCCTTTGACTGTGGGAGGAAACCGGAGCACCCGGAGGAAACCCACGCAGACACGGGGAGAACTTTACTCCACACAGTCAGTCGCCTGAGGCGGAAATTGAACCCGGGTCTCTGGCGCTGTGAGGCAGCAGTGCTAACCACTGTGCCACTGTGCCGCCCACATCTTGGTTAGAGATAGTCAGCATGGCTTTGTGAGGGCAGGTCTTGAGTAGGTGGGGAGCAGAGGGAAACAGATGCTTAGGAATTGGGCGACAGGTTTAGACAGTACATTTGGATCGGCTTAGGCTTGGAGGGCCGAAGGGCCTGTTCCTGGACTGTAAATTCTCTTTGTTCTTTGTAAGCACACACGTTGAAAAGGCAACACTTCATGCAGTTGCAGTGATGTTAATGTTGTGTCTGTTGGTGAGCTGAAGGATATTTATGACTTCAATTATTGGAGTTTCATGATGTTATCAGAACTAGTTACCCAAATTGTCCCAAATACCATAAATGACCATTGATATCCTTTCAATTCTTGCTGCAATAAAATCCTGGAAATTACAAACTTTTCAATGTTTCCTACAAAATTTCTAATTTATTGTTTTGGATTTCCTTTTTGTTTCTTTGGATATAGCAGTGAAACTAGTCCACTTTTAATGTCGGAATTCATTGAAGGTGTTGTGGTTCTCGCATCAAAGGCAATGCACAACAAACTGTTAAAGTGACAACATGGATCTCATGTTCGCATCATAGTTCAAGTGTTATGGATTCAAACCCGAACCCCAAAACTTCCACTTCCAATATTGTAGAATCCAGTTTTGTTTATCACATGACTTGTTAACTGCAAGTTTCATGTCATATCGAATAGATTCCTCTATTCCTGATGAAGGGCTTTTGCCCAAAACATCGATTTTCCTGCTTCTCGGATGCTGCCTGAACTGCTGTGCTTTTCCAGCACCACTCTAATCTAGAATCTGGTTTCCAGCAACTGCAGCCCTTGTTTTTGCCTACTACTAATGTCTCCCTCATAGTTCTTCTTCACAAGTGGAGGCAAGGTCTCATCAGTGTGCTGAGATGAATATTCTTCACTAATCAAACATCATTAATGTAACAGCTTTTCACAATTACGACACTGCTGTTTATCATTTTCTCTCTTTCATTGTTTTCCTTTCTATTTCTTCTTTTTCTTGTTTCTTTCTGGTTTATTTCATTGTTCTTCCTTTGTTTCTTTCTTTCCCATCTTTCTTTTTCCCTCATTCCCTCCATCAATTCATTCTTCCATTCCGTTCCTTCATATATTGTTTCCCTTTTCCCGTTTCCCTTTCTATTTTACCTGTTCTTCTCTTTTATTCCAGTATATCTGTAATCTGTCAGAGCATCAACAGAGAAAGGAAGCAACAAAACATCTTCTGAACAAAGTGACCAAAACCAATGGCTGCAGAGAACGAATATTTTGGGAAACATTGGTGAAAATGCAAGAATCAAAGCCAAAACTGAAACTCATTCTGAAAGAAATTCAGAGCAGAGGTATTGTACAGTCCAAGTATTTCTAGCAATCAAACATGGTTGCCTCTTTAATGGGTGAGGCTGCCACACACTACTAATGAAATGAAACATCTTTCCCAGGTTTTGACTTGCTTTATAATGCATGCATCGGAGAGATGGAAGGAGAGCTATCAGATCACCTCAAAGGTAAGTCAAAATAAAAGTAATCGTTAATCATAAAAACGTACCGCATTAATTAAGTTCTAACATTTTATTTGTGTCTCACATTTTATCACTGAAAGGAAACAAACCCCTCCAAATTATTACCATGAACTGTTTCTATAAAATGCAATTCAAGTTACAACACGAAGCAAATGAACTGGAACTTGGGCATGGACAGTGTTCCATCTGCCACAGATTATATGCCACATGTGTGATATTGAGCTTTGGTGGAAATTGCTGAATGCTCATTTTGATTTTCCCAGCTGCTCTGGAGCAGACTGAGCCCAACCTTCCAGTTTTAGATGCTGAATCACAAAGTCACATTCAGTTTTGCAAGTCAGTTGGTTTCAAAATCTTCCCTGGTACTTTGTCAGGCCATTATTTCTTTTCCCTTCAGTCACATCAGGGTCTGAAAAGAAGTCTTGCTTTTACTGTCAATACAAGGCCTTCGGGTGGCTTTATGCAAATGTAAACCTCAATATCGCCAGAGTCTCGGAGTCTACAAAGTCTGTATTGGGCTGGAGTCACAAAGAGCTCCAGACCCAGTTAAAGCTTAAATCAAATACATGACAGACTGAGTAAAGATGATGTTATTTATAGGATCACAATTGGTTCTAGACTAGATACTGATGAAGTCAGATCTGATGAATACAGAAGTTAGAGTGTGGTCCCATAGTTTGGATAGACTGAACTGATATGTATGTATTGGTTGAAGAAGGTCTTGATTCATATGTCGGCTCCACCCTGGGCAATGACTTGAAACGCACATTGACCTAATGAAGGTGAGGATATGGGTCACGTACAGAAACAGAATCTTTAAACATCCAAGTGTCATATTTCTACCGACTGCATATGTACTAGAGTTCAACATGTATCAGATTGCACACATGTTGTTTGTGCATTGAATGAAGGCACAAATAGGGCTACAATGATATTAGCTTGACCTAATTGATCAACCAGGACTAGATAAGGAATTGTTTTTCAATAAGTCACATATCCCAGAAACACATTTCTACACACAGTGCTGAAACATTGGATTTGTGAAGAGCCCATATTTGCTGAAATCTTACTGACGTAGAGTGACTGTGTCAAAGACTGTACTCAATTGTCTGGCCAGGCAATTAGTTGACTTGGGAACATATTTAGGCTCATATCGAGCTAAGATTTGCTTCGTCTATGTCTCGGACTTGTTAAAACATGAAATCAAATATGGGTTGAAACTTTATTGCTGGAACAGCACAGCAGGCCAGGCAGCATCCAGGGAACAGGAGATTCGACGTTTCGGGCACAGGCCCTTCTTCAGGAATGTGCCCGAAACGTCGAATCTCCTGTTCCCTGGATGCTGCCTGACCTGCTGTGCTGTTCCAGCAATAAAGTTTCAACTTTGATCTCCAGCATCTGCAGACCTCACTTTCTCCTCCAATCAAATATGGGGTCAAGCTGGGTATAGGTAGATTCACACGAAGATTCAGAATAGACAGGGAGTCCATTCACATACAGTCCTAGACTGTACAATGAGAGGCTTCGGCTTTCGCACTGAAATGGACAATGAGTTGATAAAATTGGTGGAAGATCCCAATGTGATCCTTATACATCGACAGTGTTATTTTATAATTATGGTTCACATAGCACATTTAATTGTGTCACTGGTTTGTCATCCTGTTCCCAACATTAAGCATTGAAAAAGTGAGTATTATGCACAGTCCCTATTCAGCCAGTGGGCCATATGTTTACATTAGGTATAAATTGTCTGAGATTGAAGCAGACATCAATCTTATAAACACTCTGGTACTATCTCCACTGGGGACAACAGACAAAACAAAAATGAATACAGTAAATAATAATAAGTGAACAATGTGATCATATTTGGCTTCTCAGATGTTCCAATGTTAAATTCTCCTCAAATGGAGATGGAGATGACGATAGAGTGGAGGGGCTTGTCTGTTATAATGTAAAATCTACTATAATCCATCTGATTCTCCCTGATTTATATTTAATTTAATTCGGTAAGATTAATTTCTAGCACGGCGTAGTAAAATTTGGATTCGACTCACATATTTTGTATTGCTACCCAACTCAAACTCCTCCTTGCTTCTCGTTAATTGTTTTAATGTAGTTAATTAACAAATAAGAACAATGCCAACATAATTTTGATCATTGTCATGAAAGGTATACAAGATCAACACAAGCAAAACCTCCTCCACCAAACCGAACATGTGGTCAAACACACCATCAAAGGAGACAGCAAAATAACGACCATTTCCCTCACTGATCGATATACAAAGAGCTTATCATTATTTCCACTCTGCGTGAACGGAGACTCGTGGAACATGAGCTCCTTTCCAGAGGCAGGGAACATGAAGAATGGCAGCGGAAGTACGTCACCAGCGAACTTGAAAAAATCCGGATTGATCAATTATTCAGGAGCAGTTTTGGCCACTCCAGCCTGTCTGGCACCACGGTGGTTAGCGAAGTGGCTGGCATTGGTAAGACAACAATGGTGCAGAGGATGGTCCATGAATCGGCAGCAGGAAACATCTATCCTCAGTTCCAATTTGTTCTACATTTCACATTTCGAAATCTTAATGCCATCAACAGAGCCATTTGTCTGACTGAAATGGTATTGGATCAGTAGCCTTATTTAGAAAAGATAATTGAAGATATCTGGAAGAAACCTGAATATCTTCTCTTGGTTTTTGATGGAGTAGATGAGTACAAACACCAGATTGATTTCACTGGCCGCGTGGCTGGTGATGTCTCTGCGAATCACTGTGTTGCGCCTGACTGCATATGTGAAGTTTTTGAAATGGTGCACTCCCTGGTACAGCAACAGCTGCTCAGAGGTTGTTCTGTGCTGGTTACCAGCCGGCCAACTGCTCTTGACTCATTGGAAAAGGCCAATGTCAACCTTTGGGCTGAGATCCTGGGCTTTCTTGCTGATGAAAGAAAAGAATTTTTCAGAAAGTTTTTTGGCAGTGAGCAACTCGCTACCAATGTCTTCAAACACATCGAGGAGAATGAGATCCTGTACACCATGTGCTACAACCCTTCATATTGCTGGATCATTTGCTCAACTTTAGGCCCGCTCTTTACACAGCTGAAGTGCAAGCAACCTCTTTCCAAAACCATCACTCAACTTTTCTCCATCTACCTTTCCAATCTCTTGGACAACCACAAGCGAGATGTTGAGGACCAGCAGATGGTTTTACAGCGTCTCGGGGAGTTGGCTTACCAGGGAGGTTCGAAAAGGAGAATTGTTTTTAATGAGAATCACTTCATTCAGCATCAGCTGGAGTCCAGCAAATTCATTTCAGGATTCATGATGGAGATCTTGGAAAGGGATGACACAGCTAAAAACATTGTGTCCACATTTCTCCACCTTACCATCCAGGAATTCTTGGCCACCCTGGCTCAGTATTTGAGTCCAAAGCATCAGAACGTGGTGGAAATGCTTCACTGTGCTTTTAAGAAGGATGATGGTCGGTTTGAGATTTTTATTAGATTTTTAGTTGGTCTTTCAACACCCACTTCATCTCGAAATCTGGAACCATTCCTGGGTCCGCTGTCTCATCACACGACCAGTCAGGTGATAGACTGGCTGCAGGCCAATGTTCAGGCAGAAATCAAACACATGGACAGAGTCACTGGAAAGAGGAAACTGCTGAACACATTCCATTATTTGTCGGAGTCTCAGAATAGAGCTTTAATTCAGAAGACCATTGGATCTGTGGAGCATTTGAACTTTGGGGACTCCAATCCAAAGAATGCACTGAGATTGAACCCAATGGACTGTTTTGTAATGTCTCATGTTGTACAACTTTGTGAGTCAGTGATGGAGTTGAATTTGGAGAAATGTTATATTCAGGAGGAGGGGATCAAACGATTGGCCCCTGCAATCCACAAGTGCAAAGTTCTAAGGTATGTTTGATCCGGGTGAAATTCGATAACATGTCTGCAATGACCCATTGATTTTCTCTTGTAAATTCCACCTGATATGAATTTCATAGGATCATAGAATCTCTACAGAGCAGAAAACGGTCATTTAGACCATCTAGTCTGCATCAACCCTCTGAAGTGCATCCCATCTAGACCCCTCCCCTATCCCTGCATTTCCCAAGGGACATGAAAGGCTACAGAAAAGATTTAGAAGGATGTTGCCAGGGTTGGAGCATTTGACCTATAGGGAGAGGCTGAATGGACTGGGACTGTTTTCCCTGGAGCATTGAAGGCTGAGGGTGACCTTATATATAGAGTTTATAAAGTCATGAGGAACATGTTTCGGGCAAATAGGCAAGGTCTTTTCCTTGGGATCTGGGAGTGAGAGGGGAAAGATTTAAAAGGTACTTAAGGGGCAACTTCTTCACACAAAGGATGGTGTGGGTATGGAATAAGCTGCCAGAGGAAGTGGTGGAGGCTGGTGCAATTACAACATTTAAAAGGCATCTGGAGGGTTTACGAATAGGAATCATTTAGAGGGATATGGGCCAAATGCTGGCAAATGTGATTAGATTAATTAAGGATATCTGGTCGGCATCGACGAGTTGGACCAAAGGGTCTGTTTCCTTGTTGTACATCTCTATGACTCTATAACCCATCTAGTCTGCACATCCCTGGAAACTATGGGCAATTTAGCATGATCAGTCCATCTAACCTGCACATAGTTGACTGTGGGAGGAAATCGGAGTACCCAGACACTGGGCGAATGTGCAAACTCCACACAGACAGTCACCCAGGGGTGGAATCAAACCCAGATCCCTGGTGCTGTGAGGACACAATGCTAACTGTTGAGCCACTTGTCACTATAGTAGCTGAATCACAATTACTATTCGTTTTTTTTCTGAGAGTCAAGGAGTTTTCCATGCTTTTTATTTATTTTTAATACTACTAACGCATTGACCTTGATACTGAGTGCTCTAACTATAACAAAAAAAAGCACCAGGCTAACTTGGTTGGTCTTACACTGTGAGACATTCAAAGCCACAAGGAGTCTGGCAGAGTCTTTAATTAGTGCTATGACAAGGAAACAAAGAACCGAGCCAAATCATCGTACCTCTGTGTTCACAACAGAGTAAAATTAAAATCTTCAAAGATTTTAACCTCAGCAATTCCTAACCAGACTTTATAACCAATCGCAGACTCTGTTGATAATGAAACCTAGACGGTAGGTTAATAACTGAAACAACAAAAAAAAACAATTTATTACCAATATAGGAACTTTAGCACAGCAAACTTAAACAACAAAGTTTGAAACCAATAACCTTGTTTTCAGGGCAATTCACACAAAAGACAGACAGACAGACAAATAAACACAGTGAAGGGATAATTAAAATAAAGTAACAAAACTGGCCAGATTAAGTGGTTTTCATATCTTACTCTCAATGTATATTTAATGGTTTCTTTGTTAATTTTCTGAAGATATCGATCTGTGCCACCTTTGAATTCACTCTGACAACTGAAATTCTGAAATAAAGTGGAAGGTTAGGCAGGGAGCATTTAAATCTTCATGCTGTAACGTCAATAGCTAAGTTCATTCTCTCAAAAGCACAGTCCCAAAAACCAATTTAAACTGTGATCTATGCCTATGTTTGACCATCTCGTTCTCTCCCAAAAACAAATGGAAATTGCTGTTCTGAGGAAAGCTCATTGGACCGAAATATATCTATCCACAGATGCTGCCAGACCTGCTGCGCTTTTCCCTCAATTTTTGTTCTTGTTTCTTATGTCCAGTATCCACAGTTCTTTCGATTTTATGTTCTATCCCAGGCTTGTACACAACAATTCCCAGGTACTGGCCTGATCAATTCCCAAACATTTCTTATCTGGTTCAATGTGCTGCTCTCCCACTGTGCTGAAACATCTACAGGATCCTATTGATCAAGAGCTAACCTGCCATTAACTGTGAGGCCCCACCTCGCGAACAAACAGCAGCTTGTTTGTTTGTTTTGTTGAAACACAAGTTGCTGTTCACAATCCAAAGATCATTTCCAGCTCATTGCAGTTCACAGCTACAAATCAAAATTGATAAAATAATAAATTAAACGAAAAGTTGGCGAAGGTTTGAACACTAATCCTAAGAGGCCCTCAATTAAATGAACAGACCTGGTGTGTGACTGAACACAGTTCACTGACAGAGAATAGCAATGGAGATCAGGTGGCAAATCAAACTGTTGAACCCAACCTCCGTCACCAATTGTGTGCCATTGCAGAGATGAATATCATCCTTTGTAGTTTACTTTTACAAACCAAAGCTAATCTGATATTGTATTTGACCCAACCATTCACTAGATAAATAGTAAGTGAATGCTGTACCTAGTTCAATGCAGAATACGTTGCTAACACAGCAAGGCTGCCATTCATGTATCTGAAACTGTTACGGGTGAGGGTCAGGGTGGGTTTGAAATAGAGGTTCAACAGTCTGTGATTTACAGGAGGCATGATCTGCCCTTTGTGGTAGCACAAAATTCACCATTCACCTCAGTAGCAGGGAGATTGGGCAGCTCATCACCACATATTTTACATGACTGTTGGGATGAACAATTATCCATTCTGCTTGGAACTGAAAACATAGCTTGTGTATTGTTAAATACATCAGAGAAGCAGGAATTTATTGATTGATTGATGTCTATAAGTCTTTTTCTTTGTTGTGTTATCCAAGCAGGGCAATAATGCCTCACAATTAACCATTGCTTTTACTCTTTGCTGGATTACATATGGATGAGTTCAATGCAATATAATTGCACAAATGTTTTAAAAAATTGGATATAAGACAATCAATTTTTTGTCTTGCGTTCAACTTATCATAGAGTCAAATAACATGGAAACAGATCCTTTGGTCCAACCAGTCCATGCTGAACGTAATCCCAACTAAACTAGTCCCACCTGCCTGCTCCAGGCCCATATCCCTCCGAACCTTTCCTTCTCATGTATTTATCGAAATATCTTTGAGAGTCATAGAGATGTACAGCATGGAAACAGACCCTTCGATCCAACCTGTCCACGCCAACCAGATATCCTAACCCAACCTAGTCCCACCTGACAGCACCCAGCCCATATCCCTCCAAACCCTTCCTATTGATATACCCATCCAAATGCCTCTTAAATGTTGCAATTGTACCAGCCTCCACCACATCCTCTGGCAGCTCATTCCATACACGTACCACCTTCTGTGTGAAAAAGTTGCCCCTTAGGTCTCTTTTATATCTTTCCCCTCTCACCCTAAACCTATGCCCTCTAGTTCTGGACTACTCAACCCCAGGGAAAAGACTTTGTCTATTTAGCCTATCCATGCCCCTCATAATTTTGTAAACCTCTATAAGGTCACCCCACAGCCTCCGATGCTCCATGGAAAACAGCCCCAGCCTGTTCAGCTTCTCCATATAGCTCAAATCCTCCAGCCCTGGCAACATCTTTGTAAATCTTTTCTGAACCCTTTCAAGTTTCACAACATCTTTCCAATAGAAAGGAGACCAGAATTGCACACAATATTCCAACAGTGGCCTAACCAATGTCTGGTACAGCCGCAACATGACCTCCCAACTCCTGTACTCAATACTCTGACCAATAAAGGAAAGCATACCAAACACCTTCTTTACTATCCTATCGACCTGCGACTCCATTTTCAAGGAGCTATGAGCCTGCACTCCAAGGTCTCTTTGTTCAGCAACACTCCCTAGGACCTTACCATTAAGTGTCTAAGTCCTGCTAAGATTTGCTTTCCCAAAATGCAGCAACTTGCATTTATCTGAATTAAACTCCATCTGCCACTAATTGCACCCATATCCACCACTTCCTCAGGAACTACCCTCTGCGTTTAAAAAAATTTCTTCTTGTGACTTTTTTAACTCTGTGTCCTCTCACCTTAAAAATGTGCCCCTAGTCTTGAAATCCCCCATCCTCGGGAAAAGACACCTACCATTAAGCCTTTTTATACCGCTGATGATTTTATAACCCTCTTTTGCTCCAGTGGGAAAAAAATCCCAGTCTATCCAGCCTCTCCTTATAACTCAAATCTTCCATATCAAAGCTTCCTGGTAAACCTTTTCTGAACCTCCTCCACCTTAACAATATTCTTCTTTTACCTAAGTGACTATAACTGGACACAGTATTCCAGAAGAGGCCTCACCAATGCAAACTTCAAAGAATTATGTACCTGAATCCTTAGCTCCCTCTGTTGTACAACACTGTCCAAAGCCCTCCCATTAACTGATTAACCTCTCCCCAAGTTTGTTGTATCAAAATGCATTTATCTAGATTGAACTCCATCTGCCATTTCTCAACCCATTGACCCATTTTGTCAAAATCCCTTAGAAAATCCTCTTCTTTACTATGCCACCAATTTTGATATCATTTGCAAACTTACTAACCATGCCTCCTGTATTTTCATCCAAATCGTTTCTATAAGTGACAAACAAAACACAAGCCAGAACCGATCCCAGTGGAACATCGGTGGTGACAGGCCTCCAAGTCTGAAAAACAACCCTCCACATTGTCTCCTGCTGATAAGCCAATTTTGTATCCAATTGGCAAGCTTTCCCTGAATCCCATGTGTCCAGTTTTGGGTTAAAATATATATTCTATTTCCAGGTCATAAAATGGGTAGTACATAATAAGGCCATCTGGCCAATTATGTCTGCACTGGCTCCTTAAATGGCCTACACACTTCATCCTATTCCCCTCCTCTTCCCTCAAAGCTATCACATGTTTTCTCCTTCAGATATATATCAAATTCCTCTTTTCAGAGTTGTGCTGGGTTGTACTGTCAATAGCCTTTCAGTCAGTGAATGAGTAACAGCAATTTACTGAGTAAAATATATGATAAGAACTGTACACCTCTCATTTTTCACCAAACAATTAATCTATTGTTTGAAATATGTGTTCACTGGTCACCAACTAATTCAGTGAGAATAGTTATGCAAGATTTCAATCTGTTTTCTAATACTGCACAACACTGTTCGATCTGCCCATGCCTCAGTGTGTCAATGAGAAACAATTGGATGGAGTTTCTGTAAGGTGAAGTTTATGTTATGTTAATCGGAGAGATTTCCCACTCCTTGATTGTTTTTTTTTCCTTGGCTGTTAGGCTGAATGACAATAACATTGGAGATACAGGAGTCAACATTTTGTCTGCATCATTGGGGCATTCGGAATGCAAAACAAAGCAATTGGAGTAGGTAATCTTCCCAACATTAACCCCAAATTTTATGTGCAATGATTTGCGGCAAGTCGGGAATTTGCTGTATCTTTGGCATGACCACTGTTGAAAATATAGGGGAAGGTGAGGACTGCAGATGCTGGAGATCAGAGTCAAGAGTGTGGTGCTGGAAAAGCACAGCCAGTCAGGCAGCATCCGAAGAGCAGGAGAATCGATGCTTTGAACATAAACCCTTCATTAGGACTCCTGATGAAGGGTTTATGTTCGAAATGTCGATTTTCCTGCTCCTCGGATGCTGCCTGACCGGCTATGCTTTGCCAGCACCACATTCTTCGATCTTGCTAGACTGCACCTGGAGTATTCTGTTCTGTTCTGCACAACAAGTATATATTAGACTGCAATCAAATTTCAACAGGAAGATATTAGAGAGAAATTGAATCAGAATCTTTTTGTGGAAATTATGGTCACATGGTAACCAATGGAGATGTTTAAAATGCTGAATGATGGGACAGGATCGTTAGCTAAAAGATCAAGGAAAGAGCATTATTTTAAAGTTACAGTTAAGCCATTCATTCAGGAGCCAGTTCAAACCACACTTCTTCCAACTAGAGAAGGACAATTTTCAGATTCTCAACAAAAAGAGTTGTTAAGATTCAGAGACGAAAGTAAAAAAGTTAATTTTTTTGTTCAATTAATAAAATTTGGCCTAAGCTGATGTGTTTACATCCCACGT
Organism: Chiloscyllium plagiosum; assembly: GCF_037043375.1. NCBI lineage: Eukaryota > Metazoa > Chordata > Chondrichthyes > Orectolobiformes > Hemiscylliidae > Chiloscyllium > Chiloscyllium plagiosum. Next base: position 79,744,423 of record NW_028270160.1, on the reverse strand, counting down.
TGTTACAATGCTTGAGGAGAGATGCAGGGCATCGGAGAAAGGAAGAAATGTCTCATGAAAAGGATTTCATGGATCATGAACATAAGGTCTGAAGATAGATTGAAAACATTGGATCTGTCTCCATTAAGGAAAGGAAGCTGTGATGTAATTTGAATGAAGTATTAAAAATGATAATGACAGTGGAAAGAGTCGGTAACAATAAACTGTTCACTGCCATGAAATGATCAAGTATATCAGCACAAAAATTCAAGAAATTGCCAAAAGAAGCAAGAACAATGTGAGATAATCTTTTCTGCACAGTGACTGGTTAAGGTTGGAATGTTGTGCCTGACTGACATCATGGCAGAGGCCGGTTCAACTGAAGTGTTCAAAAAGGAATTAAACTTTGGTCTGGAAAGGCCCAGTGCACAGGGATACGGGATACAGAGTGGCAGGAAGTGACTTGCTCATTCGGAGCCTCGAATCACCTCCTCCTGCACTGTACCCTGTTTGATTCTGTGAGGCTGTAGGTACACATATTCTTTTCAAAATTAAGAGTAATGTCTTTCAATTAAGGAATAATAGTGTTAAAGACTAAAAGCATTAAAGTTAATTGATTATTAGTTCGTCATTACTGAGTCAAATAAAATGAAAAGGAGGCTGATGGTTCAAAAGCTTTCTCACTTTGTTATGCTGATCCAATTATTGCTTTTCCTTCTCAGTGGAATTTCTTTTATCTTTTCGAGCTGTATTGAAAACTGATTTGTAATTCTCAATCTTTAGTTTGCAGGATAACAATCTGACATTTGCTTGCATTGAAGACCTGAGGTTGGCATTTAGTCAGAGCGAATCATTGTCAATGCTATACCTGGATGGAAATAAATTCACTGATGATTGCATTCCGAAAATGAGAAACTTCATCATCAACTGCAAGAATTTGGAGCTGATTCAGTGAGTGCATATGTTAAAACATTAAACATTTCCATTGTATTGTAAACAATAATTTCCTTAAGTCATGTCCACAGCAAGTTCTTCAGGGGTGCTTAACATATTAATTCACCGGAACATAGAAAATCAGAGCAGCAGCAGGCCATTCAGCCCATAGACCCTGATCTATCATTATATATACCATGGATGATTATCCAACTTTGAACCCTGTTCCTGTTTTCTCCCTGATATCTTTGACCCCTTTAACCCTTAAGAACTTTATCTGCCTGGCGTTATAGAGATGTTCAGCACGGAAACAGGCTCTTTTGTCTAACTGTCCATGTCGAACAGATACCCCAAATTAATCTAGTTCAGATGGAGTTTAATTTAGATAAATGTGAGGTGCTACATTTTGGAAAGGCAAATCAGGGCATGACTTATACACTTAATGGGAAGGTCCTGGGGACTGTGCTGAACAAAGAGACCTTGAAGTGCAGGTTCTTAGTTCCTTGCAAGTGGAGTCACAGATAGGAGAGTGAAGAAGACATTTGGTATGCTTTCCTTTATTGGTCAGAGGACTGAGTCTAGGAGTTGGGAGGTCATGTTGAAGCTGTACATGACATTGGTTAGGCCACTTTTGGAATATTCTGTGCAATTCTCGTCTCTCTCCTAGAGGAGGGATGTTGTGAAACTTGGAAGGGTTCAGAAAAGATTTACAAATTTGTTGTCAGTGTTGGAGGCTTTGAGCTGTACGGAGAGGCTGAATAAACTCTGTTTTCTCTGGAGCGTCGGAGGTTGAGGGGTGACCTTATAGAGGTTTATAAAATAATGAGTCCCATGGTTAGGGTAAATAGACAAGGTCTTTCTCTGGGATGGGGGAGTCCAGAACTAGAGGGCGTAGGTTTAGGGTGAGGGGAAACATCGAAAAGGGACCTAAGGGGCAACCTCTTCATGCAGAGGGTGGTGCGTGTATGGAATGAGCTGCCAGAGAAATGGTGGAGGCTGGTACAATTATGATGTTTAAAAGGCATCTGGGTGGGTACAAGAATAGGAAGGAAATGGGACAAGCGCTGGCAAATGGAACTAGATTAGGTTAGGATGTGGAGCTGCCAGTGTTGGACTGGGGTATACAGAGTTAAAAATCACTCAACGCTACGTTGTAGTCCAACAGGTTTAATTGGGAGCACTAGTTTTCGGAGCACTGTTCCGGACAACCACCTGATGAAGGAGCAGTGCTCCGAAAGCTAGTGCTTCCAATTAAACCTGTTGGACTATAACCTGGTGTTGAATGATTTTTGGATTAGGTTCGGATATCTGGTCAGCATGGACGAGTTGGACTGAAGGATCTGTTTCTGTGCTGTACATGTCTCTGACTTGTTATGGACCAGGCCAGACCCCCTCAAAACATTTCAAGAAAGTAGCCCAGACCCTAACATTGCTCGTTGTTTTAAGAAGGTGTAGAGTGGATATTCCAGGAGAGGTGCCATTGGTCAAACCACTTGGTTTTAAACAAAACCAAATTTATTTACAAGATTAGTCAATGAAATAGAAGCAAAAGAGAACCGAATGCAGAATTAGATTAGATTACAGATTAGATTACATTACAGTGTGGAAACAGGCCCTTCGGCCCAACAAGTCCACACCGACCCGCCAAAGCGCAACCCACCCATACCCCTACATTTACCCCTTACCTAACACTACGGGCAATTTAGCATGGCCAATTCACCTGACCTGCACATCTTTTGGATTGTGGGAGGAAACCGGAGCACCCAGAGGAAACCCACGCAGACAAGGGGAGAATGTGCAAACTCCACACAGTCAGTCGCCTGAGGCCAGAATTGAACCCGGGTCTCAGGCGCTGTGAGGCAGCAGTGCTAACCACTGTGCCACCGTGCTGCCCACTAAATAACCTCACTTATCCAAAAACCAAACAGACTTTACCTGTTGTTCCCTATACTTGCAACAATCCCCATAAACACCTCGTGGCGCAAAAGGTAGCATCAACACAGGGTCTTACAGGAGAGAGATGTCAGACAGAGAGGATCAGCACGAACCTGCTTCTTTCACGTAACTGTTTCTTGGATCAGCAGCCTCAAAACACTACCTGCCTGCTTTCAGTGAATAGCCAGACGTCCAAAAACCAAATCAAACCAGAGAAAAGCTGAGCTGGCGGAAGTGACCATTCACCTTTCATTGCACAAATTCTTTTAAAAATAAAACTTTTTGCTGGAGGCAGTATCTGTAGCTATAATCAAACTGGCCGTAAAACCCTTCGAAACCCAAACCTTTTGGAACCTGTGTCTTTTACGATCTCTCTGGGGGGAAGAAAACCAAGTACAACAGAACCTTGTTAAAGGAGCAGCATCATCACAGACTCTATTTGACAACATTTGGCCCTAATCCCCATCAACCCTTCGTATTCATAAACCCATCCAGATGCCTTTTATATGCTGTAATTGTACCAGCCTCCACCACTTCCTCTGGCAGCTCACTCTAATCTCATACCATCCCTCTGTGTGAAAAAGTTGCCCCTTAGGACCCTTTTAAATCTTGCCCCCTCAACTTAACCCTATGCCCCCTAGTTTTGGTCTCCCCTAACCCTGGGGAAAACATCTTGTCTATTTGCCCACCCATGCCCCTCATTGTTTTATAAACCTCAATAAGGTCACCCCTCAGCCTCCCACGCTTCAAGGGTAACAGCCCCAGCCTATTCAGCCTCTCCCTCTAGATCAAACCCTCCAACCCCAGCAACATCCTTGTAAATCCTTTCTGAACCATTTCAACTTTCACAACATCCTTCCTATAGCAAGAAGCCCAGAGCTGCATGCAGCATTTCAAAAGTGGCCAAAGCAATGGCCTGCACAGCCACAACATGACATACTAAAGCAAAGAAATACAGATAGTAGAAACCTGAAACAAAAGCCAAAATTGCTGAAGAAACTCAACAAGCCTGACAGCATCTGTGGAGAGAAAATAAAGTTAATGTTTCGAGTCCAGTGATCCTTCTTCACAGCTGACTCTGTTTCTCTATGTGTAAACCTGCTGAGTTTCACCAGAAATTTCTGTTCTTTTTGAGAACAATATGTAACTTTTTCTTTCCAACCATTCAGTGTTTTAGCCAACAAACACTCTCTCTGACAGGGAATTTCTCAGACTCACCTCAACCTGAGTGAAGAAATTTATCCTCAGCTCAGCTCGAAATAGCCTACCCCAGATCCTTAGACATTGACCCTTAGTTCTGGACCTTGGGAACATCCTTCCTGTGTTTACCCTGACCTTTCCTGTTAGAATTTTGTAGGTTTCTAAAAGGTGCCCCATATTATTCTAACCTACAGTGAAAATAGTCCTAACTGATCCAGTCTCCCTTCATTCATCAGTCCTGCTATCCCACGAGTCAGTCTGGGAAACCTTTGTTGTATTCCTTCTATGCATGAATGTCCTTCCTTAGATAAGGGACAAAAACTATACACATGACTTCAGGTGTGGTCTCACCAAGGCACTGCATGTAGGCAACTAGACAGCCCTGCTCCTGTCGTTGAATCCTCTTCTCTTTTTTTTCTCTCTTTTTCTGTCTCTCTCTCTCTCTGTCTGTCTGTCTCTCTCTCTCTCTCTCTGCCTCTCTCGAACCCAGACTCTCTTCGCCTCAGCATGCTACTCTCTAAGGGGTTGTGGGGGTGAGAGAGACTGTCACACATCTTCTTCTGGAATTTGTCTTTGCAAAGGAAGTCTGGAGAAAGATGCAGTGGCCTTTGTCAAGGTTCATCCTGAGCAGCTCCATGACGCAAGACTCTGTGCTCTACAGTCTGTTCCCCGGGACGCACAACGAGACAAACATCAACTGCTCCTAGAGGACCATCACCTTGCTGAAAGACTCTCTTTGCTCTGCCTTAAAGTTGTTGATGGTTAGCTCCCACCTGAATCACACACACTGCTGTTCACCCTCCCTTTCCAGGAGTTAATCCAGCTGTTCTTTGACACTGAATACTCAGCAATCTCCTTCCCTGTTCTAGTGATTCAACTCCCAGAATTTTCCTCAGTCACTTCTCACTACCACCCTCTGGTGGATGCTCTTTCTCCTGCTGAGCCCCATGGCCTCCGCGATTCCCATCTCATTAAGTTGAAACAAGTTGTTATCTCTTATTGGTTCCCTTTGCGCGAGTTTCAGGTCTAGTCTGGTTGACAATGTCCTCACGAATTAACGAATTTGGTCCCTTGTGTTGCTACTGAGAATCTGATGCTCCCCAGTCGGAATCTATTCTCCGTCCTTGCCATTTGAAGCACTTCTTTGAGATGGTGTTCAAAGTGCAATCAACATTTCAGTGTGAAGTGATGTAAAATCAGCAAAATAAAAATCCTTGCCCATATCTGTCTTGATACCAGTCGTTAGGAAGGAGTCATTACCGTGTTAATTACGTGTATTGTAAACTTTAGTGCCAAAGTTGAAACCAGATATCCAACCCATTTTCATTCCATATTAATATCTGAAACATACATCTTTAACCACACATTGTATATCAGTCAGAACTATTTAATGTCTTCTGAAAATACCTCTGGGCCAGACCAGGTAAGATTCCCAGATTCCCTTTGGTGATGGACATGAGTGAAGCAGATGTGTATTTACAGCAATCACTGATTAGGTTATGCAATGGTGACTATGAAACTAACTTTCAATTCCAGATGGATTAATTATTTGAGATAAAATTCAGCCAGTTGCTGGCATTTGTACTCTAGGTCACTGCATTACAAGTCCAATGCGATTTCCCCCTCCAACTACATCCTCAATTTACATCATTCCCCAAATATCAACACCTTAGTTTCTTACAGCACTGTCTGTGTGTGCAGCAGCTCATTAGATTCTCTTTCCCCCACCACTTACACCCATTTGTTACTGTTTAGCTGCTCACAGTTTGATTTCAAAATGTGTGTTTCAATTGGAAAATTATGAATGATTCTGTCATTTTAACTTTATTAATTGGTTGGTTATTAATCATTAATTTCTTTCTTAGATTATGGAGGAATCAGTTCAGTTCAGATGGAAAGAAGCAGCTCCGATCATTGAGAGAATGCAGGGCTGGTGTCCGAGTATTTGTGTGATCAAAGGATCAAGAAATTGCCAACTATTTGGACTTGATATTACTGAGAGGTGTATTTCTCTCACCTCCATCAAGTGAAACACATGAGATATTACATTGGCTCAAGAAAAGCAATTCCTGGAATTCCGAAATAGAATGGGAACGATGTGGAGTATTCAATAGAAACTTTCAGTAGCAGCTGGTGTGTGTTGGTGTGTGGGTGATATTCACCGTCAAGCACAGGGAGATGGAGCTGTGATTGTGAAGCTTTTATAAAAGAGTCCGAGAGATCGCCATCATAGAAACAGGCCTTTCGGCCAGCGTGCCCATGCTGTCCAGTTTTCACCGTTAAACTAGTCCCTTTTGCCTGTGTTTGGTCCATGTACCCCCGTATCTAACCCATCCATACACCTGTCTAAATGTTTCTTAAATGATAAAATTGTACTCACTTCCACCACCTCTGGCATCCCATTCCAGACACTCACCATCCTCAGTGTGAAGAAAACTGCCTTTCTATGCCCTTTTGTATCTCTCTCCTCTCACCTTAAACATATGCCCCAGAGTTTTAGACTCCCTTGGGGAAAAGCTGCTGGCTACCTACCTTATCTACGCCTCTCATGATTTTATAGTTCTGTATAAGGTCACCCCTGAATCTCCTAAACTCCAGGGAAAAATGTCCCATCCTATCTCATCTCTTCTTGTAGCTCAAACCTTCCAGTCCAGGTAACATCCTAGTAAATCCTTTCTGCCCTCTTTCTAGTTTAATAGTTACTTTCTATAGTAGAGTGACTCGAACTGTGTACAGTATTCCAAATGTGACCTCACTCATGTCATAGAGTCATAGAGATGTACAGCATGGAAACAGACCCTTCAGTCCAACCCGTTCATGCCGAGCAGATATCCCAACCCAATCTAGTCCCACCTGCCAGCACCCGGCCCATATCCCTCCAAACCCTTCCTATTCATATACCTATCCAAATGCCTCTTAAACGTTGCAATTGTACTATCCTCCATCACTTCCTCTGGCAGCTCATTCCATACACGTACCACCCTCTGCGTGAAATAGTTGCCCCTTAGGTCTCTTTTATATCTTTCCCCTCTCATCCTAAATCTATGCCCTCTAGTTCTGGACTTCCCGACCCCAGGGAAAAGACTTTGCCTATTTACCCTATCCATGCCCCTCATAATTTTGTAAACCTCTATAAGGTCACCCCTCAGCCTCCGACGATCCAAGGAAAACAGCCGGAGCCTGTTCAGTCTCTCCCTATAGCTCAAATCCTCCAACCCAGGCAACATCCTTGTAAATCTTTTCTTTACCCTTTCAAGTTTCACAACATCTTTCCAATAGGAAGGAGACGAGAATTGCATGCAATATTCCAACAGTGGCCTAATCAATGTCCTGCACAGCTGCAACATGACTTCCCAACTCCTGTACTCAATACTCTCACCAATAAAGGAAAGCATACCAAACGCTGCCTTCACTATCCTATCTACCTGCGACTCCACTTTCAAGGAGCTATGAACCTGCACTCCAAGGTCTCCTTGTTCAGCAACACTCCCTGGGACCTTACCATTAAGTATATAAGTCCTGCTAAGATTTGCTTTCCCAAAATGTAGCACCTCGCATTTGTCTGAATTAAATTCCATCTGCCACTTCTCAGCCCATTAGCCCATCTGGTCCAGATCCTGTTGTAATCTGAGGTAACCCTCTTCGCTGTCCACTGCACCTTCAATTTTGGTGTCATTTGCAAGCTTACTAACTGTACCTCTTATGCTCACATCCAAATCATTTATGTAAATGACAAAAAGTAGAGGATCCTTGTGGCACTCCACTGGTCACAGGCCTCCAGTCTGAAAAACAACCCTCCACCACCACTCTCTGTCTTCTACCTTTGAGCCAGTTCTGTATCCAAATGGCTAGTTCTTCCTGTATTCCATGAGATCTAACCTTGCGAATCAGTCTCCCATGGGGAACCTTGTCAAAGCCTTACTGAAGTGCATATAGATCACATCTACTGCTCTGTCCTCATCAATCCTCTTTGTTACTTCTTCAAAGAACTCCTGTACACCTGCAACAAGGCATTCCAACTCTTGTACTCCATACTCTGCAATTTGTTCGATTGTACAATAAACCTGTTAGTTATTAATTATTTCTTATTATTATCTGTCTTCAGTTGTACATAAAGCTATACTCAATTTGTCATAAACATATGGTTGTTTGTATAATAAACATATGTTCAAGTGTGTAATTATTCCCAGCGTTAGACTTTACTGACAGTCTGTGTTTGATACTGGGTCAGAGATTGGTCAGCGCTGTAGCTGTTCCCCTGTGGGAATGACAGGGTCTGCATCAACAGTGTGTGTAAAATCAGTCAGGATCAGGTCGTAGTTTGGAACCAGTGACCATCTGCACAACGTGTGCCTGTCCCACTCTCATCAAATACACTGGAGACCCCGACACTTGCAGAGATCCCGCTAACAAAACTCTGAAAGAAATCACATTTGTAATGGAAGATTAATTAAGTAATCTCCCTCCCAGTCCCTAAAAGGCCATTTTTTGATGCTCCCACTGCATTCACTGTAATTTCACTTTGACCATCTCTGGTCCCTATCTCATGTCGGGTTGTAGGGTCGGGTCAACTTGTCAGTGTCCAACGGCAATTTTGTCGATTTGTCTGTTAAATATTCGCCTCTAACACAGATCTCCACAAGGCTCCATTCAGTCTTAGAGTTCAACAAATGGTGCATCGTCCAATGGTAAAGACTGGAAAGGACCCAGCACCTCATTGTGCACCCGTGTGTTCAATTCAGGCTGCACTCAGCTAAATATTCAAATATCAGTCTCCCACACTGTTGACAATACAAACGTGCACTCTGCTAACTGTCCACATGTCATTGTCACACACTGTAGACAGCAATCACTGTTGAAAGTTCACACTTTGCACACTACAGAGTGTCCGTATATTAGTTATCAAATATTATAGATGTTACTGTAGATAGTGTATTACTGTAGATAGTAAATACGTTGCACACTGTGGACTGTCCATACATCAGTTATCTCATACTGTAGACATTGTATTCCACGCCAGCACTGTAGCTGTACTGGCACACCTTTATTAGGTATGTGACAATTTTTAGAGGCTGATGTTGTCAGGATGCACAACCTTTGCAGTATACAGTGCGACCAGTCAGATGATGGCAGCTTAGTGGAACAGGGAGGGTTGAACCAAGACTAAGTGTGGGATATCCAGTGACCAGGACCCAGCCCGTGCCATCCCCACATCCACATACAAACCTCTCTCTCTCTATCAGACTGACTTGTTAGAACCAGCCGAGATTGCTGCAGATCTGATCCAGTCCCAGAGTCACAGCTTCTTGATGCTGTTCAGACTGAGCTGGAGGGAAAGGAATTGCTGGACCCTTCCCTATTTCAGCAATTATTTCACACAATTCCCACGGGATCAACACAAGGTATGAATGAGACTGACATGAACCTGTAAAGTCAGCAAGTTTTACTTTTTGATTGAGGTTCTGAGGGTAAACATCAATCCTTTTCACAGACGGCCATCCAGTGATTACACAGATCTGTTATACAAGTCTGTTAATTGTACAAATGACCATGAGATTCAGCTCTTCCTTGACAACAAGCTACGGGACCCAATGGCCCACCTTCTGCATTGTAGGGATTCTATGATTTAGACAGATTGGGCAAAGAGAATGAATGAGCAATTGACTTCTGAAACAGGCTGCATAAGGATAATAACAGAGCACAATTTCACACAGAATTACCACCATCTGAAATAGTTTAAGAGAAAAGAAAAAAAAAATAGGAAATTCAGTCTCCTCACTTCAGGGACTGATTCTGAGCTGGCTACCCACAGCCAGTGTACTGTGCACATGTAGATAAAAGGTGACCTGATAATGGGATACCAGCTCTATGCAGTTTTTTCAGAATCACAATTATTGTACCATCTACAACACTACCTGCATCCCCCTACACACCGTTCCCAGCAGCATCTCATTCATCCACCCACAAAATCAGCCACTAGAGATATGCAAATGTCAAGTTAAGATATTAATAAACTTTCCATGCTTTGGAAACACTAGGATCTGTATTTGGACACTCTATGCTGTTCTATTTGTTCATTACAATGCTGATTTATGTAAAAGAACATTTCACTGCTTTCTTGATCTGGTGCCTGAATTTGGACTATGTTGCCCCACAAATAAATGCATTTGTGCAACCACTTCAATTCACCAAAATAACTCTGACTTGTTCAAATACGTGTAAAGAATGATTTCCATCGATGGGATCAGTTCGAGGAATAGTATTGCAAATGAAATTTATTACATATGTGGATCACAAAATAACAAAGCTGCTAGAAATGGTAGAGAGTAAAATTATAGACCTCCTTCTGCTCTCCATCTCTGGATCACTGTGATTCTCTTCTTTGTTCTGACCCCTCAGTCCCTTACGGACTCGACTGGCTACTATAATGTGTCTGACTGTCAGAGCGTTGAGCAGCAGAATTAGATCAAATGGCAACAATGGATTAAGAACTGTAAGGAACCATTTAAATCCCACCCAGCTGGGATTCACTATAATAGATCGGCTTTGAAATACAAAACCACGGTAGGTTGTTGTTAGAACTACAACAGCATTTCTCTTTGTGAAATATTTAGTTTTTCATTTTCTGGAAGCAAATAGTGACAAAACGATCAAAGTTGAAAGTGACAATGAACCAAACAGAGCAAGAAGTGGCTGTTATTGACAGGACATAGTTTATGCTTCACACAGGAGTTTTATCCAAGAAAGATATAGGGAAATAATAAACATTGATCTGCCTCAGTATGACCTCAGTGATAACAACCATCAGATCAGATACTGCCATGGCCACCAGGTAGCAAGAGGTGCAGGAAGACAGGCCACACTTTCCAGAGACAAAATATTAAGTGCCACTAAATTAACTGTTGCTAGGAAGAGAAAAGAAAATAGACTAAAATAGTTTGAAGCAAACATACTGTCCGAGTCCACTTTATCATATCTGTATTTTGATACAAAAAGACATGGACTTTCAATTAAGCAAATGGTTAAACATCACAACTGTGATCTCATTTAATCTCAGACATGCCTATTCCAAGGTTTAATACACAGAGTTTATGGGATAAACTTTAGTCCACTTCCCGAAAGCTGATTGACATCTTTGTAAGTTTCAATGAGATTTTTGAACCTTGATTTAACTGACTTTGCAGTTTGAGCATTTCCCAGCCTGGTGTGGGAATTCAGGAAGCTGAAAGGAGGGAAACCCCGAATCAGTGAAAATGTAAGCACACTTCTTATTAGGCTGGAAATATGGGAATGGTTTTCTTTGACTTCGCTCACCTATTTTAGAGTCACGAGAAGCTAAAGCTGCACAATGTTGAAGATCGGATCCCATTCTGGTTGTATCTTCATATCATACTGGAATTTTAGACATTCCTAATTTTAGACATTACCTGGACCAGAATTCCACTCCAGATTCCATCATGTTACCCCATTTCCCATCACACCTCTGGATGATGAGTTGAGTGGCCTCTTGCAGATGAGTAACAGAAGGTCCAAATACGAGGATGAAGCCCTGTATGGAAGAGTTGTCTTCTGACCAAAGTTTAAACACGTTGCCAAAGAACCATATCATGAGCAGTGACCTCAGTTACCAAAGTGGACCAAATGCAGCTGGACCTCAGTTTGCTCTGGATTCCCCATTTGGGGAGGGGTGGGAGCAGAAGAGCAAGATGAGCTGGGACAATGAAGCAAATAGAAACAAAACCAAAGCTTTTGGAACAGATTCAATTCTGTAGAAGGATCACCAGGCTCAAAACGTTGACTTTGCTTTCTCTCCACAGATGCTGCCAGACCTGCAGAGTTTCTCCAGCAATTTCTGTTTCTGATTTGATAATATCAATTTTTCTTTTGCAGGCATCGCTGGTTTAGATATCACTGTACTAAACAGTCATGCCAACTACAATCAGAATCTCACGTATCCGAGGCAGTAAATCAAAACTCCAGAGTTAATTGAGACGAACCGACCAGTTTGATAATATATGATAAAAAGTGACCTGGTATCTGCAGAAAGACGGTCAGCAGTATCAGTCCCACAGTAAAACCAGCATATTTACACAGTTTCTGTACAAACCCACTTACCCGGAATACCAATGATGGCCAAGATCATGTCATATATTTTGTTGACATTGCGAATAATTCCGTGCATTTTCTGACTGCATTACTCTGCCTCGACCAACCCGACTGAATTAAACTTGGAGTCAATGAAGCCAATTATCTATATTCTCTGGAAATCTCCACAGGGACATTCAGATTGCAGCATTTTCAAAGATTTTGTGGACAGTTTGGGTCAACAAATTCTGGCAGCTATCCACGTCAGAACACTGATGAGGTAGAATATGATGATACTGAATTGTTAAGTAATACAATTGGATAATTTATGTGAATCAATGATTTTTTTGTTGCAAAAGTATGCAGCATTTTATGAAATAATATGTACAATACACTCCATTAAAGTCCATTTCAAATCATACAGAACAGAAAAGGCAAAGTGACCATAGTCCTGATCTCTCATTAGACAGAGGTCACTGATGGTGGTTTAACCTGAAGATCACGAGATCTCAGACAAAGGGAAAGGTTGAGAAGGAGAGTCCTTCTTGGTAACCTCAGCCAGGGTGCCATTTGAACTTCTGCTATTAGTATTACATGCCAGCTGCCCTGCCAACTGAGCTAAACCAATGGCTCATAGTGTTCATGGCTGTGCAAGTTAGGTGCATTAGACTGGGGTAAATGTAGAGTAGTAGGGTAGGGGAATGGGTCTGAATGGGTTACTCTTCAGAGGCTCAGCGTGGACTTGTTGGGCCGAAAGGTCTGTTTTCACATTGTAGGGATTCTGAAAAAAAAAGGCAATTGTGATTGTTGGCCCTTATTTCAAGGAGGTTGGAGTATAAGAGTAGGGAAGTCTTTCTGTAACTGTACAAGGTGCTGGTGAGACTACATCTGGAGTACTGTGAACAGTTTCAGTCCCTTTATTTAAGGAAAGGCATCATTCCATTGCAGGCAGTTCAGTGAAGATTCGCTCGGATGGTCCCAAGAATGGATGGATTGTCTTATGAACAAACATTAAACAGTTTGGACTGTACTCACTGGGATTCAGAAGAATGAGCCGTGATCTCATTGAAACATAGGCTTTGACAGGGAAAATGCAGGGAGGATGTTTCCTCTCATGGGAGGCTTGGCCAGTTCACCGAACCTGCACATCTTTGGAATGTGGGAGGAAACTGGAGCATCCTGAAGAAACCCACACAGATACAAGGAGAACGTGCAAACTCCACACAAACAGTTACTAGAACAGTTTGTTGATGGTGTTTGGAGGTGGCAGAAATGGGGCTTATGCAGTGTAGAGACACCTAACTCAATTCTGGTTTTCTTCCATTGACCAGTCCCTTCCCACTTATATCTATAATTTCTCTAATACTTTACGTCAGTTTCAGAATTTTCAGTTTGCAGGCTCTAGCCACCTCCCCTTTACTATGGACAAGCAATCCTTTCCCCATCCATCCCCATCAGGGTGGTCTCAGGGCTTTCTGCTTCTTCCTGGCCCTACCCACCACCACCCTCCTCCACCTGGCTGAGCTTATCCTCACCTGAACAGCTTCTCTTAATGGCACTCACCTTCTTCAGGTCAGAGAGGTGGCCATGGATACCCACATAGAGCCCAGTTATGTTGTCTCTTTGTGGGGTATGTGGACAAGGGAAGAAAAGCAGAACTGAGTTAGGTCTCTCTACAGTCCATAAGCCCCATTTCTGCCACCTCCAAATGTCATCAACAAATATGTCCTCCCATCTCCTCTCCTCTCCTCCCGTGTCAGCCTTCTGCAAGGACCATTCTCTCTGGGAGACTCTGGTGCACTCCTCCTTCATTCTGCAACCCCAGAAGGTGGAATATCTGCCCATTTACTTCCTCCACCATCAATATCTCAGCGGCTAAACACACCTTCTAGATGAAGTCATGCTTAATCTGTACTTCACTCGATTTAGTTTACTGCAATCCCTGCTCAAAATGTGGTCTCTACTACACTGGGGAAACAGCATTGACTGGGTGACTGCTTTGCAGGACATCCATGTTCTGTGTGCAAAAAAATGTCCCTGAGCTTCCAGTTGCTTGAAACTTCAGCATCCCATCTTGCTCTCTGGCCTACATCACTGTGTCAGGCTTGCTGCATTGTTCCAGAACAGTGCCTCATTTTCTATTTGAGAGCTCTAGAGCCTTCTAGACTCTGAGTTCAACAATTTTAGAACTTGAAACAACTTCTCCCATTCCTTGCCCCAACCCCAAGCCTTGCACTTGCATGGCCTGCTATTACATACAACCCATTATTAGCCATTAATTTATCCCCCTAATAGCTATTTGATTTCCCAGGCTGCTCCACTTCTCCGTTTATCTCTCTCTCTGGGCTCCATCTCCACTTTACTCCTTCCCTCCCCCACCCCCAACCCACTCTATCTTTTGCATAAAAAACAACGCTTTCCTAGTGACTAGCAGCTCTGTGGAAGAGTCATTGGACCCAAAATGTTAAATCTTGATTTCTCTCCACAGCCACTACCAGACTTGCTAAAGTCTTCCAGCAAATTCTGTTTTTGTTGGTGAAATGTTGTGATTTGTTTAATTAAATGCTGAATGGAAGCTGCTGCTGTTCCAGATCAATCATGTGATGCTGAGTGACCGAGGGGCATCGCGATTTGCTGAAACATTGGGGTTTCCCGAAGTCCCAATGGAGGCTTTGATTACAGAACGTTTAGGGGATTGATGGCAGTGAAACCTCCAAGCAGCTTCCACCCCAGTGGATTCGCAAATGGAAGTGTATTTAATTCTATCTTATCTTGTTCATTAAACTATACCTTGTACAGAATCCTGTACAATGATTTTTATTGACCTCAGTATCATTATGGTTATGGGGTTTTAGTGTGGGCTCATTTAATATAATTAGCATTTCTTACAATATGGTACTTGTGTGAATCAAGTTGCCTGTTACCTTCCCTGTTTCACGATAGTGTTAGATGTGGAGCTGGAGTTGAGCATGATTTTCTGAATTCCCATATCTGCAGAATCTGAGCCAAAATGTAGAAAGAAGCACGAGCCTGGGTTATGGCCAGAGCTACTTTTACACTTGGATGTTATTCATTCACCCTCCATTTGCCTAAAATAGTGACATTCGCAATAGTGTTTATCACATTGGACACAGATCCTCAGAACACGGTCACCGGGCATGTGATATCAGAGTTAATCACTTATACTTGCAGTAACCAGCAGTTTCCTTCTGCTATGTTAAAGTTTTAGGTGAAAGTGAGGACTGCAGATGCTGGAGATCAGAGTCATGATTAGAGTGGTGCTGGAAAAGCACAGCAGGTCAGGCAGCATCCGAAGAGCAGGAAAATCGATGTTTCGGGTAGGAGCCCTTCATCAGGAATGAGGCTGGGAGCCTCCGAGGTGGAGAGATAAATGGGAAAGGTGTGGGGATAGGGAGAAGGTAGCTAAGTGTGCAATAGGTCAGAGAGGAGGGTGGAGTGGATAGGCGGAAAGGAAGATTGGCAGGTGGGACAGATTATGAGGAAGGTGCTGAGCTGGAAGGTTGGAACTGGGGTAAGTTGGGGGGGGAGGGGAAATGAGGAAATGGTGAAGCCCACATTGATGCCCTGGGATTGAAGTGTTCCGAGACGGAAGATGAGGCATTCTTCCTCCAGGCGTTGGGGGGTGAGGGAGTGGCGGTGGAGGAGGCCCAGGACCTGCATGACCTTGTCAGAGTGGGAGGGGGAATTCAATTTCTGCCGTCACTCATAAAAGATTTTATCTTTGTGACTAAGGCTGTGCAGAAACGTGAGCATAACTTCAGTACACCATGCACTAACTTCATGTCCTGAAGTTTGACTATCTGCGAACAATATTATGTCATTATTGGAGCATTAACACTTGCTTCAGTTCAAGTGGACAAGTAGAGGTCATTTTAACCTAGTTGCTGTGTTTAACTGGTTAAAGTAGTTTAATACTGAAGGGCTGTGCACTGATACTTTAATTTTGATTTCCAATTTCTTAAGCTTCGTTTTTAGCTAACATAGTGACCATGTGCTATTGCATTAGACAGTTTTGGGAATGTGGCCTGTGCCACCTCCACTGGAGGCCTAACCAACACCTTGGTTGGCCGGATTGGTGATAGCCCCTGCATAGGTAAGCATAAGGTATTCCTAACTTATCTGCTTTTGCACGCTCTATCCATGCAGTCACAGAGCAAGATAAACCAACTTCCATTCACTGAGGGTGGAGCAAAAGGGAAGTTGGAGGGCTTGAGGGAGACTGGGGGGAGATGTGGAGGTCAAGGAACTATAGGGAGCAGGGGAAATGGAAGGATTGGTGAATGGGGGGAGAATAGGGAACAGGGCTGAATTCTGCATGGGGAAAAGGTAAATGGAGATGGAGAAGAGGGACACTTGGAGGGAAGTCCCATGTGGAACCAAACCACCTTTGATCAACTATCATTCCTCCATCAAATACATCCACTGGCCATTCATCCTGCTGTCAGTGGAGCCTGTTTCCTTTTCTATAAATAGTTTCTATCAAATCTTCCCTTCACCTACTCTGCTGTAAGAAGAATATTCCTAGCTTCTCTTGGTTCCAACTATTCTTGCTATCATCCTTTATCCTCAATGCCATTTCAGTGAATCCCCTTTTTGTGTGTTGCCATTCGTCCTATATTATGTTACCAAGTGTTGAGCAGAGTTCTCTGACTGGGACTTAACTAATGATTTTTCAAAATCGGGAGAAAATCTTTTGCTTTATTGTAATCTTTGCATCTATTTGCTCCTTCATAATGTCAGAGGCGAGAATATTTACTGATGACCGTACAATGTTAAGCACCATGTGCAGCTCCTGTCCTTACTGTATCCTGGAGCCACTTGTCAAGTTGTTGTTTCCAATTCTGGAATCTCCATCATTGAAAAAGACAAAGTTGACAGGTGCCTTCACATTCGTGTCCTACCTTAATTTGGAACTAGATTGGTATTCCTGCATTGTCACTGAATCAAAGTCATGGAAGTCCCTGCCTAACATCAGTATAGATGCACCTTCACCGGATAGACCAGTTGTTCAAGTCGGCAACTCACCAGCACTGTCTCAATGGAAGTGAATGACAAGCCTTGCTAGTGTTGGCCCTGTTGCTAAACTGTAAGTTAAAAACAAGATTGCTGGAAAATAATGTATCCATAACCTCTCAACACAAATGGAGCTCCATTTCAGGTGCATTGTTTGTAGATATGTTCTATGTTCAAAGTTATTGCACAGCTCTGGAGCAGGTGGGATTTGATCCCAGGCCTCCTTGACAAGACACACAGATTTTACCATAAGAGACCTTCAAATTATGGATTTATGAGGTGCAATTTTGGATTGTTTGCCTAATCTATGTTATAACTCGGTCTGTAGATGCACTATTTAGTTCCTGTAGAGGGAAATAAACGTTTTGCCTTGGGAGCAGAGCATGATAATTGGAGCTGTTCTGGGAATGTCCTTAAAACAGGTAAACATCTTACAACTCCGACAACTTTTCATAAGACGCAACAGGTTTTAAAACGAAATTGGTTGGTCAGCTTGTCTGAAACATCCTACAAAAGCAATAAAAATCATACTAAATATGAAACCTTTCTGCCTTCTCCCCATGCTCAGTAATTGGACTGCA
Organism: Chiloscyllium plagiosum; assembly: GCF_037043375.1. Lineage (NCBI taxonomy): Eukaryota > Metazoa > Chordata > Chondrichthyes > Orectolobiformes > Hemiscylliidae > Chiloscyllium > Chiloscyllium plagiosum. Next base: position 79,726,676 of record NW_028270160.1, on the reverse strand, counting down.
TTTTGCAGCTGAGGATGATGTAAAAATGCTGAAAATGTGTTGCTGGAAAAGCGCAGCATTCAAGGAGCAGGAGAATTGACGTTTCGGGCATGAGCCCTTTTTCATTCCACTGACTGCCTGATTTTACAATATCATCTCAAAGGTCTCTTCTGTTTTGAGCAATTGACTATGCAGTGATTGGGAAAAAAAATGATGTTTTGCAGTGCCCTTCCTGAATGACTTCTGGATTCTCACCAGAAGTGAAATTCATTTTGAGTATATTCTGTCTTCATTTAGATCTCCACCTAACCTGCATCTTTATGTCCAAGGCCTTTCCAAATGCTTGTTTCTTTTCAAAAAACTTTGAGCAAAGAGAGTTTTAACTACTTCAAGTTAAAGTAACAGTAGTGCAATATAGTTCGTATTTTGAAATACTTCCATTGGAAGCTTTGACGAAAGAAAGAGTAACAGTGGGCGGCACGGTGGCACAGTGGTTAGCACTGCAGCCTCACAGCGCCAGAGACCCGGGTTCAATTCCCGCCTCAGGCGACTGACTGTGTGGAGTTTGCACATTCTCCCCGTGACTGCGTGGGTTTCCTCCGGGTGCTCCGGTTTCCTCCCACAATCCAAAAATGTGCAGGTTAGGTGAATTGGCCACGCTAAATTGCCTGTAGTGTTAGGTAAGGGGTAAATGTAAGAGAATGGGTCTGGGTGGGTTACGTTTCGGTGGGTCGGTGTGGACTTGTTGGGCCGAAGGGCCTTTTTCCACACTATAGGTAATCTAATTCAAAACAGGGATTTTAAAGCTTGGCTTTTTTTTTAAACTGAAGACAATTCTTTGAGAAATCTAATCTTATCTCAAAATAAAGTGACAAAGCTGATTGATGAGGGAAGGGCTATAGATGTCATACTCATGGACTTCAGTAAGGCATTTGATAAGGTTCGAGCTGAAAATATGTTGCTGGAAAAGCGCAGCAGGTCAGGCAGCATCCAAGGAGCAGGAGAATCGACGTTTCGGGCATGAGCCTTTCTTCAGGAATCTTCGGGCTCATTCTTCGGATATTCTTCGGGCTCATGCCCGAAACGTCGATTCTCCCACTCTTTGGAAGCTGCCTGACTGGCTGCGCTTTTCCAGCAACACATTTTCAACTCTGATCTCCAGCATCTGCAGTCCTCACTTTTTCCCATTTGATAAGGTTCCCCATGGTAGGCTGATGGAGAAAGTGAAGTTGCTGGGGGCTCCAGGGTGTATTAGCTGGATGGATGGAGATCTGGCTGGGCAACAGGACACAGAGAGTAGCAATGAAGGGAGTTCCTCAAAATGGAGAACTGTGACCAGTGGTGTTCCACAGGGATCCGTGTTGAGACCACTGTTGTTTATCATATACATCAATGATCTGGAGTGATGTACAGGTGGTCTGATTTGCAGATGACACGGAGATTGGTGGGTTAGCAGATGATGAAGGGGACTGTCAGAGAATGCAGCAGAATATAAATAGATTGGAGAGTTGGGCAGAGAAATGGCAGATGTAGTTCAATCCGGGCAAATGTGAGATGATGCATTTTGGAAGATCCAATTGGAGAGCGAACTACACGGTAAATGGCAATGCAGGTCGATCGAGTGATCAAGAAGGCGCATGGACGGTGTTGAAGAAAATCTCAGATGCAGACCTTGGGAATTGACCAAGCTTATTACATCTCATAATATGTCATGGGTAGCAGCCAGTCCATAAAACAAATGGATCGCGACTGCATCGAAAAGCTCCAGTCCAGTGGGGATTTATAAATGGCCCAACGACAATTTGCTTAACTAGACTCAGTACCACAATTAGCCACTAGATGGCCGACTTACACTTGCATGCAGCAGAGTTGAGACCTTGCCAAGAATGGGTATTAATGGTGCATTGTTCTCAGGACATGGGTCAATACTCTGTCGCTAATCAGCATTTGAATACAGTCTCCAGATAAGGCAGTTAATGAGTCATGCGAGTAAGCATACTATCTCATAGGTAAGGCAAGTCTATTTCTAGAGCAAATTATACAATGATGGAAGAGAAAGTTAAAAATCAGACAACACCAGGTTATAGTCGAACAGGTTTATTTGGAAGCACTAGCTTTTGGAGTGCTGCTCCTTCATCAGGTGGTTGTGGAGTATAAGATTATAAGACACGGGTCTTTTTCAATATATCATTTCAGTTACATCGCACTGTAAACTTTTGCTATAAATTCTGTGTCTTACGATCTTATATTCCATGACCATCGAAAGCGCTGCGAAGGCGAGTGCTTCTAAATAAACCTGTTGGACAATAACCTGGTGTTGTGTGATTTTTAACTTTGAACCGAATGCAATAGTCTAAGTATGCTTAACCAACATAATATAAAGCTGCAACATGACATCCTGACTCTTGGACTCAATGTCCTGACCAATACTGGAAGTACGACACACACCTTCTTAACACCCTATCTACATGCGTGGCCACTTTCAGGGAGCTACAAACTTGAACCCTAATATCCCGCTGTACATCGATATGTTCAGGGTTCTGCCCTTAACTATATACTTTTCCTTAACATTTGATCTCCTAAAGAGTAGCACCTCACACTTAGACAGATTAAATGCCATCTGCCATTTCTCCGCCCATATCTGCAACTGATCTATATGCCGCTGCATCCTCTCACAACCTTCTACAATATCCACAACTCTACTGATCTTTGCATCTGTTTTAAAAAATTCTCAAGGTCAAGGACCAGGCTCGCAGGAAAGTAGTCTGACACAGAACAAACAGCCAAGAGGCGAGTCTGCTAGAATATAAGTGTTTTATTCCCCGCAGCGTCGCCACAACCAGGTCTCGTACTTACAACGGGTCTGGTTTATACTCACTCTACGTGTTACCGGAACTGGGAGCCGTCAGTTCTCGTAGAGCGGTTGCCAACAACCCACGCTCGGCGGTTAAACGCAACCCCGGAGCAGACTCTACCGAACTGGAGACTTTTCCAGCTGATATACTCTTTTCCAGATATAAACATTCATGTGAACAGCAGAGCAAGGCTAAAAAACACATTCCATTCTGGTTACATACAGATAAGAAGATTCACACGGGAAGGTGTATAATAAGATTCACACGGGACTAAGCGACACCTTCCATTTTCGGTTAGATTCACACATGTATTGGGACACAATTTTAACCCTTTCACCACATTCCACTGCTTGGCCCAATACATGTGTTACATTATGCCCATATGTATTCTTTCTAACAAGCGCCTACGTACACGCCAAATATACAAGCAAGTCAGGACATTACAGCATGTTAAAATCACCAGGACCGCTACCAGGATCGACAAGGGTGGGAACAGGAATGTCGCCGCAGTGGAGGACATACCACTCAATATGTCCCACCAATGATGAGCTGACTCCACGTCCACTACACGGGCAGCATGTACTACCTCCTGTCCATGTATAAAGGTAGACACCGTAACCTTGGTGACATTGGTTTGATGCTTTCGTAATATCTGCTTAAGCTCCTCGGATCGGTTCAATGCTCGCTTAAACCGATCCAGGGAAATGTTCCAAGGATTCATCAGCACTTTCCACTGCACCTTGGTAAAGTGGCGAGCACTGCTATAAGTGGTCAACAGATAGGTCTGATTCTGCCAGTGCCACTGATAGACATTTGAGAGGCATCCCGATAGGATGTGGATTATTGGTAGCCACACAGAGCGTGTGTGGCCCAATCTGCCACATCATGTCCCTTGGAGTTTCAACAGTCCATTCGCACAGGGCCGTTCCCTTAGTCAAGCAAGGGTCCCGATACCTGTCCATCAGTAGGCAAGTTTTCCCCTGATCAGTCTGTTCACAAGCGGACAGATCATAGGTAATATTGGTATCTGGGCTAAACCACTGTCCCCTTGTCTTCAGAAAATAATATCCAGAAGATGTAATCACTGGTAATACATAATATCGACAGACCGTAACAGTGTGGGTTACATTCATGGTAACAAAGTGTCCGTTACACATAGTTGCGTTACACCATGGATGGGTTATCATCCACAATTTCTCAGATACATTCCATATTCCCCTCCACGCTTGTACATTGGGGGATGTTACCACACGCAAAAAGCGTTCTTTCTGTATTTGAGCATGCAACATTTGAATATGACAGGCAGTCCAATTTAACTGAGCCGTAATGTTCTCAAACAGTTCCTGAGTGGCACCCCAGACATCCAGTTCCCATTGCAGAGATCGTATCATTATTTCAGCTGTCTCTCCTTGAGTCATCATTACGGATGGCATCCACCTTCCAATAGTATGTAGTCCTTGTGAGGTGGCCTGTCCCGTGTTAGATAATTTAGTACGGGTTACCTCAGAGTCAATAGCATTTGAGATACCCATGACAGTTCCTGCACCTCCCAGTAGAGTGTCATACCATGCACGCCGCCTCCTCTTATGTTGGCATTCTGGGATAGCCGGCAGCCGCACCTGCCAGTGAACATCAGTGTGCAGTACTGCCTGGGCCATCTGCTGACAAGTTGACATAATGGGAGCCAACTGTGTGCGGTGCGCGTCAGAGACGTTAGGGCGCACCAAGATCAGCCATAACATTCGAGTCCGGTTTTGAATAACTGTTCCATTGCTGATCCAGATGTCCTCATCTCCAGTCGTGATGTTCCATCGTGTCCCGTTTGAGCTTTCACATTCACGAGCGGTTATATTCCAATGACACATATTCACCGTTGCATTCAACATCAATGTACAGTTAGGGGTTATCAAAGTTACATTTCTCCCCTTATAACATCGTACACAAGTATACATTTGACAATCACTCGTGAGATCTAAAATTGTACACCATTGATTTGCCGCGCACTTAAAATCATCTTGCTGTCGTTCCTCACTACTAATTTTCCAACCTACATTTTGTTTCGATAAGGGTACCAACGACTGAGCTGGCACACTCCTCCAGACTGATTCCCCAGGATACATAATGGTGACCAGACTGTCTTTTCCTTGGGCTATGATCTCTGCCGGTTTGGGGGGACCAGTTGTCTGGCGTACCCATACCTTGGCACCCTGAGTGTCAGTAGACCCAAATCCCCCCGTCCCACGCTCAGTAACCTTAACGGGAGCTCCCGTCTCTTCCACCGTTGTAAGGTTACATGGTTTAATAACTAATTGTGCTATTCTGTCTCCCTTCTGTATCATATAAGGTTCAGATGTAATGTTGACCAGGACTACTCCCAATTCTCCTTGGTAGTCCGCGTCAATTACTCCTGCCATTACATCAATCCCCTTTAGTGACAATCCCGATCGCGGGAGGATATGCCCATAGGTCCCAGGGGGACAGATCAATCCTAATCCGGTCTTAATCACCGTAGGTTTTTGTTGGACCAAAGTCTGTGTAGTTAACGCTCGTAAGTCCAGTCCAGCCGACATGACTACCATATGCACTGCTTTTAATTCTGCCCACTGACTACTTTTTCCCTCCCCTAATTCTTCTAGGGTAGTGCCTTGTTTTGGGTTAAAGGCGGCAGCTTTCCATCTACACTGTCCCGCTTTCCATTGGGCTGACCCATCTACGAACCAAGCCGTGGCTTGTTCATCCGGGGTCAGTTCATCATACCGTTTTCCCATCTTAACGGGTGATTCCTTGTATTCAATCACCTCAAACCGTTTTTCCCCTTCCTCAGGGGCCTCCGCCACTTGCTCATGTAGGACTGACACTCCTTTCTGTCCAGTCCGCACTCTCTCCGACACATACCATTTCCATTTAATGATGCTGCTCTCTTGGGCAGTTCCTATTCGGTGGGTAGTGGGGTCACTAAGTACCCACGGAAGAATAGGGATAGCTGTTCTCATGATCACTTCATGTCCAATGGTCAGGGCTTCGGTTTCCACCAAGCCCCAGTAGCATGCTAATAACTGTTTCTCAAAGGGGGTATACCGTTCCCCTGCCGGGGGTAATTTTCGGGACCAAAATCCCAATGGCTTACGGGTTCTTCCCTGTTTTTGCCATAAGCTCCAATTGGCATAATCCCCCTGTGCTGAGACTTGCAGTTCTACAGGTCCTGACTGTACCTTTCCCAAGGATACAGCTTGCTGTATCGCTTGCTTGGCCATTTCAAATGCAGTTTGATGGACCTCCGTCCATCCGAACGCTGCCTTTTTCCTCGTAACTCGATACAAAGGTTTTAAAATTTGTCCTAAATGGGGAATATGCTGTCTCCAGAATCCGAATAACCCAATAAATTGCTGCACGTCCTTCTGGGTGTGAGGGACGGCAAAGACCTGAATCTTATTTTTAGCTTTCGCAGTGATTTCCCTTTCCCCCTTGTTCCACACGATTCCTAAGAATTTTACCGTTTGTGAGGGACCCTGGATTTTGGCTGGGTTGATCTCCCACCCATATCCTCGCATATGTTGAACCAGTTGGTCCAGCAATTCCTGAACCTGCTTCTGACTTGTCCCCTGTATCATCATATCGTCAATATAGTGCGAGATCATCACTTCGTCAGGCACTTTAAAGGCAGCCAAGTGTTCTGCAACTATCCGGTGGCAGATAGTAGGGCTATGCAGATATCCTTGGGGCAATCGCGTGAACGTGAATTGTCTACCCTCCCAAGTGAATGCGAATTGTTCCTGCCTATCTTCGGGAATAGGAATTGTGAAGAAGGCATTAGCCAAATCAATTACTCCGTACCACACCCCTGGATGATGTTGGATTCGTCCTATAATAGTGACGGCATCCGGGACCGCTGCCGTCAAGGCCGGAGTGTGACGGTTTAGTTGCCGATAATCTGCCGTCATCCGCCATGACCCATCGGCTTTATGTACGGGCCATAAGGGGTTATTCCACGTCGTGGTGCATGTCCTAAGCACTCCCGCTTCCAAATAATCCTTAATTGTGGCGGATATTTCTTTATGTCCGCCGGGAATCCTATACTGTCTAAGACTTATTACGCGATCGGCGATCGGGATGGGGAAGGGGTCCATTTTCCCACTAACACCGTCCTACAGCGCAAAGCCATTTTCGTGATTCCAAATTCAAACTTCCCTTGTTGGAGGTGAAGTGTTAAACCGGCCAGAATGTCCATTCCCAGGATCCATTCTCTAACTGGTGTAATGATAATTGAATAAGTTTTAATGGGCATTGTACCTATCTTTAGGGGCAATTGTACTGTTTTTCCTTCAATCAGATTACCTCCCAGCCCAACCAGCGTGACTGGGGTTCCTTTAAACTTAAGGGGCGTCCCATAGATTAAGGTGGCCTCCGCCCCTGTGTCCACTAGAGCCATAACGGTTTGGACGGATTTGCGAATGTCGTCTGCTGACCATTGGCTCGTTCGTGGGCAAACCCTTGGGGCTTGGCCCGATTCCTATTGTTCCTCCCATTCATCTTCCCCAGACAGCACTGGGTAAAGACGTTTGCCTCGCCCTTCTTTGTTCTTGCCTTTCTTACTAGGTTTCCGGCCACGCCTATCCACTTTATAACACTCTCGGAGGGGAGGCCGTACCTCCTCCTCCTCCTCGTCCTCCGAGGATTCCCACCGCTGGGAAGTGGAAGTTCTACCCCTTCGAGGCTCATTAACAACCGGACCCCGTGTCTGACATTTTTGTGTTAGTAATTCCACTAGGTCTTCCATAGTGGGTCGGGACTCCGTCTCTACCCGGGACACCTTCAGTCCCTTTCGTCTGCATAAGTCTTTTAATTCCGGTGTAGGTAGGCCATCAATCTCCGATGCTGGGACCTGCGCCCGTATCAAAGCTTGCCACAAAGCACGCCGTGAGGGGCCTTGGTTACTTCCTTGATTAGGGTTTACTTTTCCCCCTGCCCGAGCCTCAGGGCGACGCCCCTCCGTGCCCCCCTGAGAAGCACGGGTTGTGGGTCCCCAATCCCCCAAACCACCCATCTCCCTCATCATACTACGGGCATCTCCTAGGGTTTCTCCCCGTCCACTCAACATTATGGTTAATAACAGTGGTTTATAATGGGGGGGGGGGCAGTCTTCACTAGGTGGTCTCTAGTCTGTCTACTAACATTTGTGTTATCTACCTCGTCCAGCACTCCCAGCAACAGGGCATCCCGCACACACAAACGGGTTAGCCTCTGAACCCCTTCCTTAATTGTTGTCCAAGTTCCTTCCAAGGGGGGCCAATCGGACGGGAAGGGATACTGTTCGGCCACTGCCCTGGCATACATCCCAAATAAGGTCCCCATACCGCGATCTATTACCATATCCTTGGCTTGTCTGCGGTACCCCAGGTCTATGGCAGCATCCTTTGCTAATCCACCAAACTTGGGAGCATCCTGATAGTCTACCTGCACTTGTTGCCCCCCTTCCTCGAGGAGCCGAATTAGCCATAGCTCTAACGGCTCCCCAGGATTACGTCGGGTTTTCTGGGTGATAAACAGCACCTCATCGGTAGTGAAGTCTTCCGTTAATTCAGAGAATTCTGCAGGAGGCTGAGCCCGCGGTAATTCATGCATAATTGCCTCCCCTTGTTCATTCCGTATAAGGTTTCCTTCCTCATCTAACATTACCTCCCGTTGCACTGGGAGACGTCTCTGAACCTGCTTTCTCCTAACCACTGGTTTAGCTTGGAGTACGGGTGGGTCCTCTTCGTACTGATCATCTGAATCTCCCCAAATGTTCCCATCCCAATGATCGATATCCCACCGATCCCCGTTATTTAACTGGGCTACAAACGCCCGTACTTGTACTGGGTCCGGGGTTCGAGGGACCTTCCTTTTCTCTTTCCGTTTCTTAGCAGACAGATACATAATAGTTCGTCCTGCTAGTTCAGTTAATGCTGTCAATTCAGCTTTTAACTTCATAATTTCCTGCCTCAACATAGAGGCATCTCCCAAACTGAGTCCCTGCTCATGTTTCAGGAGGGCTAATTCTGCTTCAGCTTTTTGGCGCTTGTCTGACTGTTGTCTACAAGCCGCCGCACAGGCCCACATCCTCCGCTGTACCCCAGGCAAGGGGTTCTTCGGCAGGACTGGGATCCTCTCAAGGGTGGACAGCAGCGACCCTGGGGTTCCTACGCCCTCGGCCTCCCAGTTCTCCGGTCGCCCCCCACCATTTCTCAAACAAACTGCCACGCCATGCCATGGTCCATGCCATCCCGGGACGGTCGGGACCTCCACAGTTTGTTCCTCTGGTTTCTTAGCCTTTTTCCAAAACATTGTTCTGTATCAAAATCTTTCCTCAATTGCGATTGATCCTGCCGGCTACGCCAAAATGTTTTAAAAAATTCTCAAGGTCAAGGACCAGGCTCGCAGGAAAGTAGTCTGACACAGAACAAACAGCCAAGAGGCGAGTCTGCTAGAATATAAGTGTTTTATTCCCCGCAGCGTCGCCACAACCAGGTCTCGTACTTACAACGGGTCTGGTTTATACTCACTCTACGTGTTACCGGAACTGGGAGCCGTCAGTTCTCGTAGAGCGGTTGCCAACAACCCACGCTCGGCGGTTAAACGCAACCCCGGAGCAGACTCTACCGAACTGGAGACTTTTCCAGCTGATATACTCTTTTCCAGATATAAACATTCATGTGAACAGCAGAGCAAGGCTAAAAAACACATTCCATTCTGGTTACATACAGATAAGAAGATTCACACGGGAAGGTGTATAATAAGATTCACACGGGACTAAGCGACACCTTCCATTTTCGGTTAGATTCACACATGTATTGGGACACAATTTTAACCCTTTCACCACAGCATCATCTACAAACTTACTAACCCACCCATCTACAACTCCATCCAAGTCATTTATATCTGTTAAAAAGCAGAGGTCCCAGTATGATTCCCTGCGGAACACCACTAGTCACCATTCTCCAGCCAGAAAAACACCCTTCCACAACTACTCTCTGCCTTCTATGGGCAAACCAATTCTGAATCCATGCGGCCAAGTTACTGTGGATCCCATACATTATACTCTTCTGGATGAGCCTACCATGAGGGACCTAGTCAAAAATCTTACTAAAATCCATGGAGACAATATCCACCCGCTCTATCCTCATCGATCACCTCCTCAAAAAATTCAACCAAGTTAGTACGACTCAACCTGCCCTACACAAAGCCATGCTCACTGCCCCTAATTAGGTAGTGCTTTTCCAAATGTGCTTAGATCCTGGAGAATTCTGTCAATAGCTTCCCAATGACTGACGAAAGACTCACCAGTTTATAATTTCTTGGATTATCCCTAATTGCAGTCTTGAACAGAGGAACAACATTAGCAGCTTGCCAGTCCTCCGGTACCTCTCCAGTGGCTAGTGAAGATACAAATGTCTTGGTCAAAGTCCCAGTAATCTCGTCTCTTGCCTCACTCAAAAACCTGGCGTAGGTAGCATCAAGCCCTTGCGACTTATCAACCTTAATGCTCTTCAAAAAACCCAATACCACTACTTTCTTGATCTCAAAATGCCCTTGCATATTAGCATGCTCCACACTAATCTCATTATCCTCTCAATCCTTCTTCTGGGTCAATACTGACACAAAGTACTCATTTAGGATTTTGCAAGCCTCCAAGTACAAGTTCCTCCTTTATTCTCAAATGGTCCTACCTTCTCCCTCATTATCCTCTTGTTTTTATTTTTAATGTATGCCTAGAATACCTTGGAATTCTCTTTAAACCTATTTGTCAATTTCGTGGTCCCTTCTTGCTCTACTAATTTCCTGCTTGAATTCTTTCCTGCTTTCTTTATATTCTTTACAGTCCTTGTCCAATTTTAGCTTCCTAAACCTTCCATTTGCTTTTTTTCTTTTTGAGTTAATTCACAACCTCCTTCTTTATCCAAGGTTCCCTTACCTTGCTATCCTTATCCTTTCTCCTTACTGGAACATGCCGGTCCCAATGTTGACCCGTTGGGAACTCCACTCCAAATCTTCCTCCAGCCAGAAAAATATCCACTGACCATTGACTCTCTCTTTCCTATCACTCAGTTAATGTTGTATCCATGTTGCCCGTGCCTCTTGTACCATGATTTATAATCTTCCGCACAATTTGTTGTATGCTATCTTCTGGAAATCCATGTTAATCACATCAATAACATTGCCCTCATTGACCCTTTCTGTTAAGTCATCAGAAAACTTCAGCAAGATAGTTTTACACAATTTCCCCTTGACATTTTTTAACCAACCCACCTTTTTTGATGTGAGAAACAGAGCTCACAATATAATAAATTTCAGTCTGAGTCAAATTCTGAAGCAGCAAATTTTATTGAAACATTCTTGCAAGAAGGGGTGACTAGCAGTTACCACCCCCATCCAAAAATTACTCCACAATTTATACAGTTTAATTCTCAGTACTTCCCCATTTACCTCAATGGCCTTCAAACCTATCAATATTCCTTATTGTGTTCTGCCCCTGCCCAGCTGTGCTCTGCCCTTGTTTACTCCCCTACTCCAAGCCGGGTGACCCTCCCCCCTATCAGTGACTTGGCTTGCCTCAGTGCTGACATGAGGGAAGTTTGCTGAGCTCAGAATATCTTGATGTTCTTTTTCAACTTATCTATTTGTCTGTAACCTCTTCCAGTGTTTGCAGGCATGTTCCATTCTCGTATGCACATTTTAGCTTACTCAGCTCTTTGCTGAAACCATTATACACTGGTGTAGGTCAGTTCATTCACCTTGCATAAGCAATTAAGCTTGCAGAAGTAACACTACTTTACCAATATCCCACACATGTGATTATCAGTTTTATCACAATAGTTGTTTCCAGAAGCTCTCCCAACACCAGTGTTAAACTGACAAGGCTGTCAATTCCAGGATTAACTTACAAGTCTTCACAGAACAAGGTCATAATGTTGATAACCCTCCAGTCTCCTGACACCTCCTCTCAGTCCAGAGGAGACTGTAATGTTGTGGCCAGTGCCCCTCTCACTTCAATCAGAATCCTTGGATGTATCTCATCCTGATCTGGTGTCCTGTTAACCCCGAGAGCCAACATCATTTGGACAGGTAATTGGATAGAAAAACTTTCCTCCTCAGTGTATCCGCACATTAACAGTTTACTGAGTAGTATCACACCTGTTTTCTCACCTTCACCGGAAAAACATAAAAATAAACTCTTATTTCTCTCCAGCGCGAGGCCCCAGTCGTCGAGCTCGCGCAGAGTCGGTTAAACGGCCGCGCCTCGAGACCCCGCGTGAGCCCTCGGGGCGGGCCTTTACTCTCTTCCAGCTCTGATTGATCAGAAAACCTGTCAATCTCGTGCTTATAGCCAATAGAAGTGCGGTCCCGCGTTGGGAACGTCATCTGGAAGTGAATGTGGATGAAAAGAGAAATCGCTGGAGAAACTCGGCAGGTTTGGCAGCTTCTGTGGAGTTAAAACAAAGGTAACGTTTCAGATTCAGTGACCCTTCATCAGTCCTGAAAGTAGCTCGGGAAAAAGTGCAGTTAGTGGCTCTCACTCCTGCAATAGGTGGAGATGGAGCCCAGAAAGAGAGAGAAGAGACGCAGATAAAGGGGATGGATAATTGTGAGGCAGGGAGAAATAAAAGCTGATACAGGAGAAAATGTAGGAGCAGATTACTGCAGATACTGGAATCTATTGAAAACAAGTCACATTCCTGATGAAGGGCTTATTTCCGAAATGTGGACGGCACAGCATTTCTGCATTTTTGGGGGTTTCTCTTGAGGGAAGGAGAGGATTAATAAATTAATGGCTGAAAAGGTGGTGCAATGTGCAGGGATTCAGTTTCTTGGATCGTTGGGATCTCTTCTGGGACATAAAAGATCTGTTCAAAAAGGATGGGTTTCACCTGAACTGGAAAGGGACCAATATCCGACTGGGGAGATTTGCTAGTTCTACTTTCGGATCCTGCCAACATTTTTCGAGTGGTGAGGTGTGAGCTTCTAAGTAAAGTGCATAGACAGAAATATGAGGATGGTTCTGAATCAGAAAAGAGCAAGTTAATTCGAAAAGACAGACATGAGCGGTCAGCGAATGATTTAACTCTCAGGTAAGGCTGATAAGCTCAGCGCATGTATGGGAATGTGGGTTTGGGATGTCAAAGCTACTACAGGAGCTTGGCTGAGGAATTGATAAGAGAGGCAGCTCAACATTCCAGGCTTTAGGTGTTATAGGAGGGCTAGTAAGAGAGGAGAGGGAATGGCATATTTAATTAAGGAATACATTACTACTGCAATTAGAATAGATATTTCTGAGGGACTGTCATAGTGTTAAAGTTTTGGTTGGTGAAGAATTTGTTAAATGTGTTCAAGAAAAATTTCTTTATCAATATATAAATGTCCCTGTGGAGAACGAGCAAAACTTGAATATCTTTTGCAAAATAAGGCAGAGCAAGTGACTGGAACTAGTGATTGTAATGCTGTTAGTTTTAAAATAGCTATGGAAAAGGATAAATCTTCCAAAAAAGTTAAAGCTCTTAATTGGAATAAGGCAAAATTTAAGGGAATGATGCAATAACTTTCAAAAGTTGATTAGAGCAGACCGTTTACAGGTAAAAGTATGACTGACAAGTGGGAATCTTTAAAAGTGTGATAATGAGAATTCAGAAGCATATGGGCCTGTTGCTGGAAGGGTATAAAGAGGGTAGGAACATGCTTAAAAAGGAAATCAGAAAGGCAAAAATGGAAAATTTAGATAGCCTTAGCAAGTAAGATTTAAGATAACCCAAAAAAATTCTATAAACACTTCAAGAGCAGGAGAGCAATGAGAGAGAGAGAGAGAGCGCGAGAGTAGGACCCTTTAAAGATCAACAATGTTGTCTTTGTGTTGAACCTCAGGAGGTGGGAGAGATGGTAACTGAATATTTCACATCAATTTTTACTGTTGAAAATGAAATGGGGGCTTGAGAACTCTGGGAAATAAATATTGATATTTTAAAAACAGTTCACATTACAGAAGAGGAAGAACTGGAGGTCTTAGAAGACATAAAGATAGATAACCCTCCAGTGCCTGATTATATGTGTGCCAGGATGTTGTGGGAAGTTGGGTAGGAAATTGCGGGACCCCTAGTAGAAATATTTGTATATCTATGAACATGGGTGAAGAACGAAAGGACTGGAGTTTGGCTAATGTTGTGCTATTGTTTAAGAAAGGATGTGAGGAGAAGCTTGGGAACTATAGACTCATGGGTCTGACTTTCGTGGTTGGTACGTTGTTGACGATGATTCTGAAAGATAGGCTTTATATGCTTTTAGAGAGGCAAGGATTGAGTAGAGACAGCATGGATTTTTTGCAAAGAACATCGTACCTCACAAACTTGCTTGAGCTTTTTGAGGAAGTAATCAATAAGATTGAGGGCAGAGCAGAAGTTGTTGACTTGGATATTGGTGCAGCCTTTGACAAAGTTCTGCATGGCTGACTGGTTAGTAAAGTTAGATCACACGGGATTCAGGGTGAGTTTGCCAATTCATTACAAAATTGGCTTTGGAGTAGGAGACAGAGGATGGTGGTGGAGGGTTGTTTATCAGACTAGAGGCCTCTGACCAGCGGTGCTCCACAGAATTTGGTGCTAGGTTCACTACTTTTTATCATTTTACATAAATGATTTGGATGTAAATATAGGAGGTATGGTTAGTAAGTTTGCAACAAGTTTGCTTCGTCCTAAGATGGCAGCACCATATGGCAGAACGGCTCTTGTGCCAGAACTCATTTGCTCCGACCGCTTTTTCTCTTTCTTTCTTTTGCTTCTCTGTTTTTTATTTCTCTTCTTGACCTTGTCCTGAGCTTGGACAGTATCATGGCAGCAAGCGTCCAACACAGGGAAGAGTGGGCCCAGGACACACCTCGAGTGAGCTGCTACTTACTTTTCCAGAGCATGCACAGGATCTAAAATCGGTGTCTGTCATATTGGTGGAGACGACATCAGCGAGATCAACCCAGAGGCAAAAGATCGTGCCTGAGGTTTGGCGACTTTATTGTTGGTTGGGTCCAGTACTAGCGGCAGTGCAGTGGCGGAAAGGCACGATGGCAACATCGACGAGGTGGGTCTACCAGTGAGAAATACAGCTCTGATGTTGGTTGGTTTGGCGCAGCCATTGGCTTGCAATGGTCGAGCAGTATATGTCTAAGGATCAGCAACTTCAATGTTGGTTGGGTCCACTGCAGATGATGGTGAAGTGGTGGTGGAAAAAGGATGATGGCATAGGCATTGATTACTGTGTTTAGCTGGCTCATCTTCAGCCATATCTTTCCATTTTCTCTTATTCTTAAATTATTCAAAATAGTGCTGTGCCGTGGTGACAAATGAAATGTTTTCACTGTTTAATATTGTATATTTTTATGTAAAATGCACATGACAATAAAATGATAATCAAAATCAAATCATACCAAAATTGGTGGTGTAGTGGACAGTACAGATGGTTATGTCAGAGTACAATGGAATCGTCATCATATGGGCCAATGTGCCAAGGAGTGGCAGATGGAGTTTAATTCAGATACGTATGTAGTGTTGCATTTTGGTCTGGCAAATCAGGAAAGGACCAATACACTTAATGGGAAGTGTTGTCAAATAAAGAGACCTTGGGGTGCAGGTTCATTGTTCCTTGAAAGTGAAGTCGCAGGTAGACAGGGTAGTGAAGTAGGCTTTTGGTGTGCTTGCCTTTATTGTTCAGTGTGTTGAGTATGAGAGTTAGAAAGTCATGTTGCGGCTATACAGGACATTGGTTAGACCTTTTGGAATGCTGTGCGCAATTCTGGTCTCCCTGTTGTAGGAAAGATGTTGTTAAACTCGAAAAGTTTCAGGAAAGATTTACGAGGATGTTGCCAGGGTTGGAAGGTTTGAGCTGTAGGGGGAAGTTGAATAGGATGAGGCTATTTTTCCTGGAGTATTGGAGGCTGAGGGGTTAATAAAATCATGAGGGGCATGGATAGGGTGAATCACCAAGGTCTTTTTCCCAGGGGAGAGGAGTGCAAAACTAGAGGGAAGAGGTTTAGGAGACGGAGTTGGATAATCAGAAGGACTTAGAGAAGGAATCGAGAAGTTTGGACAGCGCAGTGACACAGGATTGTTCCCAATTGTCAAACTTACTGTTGTTTCTGGCATTCTTACCTGCATTTCATTTCACTTAATTCTATTAAATCGGTCATTTCTTTCACGATCACACCAGCTGGTAACATTTACATCACAACAGAACCGCGAACACTTCCATAGAGATTTTACAAAATGTGATTCACACCTGTCCAAGAAAACAAATAAATTAATGATGAACATGGAAGATTTTGAATACAGGTAAACAGGTGAGAATGTAAATTCGAGAATTTAGAGGACAACATGCTCCATTATAAAGATTAAATCACATACTTTTTTAAAATCTGTGTCTTTTGATTGCAAATGTATTTTCAGCAATACTTTACTTGGTCTGTTTCCATTCAGTTCATCTTGGCCTGATGCTGATGTACCCACTTTTATCATGACAAATTAAATGAAGTTAATTTTGACCTATCAAGAATGCAGGTACAGCAGGCAGTGAAGAAAGCTAATAGCTTGCTGGCCTTCATAACAAGAGGAATTGAGTATAGAAGCAAAGAGGTTCTTCTGCAGCTGTACAGGGCCCTGGTGAGACCACACCTGGGATATTGTGTGCAGTTTTGGTCTCCAAATTTGAGAAAAGACATTCTGGCTATTGAGGGAGTGCAGCTTGGATTCACGAGGTCAATTCCCGGAATGGCGGGACTATCTTACTTGAAAGATTGGAGCGACTGGGCTTGTATACCCTTGAGTTTAGAAGGCTGAGAGGGGATCTGATTGAGAAGTATAAGATTATTAAAGGATTGGACACTCTGGAGCCAGGAAGCATGTTTCCGCTGATGGGTGAGTCCCGAACCAGAGGACACAGTTTAAAAATAATGCGTAGGCCATTTCGAAAAGAGTTGAAGAGAAACGTCTTCACCCAGAGAGTGGTGGGTGTGTGGAATGCTCTGCCCCAGAAGTCTCTCAAGAAAGAGTTGGATAGAGCTCTTAAGGATAGTGGAATCAAGGGTTTTGGGGGTAAGGCAGGAACAGGATACTGATTGAGGATAATCAGCCATGATCATAATGAATGGTGGTGCTGGCTCGAAGGGCAGAATGGCCTACTCCTGCACCTATTGTCTATATTATGTCAGATGACAATAACTTATTCAAAGACATGAATTTTAAGGGGTATCTTAAACAGGAGAAGGACCTGTTTACTCGGAATTATGATACTGGCCAAAGGAAAGTGCAACTTGCACCAGCCGTTACCTCATGGCTGTGGTGACGGCAGATCTATTTATTATAATTACAGAGGTTATTCTGTGGCTGATTAAATTTATTAATTTCCCCTGTCTTTCCTGGATCTCACCACTATGTGTTGTGTTCACAATGTTCTGATTCATTCAGCCAAAAACTGTTCTGTCTGGTTGACAGTTACCTCCTCCTTTGATCGATGTAATTGTCATCTGTTTCCAGAACGTGGATACACAGTATTGCACCAAGAAAAATGCAGCTGTCGTCCTCTGAATAACATGCATTCTGGTCTATTTTAAAAAAAAAACATCCCCTTCTACTATAGATATGAACCGACAGAGGTAATTGCCAATTGTTTCTGTTATCCAAAGCAGAATTATTTTTCTGTGCCGGTTGGGTAGGATTTGACTGTTTTGATTGGGTTTTAATGCCCTTGGTTCCATACACTTTAATTCTGTCGCTCAGGACTGACAGTGAGACATATTTTTGTGACAAGTCGGGCCCATCAGAGACTGAAGGGCCATAGCAAAGGAGAGAATCCCGGTGACCCGGAGGTGGAAAGCAGAAGAAAGTCTGTGATTTTACTTTTGTCGTTATCTGACACTTTCTTCATTCTGTGGTCGGTGCAAGAATGATAGAATTCTTTTATTATAACATTCGGGGAACATACCTGAGACATTACAACAGTTCAGAATTTATATTTGCAATGGTTGGCGTTTCACTGGTGAATTTAAATTGCTGCATAAACACTCAGTTCAAGTTCAGACTGCAAGTCAAAGAAATGATGAAGTATGCTGTCATATTAATTATCCAATTAATAAATAAACAAAATATCTGAGAGTAGTCTAGAGAACCCAGTATATACATCGCATGAATGAAAAAAAACTCACGAAGGCTATTGCGAATAACTGGAACCCAAGCATTGATCCTTATAATACCCAGTGTCATTACCTTCCATTCCAAACAATACACGTTCTGTTTGCTATGAATTCTCAATTCAAGTCAGTATATTATCCTGATCCCATTTGCTTTGATGTTGCAAACTAACCTTTTATGTGGGGCTTTGTCAAAAGATTTCTGAAAATCCAAATACCCACGTCCACTAGATCTCCCTTATCTATTCTCTGAGATAATACCAACTTAACAGAATTATCTGAGGAAGTGACAAAGTTGATTGGTGAGAGAAGGGCTGTAGATGTCATATACGTGGACTTCAATAAGGTGTTTGATAAGGTTCCCCAAGGCAGGCTGATGGAGAAAGTAAAGTTGCATGGGATCCAGGGTGTACTAGCTAGATGGATAGAGAATTGGCTGGACAACAGGAGGTCGTGAGTAATAGTGGAAGGGAGTTTCTCAAAATGAAGAACTGTGACCAGTGGTGGGGTAGCAGTTAGTGAAGGGGACTGCCAGAGAATGCAGCAGAATATGGATAGATTGGAGAATTGGGCAGAGAAATGGCAGATGGAGTTCAGTCGAGGCAAATGCGAGGTGATGCATTTTGGAAGACCCAGTTCTCAAGCAAACTATACAGTTAATTAGAATCCCTACAGTGTGGAAACAGGCCATTTGGCCCAACAAGCCCACACCAACCCAGTCCCCTACACCAATTACTCTAGACTTCCCCTATCTAATGCACCTTGCTTACATATCCCCGAACACGATGGGTCATTTAGCAAGGTCAATTCACCTAACCTGCACATCTTTGGACTTAAGCCCTGGGGAAATTGACATATGGAGAGATCTGCGTGGTCAAGGAGGCATGCGGCATGCTTTCCTACATCGGATGGGGTATTGAGTACAAGATTTGTCAGGTCATGTTACAGTTGTATAGGACTTTGGTTTGGCCACATTTGGAATACAGCATACAGTTTTGTTTGTTACATTACCAGAAGGATGTGGATGCTTTGGAGAGGGTGCAGAGGAGATTCACCAGGATGTTGCCTGGTATGGAGGGTGCTAGCTATTAAGAGAGGTTGAGTAGAATAAGATTATTTTCATTAAAAAGATGGAGTTTGAGGGGGGGATCCTGACTGAAGTCGACAAAACCATGAGAAGTATAGACAGGGTGGATAGCAAGAAGCTTTTTTTTTTACCAGGGTGGGGGACTTAATTACTAGGGGTCACAAGTTCAAGGTGAGATGGGAAAGGGTTAAGGGAAATATGCGTGGAAAGTTCTTTACGCAGGGAGGAGGTAGAGATGGAAATGATAGCGTTGTTTAAGATGTATCTAGACAGCTACAGAATGGCCAGGGGACAGAGGGATACAGATCATTGGAAAATAGATGACGGGTTTTAATTGAGGATCTTGATCAGCAGAGGCTTGGAGGGCTGAAAGGCCTGTTCCTGTGCTGTAATTGTCTTTGTTTTTTTTTGTTAGCGTGGTTTTGTCAGAGGGACAAAGTGCATCACAAGTGTGGTGAAATTTTTCGAGGAAGTGACCAGGTCTTTGGATGAGAGTAGGGCAATTGATGTAGTTTGTATGGATTTTAGCAAAGCCTTTGACAAGATTATATTCAATTCCCTACAGTGTAGAAACAGGCCATGCAGGCCAACAAGTCCACACTCGCCCTCCAAAGGTTAATCCACCCAGACCCATTCCATGGGCAATTTAGCACAGCCAATTCACCTAACCTACACACCTTTGGACTGTGGGAGGAAAACAAGCACCCAGAGGAAACCCGCACAGACACAGGGAGAATGTGTAAACTCCACACAGACAGTCACCTAAGTCTGGAATCGAACCCAGGGCCCTGGTGCTGTGAGGCAGCAGTGCTAAGCACTGAGTCACTGAACTGTCCCAAACCCACACATAGGAGATTGACAACTAAAGTAAAAACACATGAAATTCAGAATAAATTAGCAAATTGACTCAGTCAGAGGAAGCAGAGGCAAAGCTGAAAGAAGGCTGTTAGTGTAATTGGAGACGAGTATCCAGTGGGATTAATTTTGGATCTTTCATTGTTTGTGATATTTGTAAATGATAATAAAGAGTGTGTGTGTGTGTGTGTGTATGTCTGCATGTGTGTTTGTTCATGTATGTGGGTGAATGTGTGTGTTGTTGGGGATGGCGGTGGTTGGGGATACTAAGTAAGTTTGTAATGACACAAATATTGACTGGGTGGTTGGCAGTGAGGAAAATATTCTTAGGCTTCAAACAAAAATAGGTAGATTGGTCAAACATGCAGATCAACGGCAGATAAAATTTAATCCTGATAAACCCTGACGTGATACATTTTGCCAGAAGTTGCAAAACAAGGCAGTACTCAGTGAATGGGAGGACACCCGGCTGCATAAAGCAACCAAAAGATCTTAAGGTGCTGGGTTAATAGATCTCTGAAGGTGGTAGGACTGGCTAATAGGGTCGTTAAGAAGGCGTACAGGATATGTGCCTTTACTAGTCACATATAAGAGTAGGTTATAAGAGCAGGGAAGTGTTGTTGGACTTTGTTTAGGCCATAGTTGGACTATTGTGTGTAGTTCTGGTCACCGCAGCATGGGAAGGATGTGTTTGCATTGGAGGGAGTGCAAAGGAGGTTCAGCAGAATGTTGCTTAGGCTGTAGCGCAATTTAGCTGTGAAGAGGGAGGCTGGATAAGCTCGGGTTGCTTCACTAAGAACAGAGATCGGAGTATCTATGAAGTCCAATGACAGGGTGAATAGAATGCAGTTGTTCCCCTTACTCAAAGGGCCTATAACAGGGTGGTATAATTTTAAACTGAAAGTCAGGAGGTTTAGAGGGGACATGAGGAAAGTTCTTCCCACCTAGAGGTTGGTAAGGGGCCTGAAATTGAAATCAGAAACCTCAGAAAAGTACTTTCAAGAGCAATTGAAATGTCATAACTTTCAAGGCTATGGACCAAGAGCTGGAAAATTGGACTGATGTAGATTTAGTGTCATTTTGGTGGGACAAACATGATGGTCCAAAGGGCCTCTTCTGTTCAATGTGATTCTGTCATTTGAGAATTCTGAGGATAAGGATCTGAATTTGTTCCTGTTTTTCTTTGTATTTGTTTTCAGAAAGTATGACCTAGTGTGAGTTCGAACAGTTGTCGTAGTCAGCATCAGCTTTTGGTTCTGTACCAGAATTTCCTAAATGGGTTGCAAAACTGAATTAACAAGAAAAGCAGTGGGATAACAGTATTTAGTAAAACAGCTTTCAAGGTGTTCTACAACATGAGGTATTGATTGGCTGACTAGCCTCAGCAAAATGAAGGTCATCGCTGAAAGGAATATTGAAAGATATTTCAATATTGCTGGGACTGATAGTGGGTGAAATCATGCAAGTCTTGTTGTTTGAATACAAGTTGGAATTAGCATTTGAGACCTAATAGGATCAGATTAATCCAGTCTTTGGAGTATTGAAGTACAAACATAAATCTCAATGATATCACATCATTAAAATAAACCTGCTGTCATTCAATGATTTTAAAAATAAAGAGATACCACACAAGATAAGATAGTCTCTGAAACTGTCTCCTCTTCAATTTTGAGATAATTCTCCAATTCGGAGAGCAGGAAGGGAGAAGTTATTTCACAAACAACAACATGTACTTTCCAAGGCTAATTATCTTGAAAGTATGCTACATCTTCCTTCACATTGTTAGTGTGCCTGGTAAATCTTGTAACAACTTAAGTTATATAAATCTCTACATTTCCACTGTACACCTGATATGCCAGATGACAGTGTACTCACTAACTGAGTTTAAAGTGAATAGTTTGTCAGATTGGAGGCTCCTCAGTAATATGCAGAATTGTGGGTTTCTCTATGCTGTACAGAATGTGTATACACTGAGGCCACATTGATGGAATTTGGCTGAGCACTGACCCTATCTGGTCAAGAAAGTGTTCAGCAAGACGGTCTTTTCCTGTAGTAGTTTAAAGCCTGCTATTTCTCAGGTGGGTGTTGTAATGACCCACTTCTCAGTGACACCTGGTGTTTCCCATTCCTTGATGGAAAGAGATGTTGTTAGTGGATCTTGCTCAGGCAGCTTGCTCCAAATGGGAGCCCAGATACAATATTAGCAAAAGGTGAGTTTAGCAAGTCATTATGGAGTGATAACTGATGGTGAGCACGGATGGCATTGACTATCTGCGTGTTTTCATCAATCAGTGGATGTGTGGGGACATGATATTTGTGAGGACAACTCACTGGGAGCGGTGTTAAGCACAGGGTTCCATTTATGATGTGTATTGTTGAATTATTTGTTTGTCAAAAAGACGTGTGAGTTATGCTATTTGTAGAAAGAGGCATAGTGCTGTGGTGCACAGTTGAACAGGACAAACACTGAGATCTGGAGTGTTATGGTAACAGCTGTCCCACAGAGGATCAAACAACTTTGTCAAACAGGACATTTCCCATCTTGCCCTTTGTTGCTGTTATCCTTTGATGTTCCCCAAACGATAATGGTCTATGTGAAGATACTCCCATGTACATTTGCTTGGGAATGTTATTTCATTTTAGGCTATTAATTTGTGTAAGTATTTATTATTGCTATTATTATTTTGTTGGTACTGACATTTTAGAGATAAATGCCCAGATATATTTTTGACCAATTCACCGTGAGGCCACAGTGTTACACCTTGATGCAGTACTCCATCAACTTTGTGAAATCTCTGTTATTGGACCTGGTCCAGAGGCCTCACCACTGTGGAAATTGGTTGGTCCAAAAGGATTTTTCACAGATGAAAGCCAAGTTGGTTTATGGTGACTGACGTGTGATTTAGGATATTTGATATTTTTGTGCTGCTCCAAGGCTCCAATTAGGATCAAGAACATTTGGCCCGACAGGGTGAAAATCGGTGCTGCTATTGTGTATTCTTGATGAAGAGCTAATGCTCAAAATGTTGATTCTCCTGCTCCTCGGATGCTGCCTGACCTGCTGTGCTTTTCCAGCACCACACTCTTTAATTTTAATCTCCAGCATCTGCAGTGCTTTCTCTCTGTTGTGCCCTCCAGTTGAACTGAAATTCAACATTGAGAGACTCGTGAGTTGGAAACTGTAAATGGATCACCAGTTGATTCATAGTCCATCAGCAGCACGCTGCTAAAAGAATATGAATCATCTGTCAACTGTGATTTACAAGATGCTCTTTGCATCATGGTGTGGGACATCATTGCACCGATTGTCACATGAGATGTCTGTCCAAGCAGTGATGGTGATTCACACCACAGAGAGGCAGATTTATATAGACATATAAATTCCAACCGTTATAATTGCTGTAGTTCAAGTCAGTTCAAGATCTTGCTGGGCAATTTTAACCAATCGACTTCTTAGAATTTTTATTGCATCTTCCTTGCATTCTGGGTGGTTGGAAAGGAGGTGAGTGGGAATGACTGCTCGCCTGTGTTCACTTTATGGGTAGTTGTTCATGACTAGAACCTTTGCTGGTTGGGAATGGCTATTCAGGGAACTGACCTCACATAGGGCAGTTTAGTATGTTCAGCTCCTGTTTGGATGACAGTTCTGAGGTAGGGCCACTTAAATTGAAATATTACCTCTGATTTCTCTCCACCAATGCTGCCAGACCTGCTGAGCTTTTCCAGCAACTTTTGTTTTTGTTTTTGATTTACAACATCCGCAGTTCTTTCAGTTTTTATTTGTCATTTTTCATGTTGTTTGAATCACTGTGTGAAAGTGAGGTGATTTATTGAAGATCACATTTAGGTGCTGAATAACCCCAGACTGCTTTGTGGTTATTGATGGTTGGAAAGTATATCAGGGTGGGAGTAAGGTAATATTGAAGGGGCTTGTTGTTGCCAGCTAACAATTGAAAGTTTATAAATGTTTGCAGGAACAACAACACTGAGCTGAACATTCCCCCAGTACATTGTATATGTCAGGGCAGCTGCTGGCACAGCATGTTTTACATCAAGAGAATAATGCAGTGGATCAGACTTTTTGATGGAATAACAACCCGTTACTTCAATTCCAAAAACGTTCACTCGAAGGAAATGCTGTTGATGCTTGTGCAATGGCATGGGGTGTTCAGCAGAGGGTATCATTTTAAACACAAGAGAAAGAGGGAATTAACCCCCAAAACAAAAGACACTCCATTGGACAGAGACACAGACACAGAGATTACTCACAAATATACAACACACTGATACATTCCCAGGCTGAAGCAAACCTCATGGGAGAGAGGGAATATGAGAAACCATCAAGAGAGGTGGGACTAACTGGAATATGAGTATCACCACTTCAGTCTGTCCATGTCTTAACTTCTGTTTGTCCCTGTCTGACTTTTCCTCTCTCTCTGTGTCCTTTTGTCTGCCTCCCTCTTTCTATCTCCCTCTCACTGTCCTTCTCTTTCTCTCTGTCTCCATCTTTCTCTTTCTCTCTTCCCTATCTCTCCCTCTGCCCTTCTCTCTCTCTCTCCCTCTCTGAGATTCTCTGGCACTCTCTGTCTCTGTTCTTCGCGTTCTCTCTCTGTTCCTGTTTCTTCATCCCCACTCTTCCTCTCTTCTCTCTGTCACTTATTCCCTCTGTCTCTTTCTCTCTCATTCTCTCTTTCACCCTGTCTTTTTCTCTTAGATCTGAAAGTGCCCACACAATATTGCATCCTCCTATTCTGTTCCCATTGTACTCCGCTCCCAAATGTTTGCCCTTTCCCAATTATTTTGCCCTCCCAAATATACTGCTCACTAAATGTGTACCCTCACAAATATTTTGCTGTCCCCCATATCATGCTGAGCCCCACTCCCTGGTGTAGAGATTAATGAGTTTGTCTGGACTAACTGGCCTGTAACTGACTGCTTTTTGTGCACAGCAAGATCCCAGTCCCAGAATTATGGAAGCTTCACATCACACAGATAATCCTTTCAGCCCATCATGCCTCCCTACCACCACAACCACCAACAACCCCCCATCCTCCCCACACACACCCCATTAAATGATCCTGGTGCTGTCCAGCTACTCAGGCCTTGCCCCGAATGGCATTGTTACTCCCCTACCTGGGGGGACCACTCTTCTGCCCTGTCTCATACTCTGCCTCTTTGTCCTCTCACCCCTCCATCTCTCTCTATCCTACAACAGCCCCTTCCCCCTTCAAGCCCCATCAAACACTCCTCCTCTCCCTGGCTCTCTCTCACCACCTCCTTGCTTCCCATTCCTCCGCTCAAGAACTCAGGTGCATGGCTACTCCGCCTCCCCTCACAGACTCAGAACCCCTGGGCTGAGGGACATGGTGAGTATGTTCAGAGACTAACTGGTCTTTTGACTGACTGCTGTAATGCACAGCAAGATTCCAGTCTGCAGCCAACCAATCACACACTCAATGAGAAAGGTACTTTATGCCCCTTCCACTCATCCCTGCACCCTCTGGCCCGGTTTGGACAACAGTGAAGGTAAAACCCGGGAGAGACAGGGAAATGTGTATCTTACTGCATTAACTGTACAGCAACTTGTGGCACTAAGTCCAAATCTTCCCAATCCCCCTTCCCTGCCACTGGGACAGAGCAGAGGGGCCAGGGAGAAAGAGGGAGAGAAAATGCATTGAGAGAAAAAGAGAAGAACCAACAGACAGAGAATGAGATAGTGACAGTCAGAGGGAGTGTTAGAAACGAAAATCGCTTCTCAATAATCGCTCTAGACAAATTCAGGAAAACAAAGTTTTATTAACAAGTCAAGTCTGCAGAGTCGGGCACCCTTAAAGAAAAGGCGCGCTGAGGCTTACAAAGTCTCCATTATATATAGCACAAGTCCCTCCTCTCCTTGGCTCCAACAAGCCATGAGGTTCACATTCTTAAAAACATCATTATTTTTATCACAAAGTCTGCAACAAAAGGCTCCAGAGTCTCCAAAGTTTGTTGTTTTTCTCACCCTGTAGTCTTATCAGTCAAAGGCTTTAATCTGAAACAGATGTCTCAAGTCGTTCTCCCATCCTGGAGTCTTATCAGTCAAGGACTTATCCTTCCCTGCTGTGTGAATGGCTTCATCAATCAAGAGCCTGCTTGTTTTTACTATCGCTCACAAATTGTCAGCATTCTGCACAATTTAAACTATTCTACTTTTGAGTATATAAAATGGTTGTTAGAAAAGAAACAAAAGTTTTGTCTTTTATTATAGATCAGTCTGTGGTCCAGGCACATCTTAAAGTTTAAACCGAAATTACCTCTCACAGGGAGGGAAGGAGAGAAAGAGAGTTCAAGGGAGGAAGAGATCGCAAGTGAAAATCCCAAGGACAGAAGCAAGATGTCAGGCTAATAAAAGCAAGTATATTATCTCCATTCTTTATCTATCTTCAGAGACTGGTGTACATTCACCCCAAATCTCTCTAATTGTCAATGCTTCCCAGGGTCCTATTGTTCATCGTGTATTTCCTTGTCTTGTTTGTCCTGCCCATGTGCATTACATCTCCTCACCTCATTACTGCTGTCGACATGAAGGATTACTTTCTGTTTAGAGATTTATTGTTAAGTTTCACCATTTTAACATGAAATTCATTGGCACTGCTATTACTGAGTCCTCTTTATCCATATTCTCTTGGAGTGAGGGTCAACTGGGGGGGTATATGGGCCAAACACAGGCAAATGGGACTATTTAACAGTGAAAACTGAGTGGCATCGTCAAATTGGGCCAAAAAGCCTGTTTCCATGCTGTAGACCTCTAGGATTCGATAAAACCTTCACAATCACAGCTCCATCTCCCTCTGCTTGACAGTGACTATCACCCACACCCCAATGCTCACCAGCTGCTACTGAAATTTTCCACTGAATCTTGTTGAAACAAGGAAGACTCCACATCACTCCCATTTTATTTCAGGAATTCCAGGAATTGCTTTTCTTGAGTCAATGTAATGTCTCATGTGTTTTGCTTTATCCTTTATAGAGGTGAGAGAAATACACCACAATGTAATCTCGAGTCCAAATAATTGGCAACTTCTTGATCCTTTGATCACACAAACACTCAGACACCAGCCCTGCATTATCTCAGTGATCAGAGCTACCTCTTTCCATCTGAAATGAACTGGTTACTCCATAATCTAAGAATGAAATAAATGATTAATAACCAACCAATTAAGTTAAAATTACAGAATCATTTGTATTTTTCCAACTGAAATGCACACATTTTGAAATCAAACTGTACCAGCTACACAGTAACAAATGGGTGTAAGTGGTGGGGGAGAGAGAATCAAATGAGCTGCTGTACACACACAGACAGTGCTGTAGGAAACTAAGGTGTTGATATTTGGGGAATGATGTAAATTGTGATGTAGTTGGACTGGGGGTACCTCACTGGACTTGTAATGCAGTGAACCAGGATACAAATACCAGCAATTGGCAGAATTTAATCTCAAATAATTAATCCATCTGGAATTGAAAGTTAGTTTCATAGTCCCATTGCAGAACCTAACACCAATTACTATAAATACACATCTGCTTCACTCATGTCCTTCACCAAAGGGAATCTGGGAATCTTACCTGGTCTGGCCCAGAAGTGTTTTCAGAAGACATTAAAGAGTTCTGACTGATCATTAATGCATGGTTAAAGATGTATGTTTCAGACATGAGTGAGCAATGAAAACAGGAATGCTATTCGGTTTCAGCTTCGACATTGAAATTGGCAACACACACAATGAACACGGTAAAGTACTTCTTCCTAACAACTGGTAGCAAGACAGACATGGTTGAGGTTGTTTTTGCTGATTATTGCATCACTTCACTCCTAAATGTTGATTGCCCTTTAAACACCACCTCAAAGACGTGCTTCAAATGGCAAGGACAGAGAACAGATTCTGACTGGGGCGCATCAGATTCGCAGTAGCAACACTAGGGACCAAATTCGTCAATTTGTGAGGAGATGGTCAACCAGACTAGACCTGAACCTCGCATGAAGGGAACCAGTAAGAGAGAACAACTTACTTGTTTCCCACTCCTCCAATAGATGGAGCCCAGAAAGAGAGAGAGAAGAGCAGTCTGGCAGACAAAGGGATGAATAATTGTGAGGCAGGGAGAAAGACAAGCTGATCATGGAGCTACAGGTGAAAATGGAGTTGGCTGTGCCTGAAGCAGCCCGTGTCATGACCAGGGCCTGGGTTGTGGAGGCTCGATGCAAACTCAATGGGCCAAATGGTCTCTTTCTGCAGTGTAGGGATTTTATGATCTTTGCTGAAAATGTGTTGCTGGAAAAGCGCAGCAGGTCAGGCAGCATCCAAGAGCAGGAGAATTGACGTTTTGGGCATAAGGCCTTCTTCCTGACCTGCGCTTTTCCAGCAACACATTTTCAGCTCTGATCCCCAGCATCTGCAGTCCTCACTTTCTCCTTCTATGATCTTTGACAAGTTGAGTGATGATCACAGATAAGTACCTAATGCAATTAATCATTAAAGCAAACATTAAAAGTTAGAGCTACACAAACCCTGTTAATTGAGCTAAATGTTGAACTGGGAACTGAACTGAACTGCATTGCCAAAGAATTCATCAATCTTGGAGAGTTGGCACAGGAAGATTACCAGGAGGGTACCAGAGCTGGAGAACTTTATTTAAATTTGTTCACAAATGGGAGCATCATTGGTTGGGCCGGCATTATTGTCCATCCCCAATTGCCTAGAAGGTAGTTAAAGGTCAAGCACGTTGCTGTGGTTCTGGAGTCACATGTAAGCCAGACCAGTCAAATGGCAAATTTCCTTACCTAAAGCACATTCGTGTATCAGACGGGTTTTCACAACAATGTTCTAATGGGGAAGACTCCTTCCTTTTCCCCTGAAATTGAATTCAGTTCCCACCATCTGCCACGGTAGGATTCAAACTCATGTCCCCAGAACATTGACTCGATTTTTTCTGCCCTTACCCAGTCCCTTCCCACTTCCATCTGTGATTCCTCTGATGCCTTACTTTGGTTCTGGACACTGCCAGGTTTATACTGTTGTGAATCACAGGGACCCTGTTTCCAAAACTCATTCAACTTCCACGGCAGAATAATCATCTCAATCCTTGTGCTCCTCATGTTGTGGCTCAGACTGGGAACACTTCACAGTTCCCATCTTCATATCCCGCAGTTTGACCTACACAGCTGTCCCACAGGGACAAATCACCTTTGGGTGTAGAAGGATGGACTGGGCAAGGAATAGGAATTTTAATCAGTCACTACGTTAGCTTGGAAATATCTGCTGCACATTATATTCCATCTACTAATTCCTTCCTCACTCAGTGAAATTGCCCATATCTTTGGTCGTCCCCACAGCTTTCTCTCCCACCCACTGTAGGTCTTTTCAGTGAACCTGGAAACATTATATTTGTTCCCTTCAGCTACTCATTGCTATCAATTGAAAGTGTCTGTGTCTTTAGCAGTGATCCTTCAGGCAGCCCCACTTGGTACTAACTCGGAGAAAGTGAGAACTGCAGATGCTGGAGACCAGAGTTGAAAAGTGTGGTGCTGGAAAAGCGCAGCAGGCCAGGCAGCATCTGAGGAGCAGAAGAATCAACGTTTCGGGCATAAGCCCTTCTTCAGGAATGAGGCTAGTGTGCCAAGCGGGCTGAGATAAAAGATGGGGGGGGGGGAGGAAATTGGGGGAGGGGCGCTGGGAATACGATAGGTGGAAGGAGGTAAGGGTGATGGGCCGGAGAGGGGGTGGGGGGGAGAGGTCGGGAAGAAGATTGCAGGTCAAGAGGGCGGTGCTGAATCTGGGGTTGAGACAAGGTGCGGGGAGGGAAATGAGGAAGCTGGAGAAATCTACATTCATCCCGTGTGGTTGGAGGGTTCCTAGGCGGAAGATGAGGCGCTCTTCCTCCAGGCGTCATGTGGCCAGGGTCTGGCGATAGAGAAGGCTAAGGACGTGCATGTCCTTCGCAGAGTGGGAGGGGGAGTTAAAGTGTTCAGTCACGGGGTGGTTGGGTTGGTTGGTGTGGGTGTCCCAGAGGTGTTCCCTGAAAGGTTCCACAAGTAGGCGGCCTGTCTCCCCAATGTAGAGGAGACCACATCGGTTGCAGTGGATACAGTAAATGATGTGTGTGGAGGTGCAGGTGAATTTGCAACAGATATGGAAGGATCCATTGGGGCCTTGGAGGGAGGTGAGGGGGGAGGTGTGGGCACAAGTTTTGCACTTCTTGTGGTTGCAGGGGAAGGTGCCGGGAGTGGAGGTTGGGCTGGTGGGGGGTGTGGACCTGACGAGGGAGTCGCGGAGGGAGTGGTCTCTCCGGAATGCTGATAGGGGTGGGGAGGGAAATATATCCCTGGTGGTGGGGTCTGTTTGGAGGTGGCGGAAATGACGGAGAATGATACGATGTACCCGGAGGTTGGTGGGGTGGAAGGTGAGGTCCAGTGGGGTTCTGTCCTGGTGGCAATTGGAGAGGCAGGGTTCAAGGGCGGAGGAGCAGGAAGTGGAGGAGATGCGGTGGAGAGCATCGTCGACTACGTCGGAGGGGAAATTGCGGTCTTTGAAGAAGGAGGCCATTTGGGCTGTTCGGTAGTGGAATTGGTCCTCCTGGGAGCAGATGCGGCGGAGGCGAAGGAATTGGGAATATGGGAGGCATTTTTACAGGGGGCAGGGTGGGAGGAGGTGTAATCTAGGTAGCTGTGGGAGTCGGGCGGTTTGTAGTAAATGTCTGTGTTGAGTCGGTCGCCCGAGATAGAAATGGAGAGGTCTAGTAAGGGGAGGGAGGAGTCTGAGACGGTCCAGGTAAATTTGAGGCTGGGGTGGTACGAGCTCACCAAGCTGGAAATGACCTTGTTTACTGCCCACCAGCTAGTCCTCCACCCTCTAGGACACAGCAAACACCGTGACATTCATGGTACAGTCTCTCTTAACATCGCAATGGTGTCATGAACCCACAGAAAGCAGAGATGAGGGAAGGAGGCAGAGTAATGAGAGGCAAAGAGAGAGAGAGAGAGAGAGACACATACAGGGAGAGAAATAGGGAGACAGAAGAGGAGAGACAGACACAATGTCTATGCCTATGAGGGAGAGAGAGCTGTGAGGGCTCACTGGGCTGAATACATCCCTAAATGATGAAACAAAATTCAGAGACAGATCTATAGTCAATGACAGTGTGGGGATGGCATTTCAAACCCATGGCCAAAGGAACAATGACGGGAACAATGTTGAGGTGAGTTCTTCCTCTGTGCCTAACACCATTCTGTCCCTGTCCTGGGAGTGTTTGATGAGGATGAAGTGGAGGGAGATTTACTCTTATCAATCCCAGGATTGTTCCTGCCCTGGATGTATACAGATGGCATTACATGTGGCATTACAGAGACAACATTTCTCTTTGTATAGCTTCTGCTGTCATTGCCCTGTCAATTTTGGTGGGAGATGGATAAAATGGAAATGTCTGAGTCCTTGAAGTATGAAGCAAGCTCCATTAAACAATCCCTGGGTGATAGACTAACACGGGACATTCGAATACATAGGTCAGCTTCCGTCATTTGTGCAGAAACCACCCTGAACCCCTCGATTAGATTCCAGTCTGAAACTCACTCCCGCATATCTGGTATTCTTTATACAAACCACCCCGAGACCCTCAATTAGATGTGGACATCATTGCAGTGTTCTGATTTCTGTTCATTAAACAGCCATAATCATTCTCACTCAGTCCCATTTAGTTCCCATTTCTACAAGTAGATTCTATCTCATTTGTTTTCTTTTTGACTTTTCATTTCTATCTGAATCCAAATGACATCCAGTGTCACTATTTCCGGTGTTAGTGTCGAGAGTTAAAACATCTGACATCGCAATGTCCAGCATTACACTGTCCAGTGTCACAGTCTGATCTCAGTATTTAGTGATAGTGTCCAGAGTGACAGTGTTGTAACCGGAGTGATAGTGTCATACAGGGAGTGACAATGTCCAGAGTTATTGTGCCTAGAGGTACGGTGTCCGGAGTGACACAGGAAAATGAAGCTGAACCAAAACCAGCCTCCCGATCACTGGATTTGCAACACAGTGACATTTAACCATTCAATGACCCTCAAAATCGTTCAATTTTTCCTTACCAGAATTTACAAATAACAGATCTTGGATATCAAGTTTATAACTTAATAAATTGTTAATTTCTGTTTATGTCACTTTAGCAGAACAGAGATGATCATAAACCCATGCACCCCTCCAATTCGCAGACAGACAGTTAAGAGATAAACGTGTTTAAAATTTTAATTTGCCAGTTGATAACAGTTTCAATGATAAATAGTAGGCCATCATGAAATCCTTTGATGCTGGGTTGTATTACAGGCACAAGAACTATACACCATGTTTGAACTTAAAGTCACCAGTCAATGCGAACAAATTCTGCAGACCTGTGGAGACTAATACTCATTCCCGAAGACTCACATTCTTATCTCAGACCTTTTAACAAGTTAACAACTGGGGAAATAACTAGACAAAGTCAAACCAAAAAGAAGACCAGACCAGTCCAGCAACTTCCAAAGAAGCACTTCCTCCAAGCCCAAAATCCAGTCAGAGCGAGGTCACTCATGGTTTTTGCTTTCTTTCTCACTATTCTCTGTGGTTACCTGCCTGGCAGCATTCCTCTTACTGACTGACCCATTCAATATCCATCCACCTGTCAGTCCCTGAGCAGAACTACATCTCAGTGCTGAAACGTCTGCTGTGTTCAGAGAGCAGTAATTCTGCATTATCTTTTCTGGCCAGATCCTAACAGCAAATATACAAAATAGTGATGGTCACATCACTGGTCTTGCAGTGTCCAGCTGAACATGCCCACTCATGCAGTGTTCCAGTAATGCAGTGACCACTCGTGCAGTGTTGAATATTATTGGCGGATGTGTCCCTGTGAGACTGGGCACAAACAACCCCATCAACCTGTGGCCAACCACTTCAACACAATGACACTTCCTGCACCACCAAATCCAAGATATCCGACGACTGGAGGAAGAACACCTCATCTTCTGCCTTGGGACCCTCAACCACATGGCATCAACATTGACGTCACTAGTTTCCAAATCTCTCCTCTCCCCCCACCTCATCCCAGATCCAACCCTCCAAGTTGGCTCTCCCCTCTTGACCTGTCCATCTTCCTTCCTAACTATATGTTCGACCTTCCCCACCGACCAATCACAATCACCCCCCGCCCCAGCTGGATTTACTGAGCACCTTCCCAGCTACCTTCCCCAAAAGCCCCACCCTCACTCTATTTATCTCTCAACCCCCTTACTCCCCCACATTCCTGATGAAGGGATTATACCTGAAACATCGGTTCTCCTGCTCCTCGGATGCTGCCTGACCTGCCGTGCTTTTCCAGCACCACACATTTTGACTCTCACAGTAACTAATGTTACAGTGCTAAGTCTCCCAGTGCCCAGTGTTACAGTGGATTGTATTAAGGTATCCAGTCTCCACAGTACCCAACACTATAGTGCCTAGTGCTACAGTGGCTATGTTACAGCATGCAGTTTCACAGTGCCTGGCCTCCACAGCAGCCAGTGTTATAGTATACAGTCTCACAGTGCCCAGTCTCACAGTGCCCAGTCTCTCAGTGTTTCCGATGTCTCACTCACCACCCCTACCACCATCACCGAGGTTTACTCTGTCCCAACCTCCAACCCAGCCCCAGTTTTACCAAGTGTCCTGTTTCGGAGATATTCCTCCATGCACTGTACTGCTGTGTTGTCCATGTTGGGGTCAAACTTATTTGCAAACAAACATCTCTGACGGACCACCCAATGTAGATCTCCTGCCCCATACACACAAACCAAGTGGCGATACCTTCCCGTGCAGGGAGGGTATAGGGCACCCCTCGCAACGTCACCAGCCTCAAAGGACCACTTTACTGCCCGGCCAAGTGTCCTGGTGGCTCCTTGGGTGTACGGGATGGAGCCGGGTACATTGGGCATTCTGTGCAGGGTAGCCCACACATCCTCGCCTGGGCCATAGGTGTCCTCCGACCACTTGAGGAAGGCCTGGATCTCGGCACTGTCAAACACATGGCCGACAAACTCTCTGGAGGCCATGAAGTAGGCGCTGCCCACGAAGATGGAGGTGCTGATGTTCGGCTGGTCTTTCAGTTGCGCCGTCAAGACAACTTGGTCGAGGGTATCGTGGTGATATTGCCAACGTTTCTAAAAGGCAAGCGCAAGAGAGAGTGAGAGAGACAAGAAAGTAGAAATGATAGCTTTTCAACTTCGCCTATGGCTTTTTTCCTCCCCAACTCCTCTGCACTCTCCTCGCCCCCAGCTCCAGCAAGATCCATGCACACTCCTTCTCTCAGTTACTCACCTTACAGTGGAGAACAAGGCCATTCAGCCCCTCAGGCCTTTCTCACTCCTATTGCCTAGTGCCAGTCACCTGCCAATTTCCCCATATCCCTGCCTCCCAAACCACCTCCCAATGCTCATTCGCTGAGCAAACATAAAACTCATCCTCAAGCTCTCCCAGTGGATCTGGCTCCAAAAATACACTTCAAACTATGCCCTCTGGACATAAAGGTTGAGAGCACCAGAAAAATAGATCCTTCAGCCCATCATGACTGCGCTGGCAAAACAGGCTCCTTGCTACTCCAGTCTCATTTTCCAGCACTGGGAACATTGCCTTTCATATCTCACCAGTGCAATGGAGACACTTTCCTGTGGTCATCAACTCCTGGAGTGGGACTTGAACACAGAGCTTTTGCCTTAGAGAGAAGGACATGGTGTGCAGGGATATAGTTCTCTGAAAGTTGCATTGCAGATAGACAGGGTGGTGAAGTAGGTGTTGGATACCTTTACCTTCATTGGTCAGTGCATTGAATATAGGAGTTGGGATGTAATGTTGCAGCTGTAACAGAGATGGATAGAGCTCTGAAAGATAGTGGAATCAAGGGTTATGGGGATAAGGCAGGAACAGGATACTGATTGTGGATGATCAGCCATGATCATAATGAATGGTGGTGCTGGCTCGAAGGGCCGAATGGCCTACTCCTGCACCTATTGTCTATAAGTAGGAGTATCTTTGACTATCTCTGATATGCCTTTGCCATTAACAAGTGTGATCTATTGTCTGTAGAGGACATTGGTGAGGCCACTTTTAAAATACTGCATACACTTCTGGTCGCCCTTCGAAAGAAAGGATGTTGTTAAACTTGAGAGGGTGCAGAAATGATTTACCAGGATGTTGCCAAGATTGGAGGATTTGAGCTACAGTAAGAGGTTGAATAGGCTGGGGCTATTTTCCCTGGAGTGTCGGATGCTGAGGGGTATCCTTACAGAAGTTCATAAAATCTGGAGGAGCATGGATAGATGTTGAAATGATCAGCCGGATGATAGTACACTTCACACAGCTTCCTTTGTCACATACATGCAAGAAGACTCAACCAGCCGGGTCAAAGCCCACCCTTGCCTGGAGAGTCTGAAACAGGCAGTTGCAATCACACTTTTACACACAAACCGGCGTTCCCCTTTCACGAATTACATTTTGATTCCAAGCCTTAGCAACACAACTGATCAATCAGATCCTGATCTAGGTACGTGACGTTTAGCATTAGATCATTGACCTTAAACTTCTACACCTGTTGAGTGTTGTTTCAGTCTTCCTGTCTTCTCACTTAACTGGAGCCAGTTTCAGTAAGCTAGCTAGCGTACGTACGTGCTTGGCTGCACTTTTCTGTTGCTGATCAGAATTGTTTAGCTGACCTCCTTTTCTGTTCTTGCCCCATTTTGATTCCTTCCACGTCGGCTGCATAGCCAAAGGTCTTTTCCCGAGGGTGGGGGAGTCCAAAACTAGAAGCAAAGGTTTAAGATGAGAGGGGAAAGACCTCAGGGGTTACTTTTTCATGCAGTGGGTGATGTGTGCTTGGAATGAGCTACCAAGAGGTGCTGGAGGTGGCTGGTACAATGACAATATTTAAAAGGCATGTGTACATGACTAGGAATAGGTTAGAGAGATATATGCCAAAGGCTGGCAAATGGGACTAGGTCAGATTGGGATGACTGGTCAGCGCAGACAGGTTGAACTGAAGGGTCTGTTCCATACTGTATGATGCTATGACTCCATGCTCTCTGGTTATTGAGGTTTAGAGCACCAAAATAATAAGTTGCCCTTCAGCCCATTGTGTCTGCACTGGTCAAAAAGACAAGCTCCGAGCTATTCTCATCCCATTTTGTAGCACTTGGCCTATACCCTTGAGTGTCTCACAATAGCAATGAAGACACCTTCCTATGGCCATCAGCTCCTGGAGTAGGACTTGAATCCAAAGCTCCTCCCTCAGAGTGAAGGACACCACACATTAGATTCTCTACAGTATGGAAACAGCCCATTTGGCCCAACAAATCCACACCAATCTTCTGAAGAGCAACCCATCCACACCCATTACCCTACCTGATATTTACCCCTGACTAAGGCACCTAACACTATGGGCAATTTAGCACGACAAATTCACCTAACCTGCACATCTTTGGACTGTGGCAGGAAACCAGAGCATCCGGAGGAAACCCACGCAGACATGGGGAGAATGTGCAAACTCCAC
Organism: Chiloscyllium plagiosum; assembly: GCF_037043375.1. Classification (NCBI taxonomy): domain Eukaryota; kingdom Metazoa; phylum Chordata; class Chondrichthyes; order Orectolobiformes; family Hemiscylliidae; genus Chiloscyllium; species Chiloscyllium plagiosum. The sequence goes on along the minus strand of NW_028270160.1, from coordinate 79,690,129 downwards.
ACAGACAGTCGCCCAAGTCTGGAATCGAACCCAGGTCTTTGGCGCTGTGAGGCAACAGTGCTAACCACTGAGCCACCGTGCCACCCCTTCCGCAAGACACGACACTTTATTTACATTGTGTCAAAAGATATCTTTTATCCTCGGTCCTTGTGGCATCATGCATGGGAGATATGGATCCTTGGTTACCAAGGGGAGGATAGATTATCGATGGTATGCAGGAATGTCGATGATGGAACAGGATCAAAAGGGCTAATGCCCTACTCTTGTTCCTTGTATGTATGGGAACAGATCTCTTTTTTTTTTATCCAACTTACATCGGAACTTGCCATCATCTCATACAAATGTAGTTTAGGCTTCATTTGCGTTTCAATTCTTCAGATCTCCCCACCATGCCTCTAACCCAAAATCTTACATCTGCATTCCATTGCACTTGTACAATCGGTGAACAGTGAAGTATATTTCCTTGTCTTCATTACCGAGTGCTCACCCTGTACCCATTGAATAAACCTCACCCCAATCTCCTTTGTTCCAATGGGAGCATCGTTGAACTTTCCAACTGAGCCATCCAACTTTAACCCTGGCACCATTCTGCGAAATCTCCTCTTCTCCCTATCCTGAGGGCCCTCATATCGTTTGATAGACCACAGCAATCCAACTGGGGCTAAACCAATTCGACATGCAGCATAACTCAACCATTTATTGGCATCAATGCCTCTATTTATTAAGCCTTCTGCTTTTCTACCCTCTTACGGCCTCCTCCATCTTCTAATGTTGATGAATGTTTATTGCCAGATCCCTCTAATCCTGCGCACTCTTTATGATTGTGCCATTACATTTCTATTACCTCTCCACATCCTTCTCCCAAAACATATCACCTTACACTCTTCTGTATTCACCTCTGACTGGATGCTGTCTGTTCACTGTGGTGACTCCGGACAATTCACATCATCCTCACCATTTGCCAATCCTCCAGGTTTATCATTGCCCTGAATATGGGTATTTTGCCACATACTCCAAGATTGATATCACTGAGATATTGAATAAAAGCAGTCGACTATTTAGGGCTGAGATGCAGAAACATTTCTTAACTTATAGGATAGTGAAGTTATGGAATTCTGTACCACAGAAAGCTGTAGAGTTTGAGTCATTGAATATATCCAAGAATGCGATTAACAAATATTTATGTTTCAAAAGCATCAAAGGCATGGGGAGAAAGTGTTAGTATGGCATTGAGATAAAGGATTAGCCAGGATCATATAGTATGGTGGGTCTCATGGAGGGCCAAATCATCTTCTCCTGCTCCGGGTCTTGATGTTTAAAATGTCCCAGCTGTGTGGATCATTCCCACCTACCAACCTACCAACTTGTCCAAAACAAGATCCATGATCAGGGCTTGTATTGTCAATTTTGTTGTCCAGCCATTTTTATCTAGTGCCTAGTGAAACACTTCATTGAATCCAGTTCAGACAACATTCTCTGCATTCAAATTCTCAGCTACTTTATCAATGCATGATGCGAGGTTGGAGACTTATCTTTTGAAAACCTGCACTGGCTTCGCTTCATTAATTTGATCTAAGGCAGGTTGGTGCGAATTGCAGCCATAACTACCAGCATCATTGTCAAGTGCATGATATAAAGTAAACTAGGATCCATGCGATGTGAGCCTTGAAGACCCAGGTTCAAGTCGCTTCTGCTCCAGAGTTGTGCGATAACAGTTTCATCAGTAAATGTAAGACCATTAACAAGTCGGGACAGGAGTCGGCCATTTGGTCCCTCAAGCCAGCTTCACTAGGATCATGGCTGATTCAACATTCCTTGAGTCCATGTTCTTGCCCTATCCCTGTAACGCTTAATTCCCCAACTGAGCAAGAATCTATCCATCTGAGCCTTAAATATATACAAGGACAGCTCTCTGTGGCAAGGAATTCCAAAGATTCACAACCTTCTGAGAGAGGAAATTCCACCTCATCTCAGTCTTAAACTGATGTCCCTTTATTCTGAGACAAAACCCCCCCGGTCCTGGACTCTCCCATGAGGAGAAACATCCTTTCAGCATTTACCCAGTCAAGCCCCTTAATCCTGTCCATTTCAATGAGGTCACCTCTCATTCTTCTAAACTCCAGTGAGTAGAATCCTGTTTAGCCTTTTGTTTTTAAGACAATCCCTCCATAATGGGGGCCATCCCACTGAACATTCTCTTAACTTCCTCCAATGAAACAACATGTATTCTTAAATAAGGTGACCAGAAGTGCTCACAGTACTCCGGATGTGCTCTCACAAGCACCTTGCACAGTTGCAGTAAGACTTCTTGACTTTTATACTCCAACCCCCCTTCAAATAAGAGCAAACATTCCACTTCAGTTCTGAAGAAAGGTCACCAGACTCAAAACATTGACTCTGTTTTCTGTCCACGAATGCTACCCGACCTGCTGAGTCTCTCCAAAAATTTCTGTTTTCATCCAATATTCCAATAGTCTTCCCAATTACCTGCTGCCCCCATGTGCGAGCTTTCCATGTTTCAGTCACTAGTTCCCCCAACTCTCTTTGTGTTGCAGCTTTCTGAAGCTTTCTCCATTTAAATAATATTCTATTCTTTTGATTTCCCTTCCAAATGAACAACTTCACATTTTCCCACATTGCACTCCATTTGCCAACATTTTTGCCAACTTAACCTATCAATATCTGTCTGTAAAGCACATAAGACAACATTTTTTACTGTAACTCGATTATACATGACAGTAATATATCAGCAAGGTTTGAGAAGGTTTGTAGCTCAGGTTGCGGTTCTAGATGTAGGTTTGCTCGCTGAGCTGGACTTTTCACTGAAGATGTTGCCTAGTATGGTGACAAAACATCTGAAAATGAGCCTTCCAGCTCAACGAGCAAACCTACATCCAGAGTAATATTTCAAGTCAACCTCAGAGTACAACGGGATCTTGATCAGATGGGCTAATAGGCCGAGGAGTGCCAGATGGAGTTTAATGTCGATAAATGTGAGGTGCTCCATTTTGGTTTGGCAAATCAGGGCAGGAATAATACACTTCATGGTAAAGTCTGGGGAGTGATGATGAAACAAGAGATCTTGGAATGCAGATTCATAGTTTCTTGAAAATGGAGTCGCAGATAGACAGGGTAGTGAAGAAGGCGTTTGCTACGCTTGCCATTATTGGTCAGTGCATTGTGTGTAGGAGTTGGGAGGTCATGCTGTGGCTGAACAGGACATTGGTTTGGCAATTTCTGGAATACAGCATGCAATTCTGGTCTCCCTGCTATAGAAAGGATGTTGTGAAACTTGAAAAGGTTCAGAAAAGATTTACAAGGATGTTGCCAGAGTTGAGTGTGGAAATGCAGGAAATTGGTACTAGATGTGGAATAATTACAGACATGATGGGCTGAATGGCATCCTTCCGCAAGAATTCTTTAATTCTGTGACTGGCGCAGAGGGTGATTAACTTCAAGGTTCATTTTATCAGGAGGGACACCAAAGCCCTTTCCTTAGCTGAGTGGTCAGAAAACTCCCTACTCTTTACATGAACTAAGGCATAACCTGTCTCCACCAATATCATAGCAAAAGTCAGCCATTCGTCCCTTCAAGTCTGCTCCACTATTCAAGAAGGTCACTGCTCTTCTGGTTGCAATTTCAATTCCACATTTCTATCGGTTGCCCCGGGGTCCTTATCTTTTTTTTAAAAAAAGTCACCTTGCTCACCCTTTCATAACTTCATCAACTCAGCCTTCACAACTTCGTACAGAAGAGATTTACACAATGCAACAGCCCTCTCAGGGGAAAATAATTCTGCAAGGCATTGGTGAGGTCACTTTTGGAGTACTGGGTAAATTTGTGATCGCCCTGCTGTTGGAAGGTTGTTGTTAAACTGCAAAGGATGCAGAATAGATTTACAAAGATGTTTCCAGGACTGCAGGGTTTTAGTTATAAGGAGAGGCTAGATAGGCTAGGACTTTTCTCACTGGAGTATTGGAGGGTGAAGGGTGACCATATAGAGGTTTATAAAATTGTGGGGGAAATCAATAAAAGTGAATAGCCCCAGGATGGGGGAGGCCAAACCCAGAGGGCATAGGTTTAAGGTGAGACCTGAGGGTGGTGCAAATACGGAGCAAGTTGCCAAAAACAATTGTTGTAGTGGGTACAATTACAAGATTTAACAGATGACATAAATAGGACAAGTTTAGAGGGATATGGACCAAACACAGGACAATGGGACTAGTTCCAATTAGGATACCTGGTTGGCATGGATGAGTTGGACGAAAGGGTATGTTTCGGTGCTGTAGGACTCTGACGATATCTTATTCTACAGAACATCTTGTCAAACCTACAAGAGAAAGCAATGTCCCATCAACCACCTTGTCATGTCCCCTCAGAGAAACTTATACATTTCAAAAAGATCTCTCAGATTTCCAAACTTAAATGTGTAAAAGCCAATTTGTTCAACCTTCCTTCATAAGATAAACCCTTCATCCCAGGAAAAAGGCAGGTGAAACTTGCTGTCAATGTAATTATTTTTATGTTTTAAATGAGAGAAAAATGTACAGACTGATTCTGATGTGGTCTCATCAAGGCCTTGTATGGCACTCTCTCCACCCCTCAGGCCTGGAAATGAACTCTACATTTTGAAGAAAAATGTCTGTACTAATGGACTCTGGACGAGAAAGGACTCTGTTTGTTGGTAATTAACTGTCATATGGTTTGTTGGGCTTATCACCTGCACTGTCTTGCATGTCCCTGGGTCTGGCAGGTCTTACTGTGAGCTGGGATGCTCATGGGTCATCCTGAAAGCTGTCACCCCGAGAGCCGGCGAGTGGATAGGCCATCCTGTGAACCTGAAGGTTGGTCGGCTGTCCCGAAAGCCGGAGGGTGGGTAGGCCACCCTGATAACAGTCTCCCCGAGAGCTAGATGGTGGGTAGACCGTTCTGAGCACTGTCCTCCCGAGAAAGGGTGATCAGGACGGGCTGTCCTAGAGGTGATCAAAAGCTGTGTCAGAGCAGCCAAGAGCCAGAAAGGGTGTAGGGGCGGGCTGAGATCCTGAAGTCTTGTGGGCTGCCCTGCATGCTGTCGTCCCAGGGAAGGGGACGGGCTGTCCTAGAGGTGGCCGAAAGGTGTGCCAGGATAGCCCACTGGCCAGATGGTGCATCGGGGTGGGTGAGAGCCCAATGGTACGTAGGGGCAGACCGAGAGCCAGAAGGTGGGTAGCTGTCCTCAGCGCTGTCACCCCAGGTGGGTATTGGGACAGACAGTCCTAGAGGTGGTCGAAAGGTGTATCAGGGTGGACTGAGAGCCGGAAGTCGCGTAGGGGCGGGCTGCCTTAGAGTGGTCGGAAGGTGGGAGGGACGGGGGCTTGCTGGGTCTGTATTGTCTGCACTTTTTAATGTAACAGGATTGCCTTATGCATAAGTGTCATTGTTGCTGTCTTTTCATATTTGAAACTGGGATTTGTGGTTTGTCCTCAATTCCCTGTAAACTGGTTGAACAGTAGGGCTTGAGGCCTAGCTTTGCTGCTCCTCTCCCTTGTAAAATTGCTGTTGTGTACAGCTGTAAATGTTAACTGTTGTGCAGTAACCTCTTTTTTGTACTTGTTTAATAAAATAAAAAACAAACAGGGGAATGCTCCTCTCCCTTGTAAAATTGCTGTCTCTTGTATACAGTTGTAAATGTTAACTGTTTTTGTAAACTGTTTTGTAACTGTTTAGATTAGATTAGATTAGATTAGATTAGATTACATTACATTACATTACAGTGTGGAAACAGGCCCTTCAGCCCAACAAGTCCACACCGACCCGCCGAAGCGTAACCCACCCATACCCCTACATTTAGCCCTTACCTAACACTACGGGCAATTTAGTATGGTCAATTCACCTGACCTGCACATCTTTGGACTGTGGGAGGAAACCGGAGCACCCAGAGTAAACCCACGCAGACACGGGGAGAACGTGCAAACTCCACACAGTCAGTCGCCTGAGGCGGGAATTGAACCCGGGTCTCAGGCACTGTGAGGCAGCAGTGCTAACCACTGTGCCACCGTGCCGCCCACTTTAATAAAATTTATAAACAGGAGATTCAGCAATCTTCTCAATTTATGGGAATGGGTGCTTGCTGGGTCACAGTCAGTGTGTTACTGTTGGTTTCTGCTTGTTTTTTGTGTGGGGGAAACCTGATTCCTGAACTGGCTGAATTATTTAGTCAGTTTGTTAACTGGCATTCCTTTAGGGAGGACTGATTGTTAAACTCCTGATGTACATAATGTGTTTCAGGTGTAACTCAGTTCTCATTAGGGGATAGTTGTTTCACTGACTGGTTACAGTCTGTGTGTTACTCTTTTCTTCACTTTTGAGAAAAGGACAATGTTAATTTTGTGGTAGGGCCTTGCCCTTGGACTCTAGTTTTCTTTGTTTTTTGTATGTGGAGCCTCTGGAGATTGAACACCTGTGTTTGTGCTGGGAGGTGAGCAATTGCTGTATCCTGGAGTTTGGGAGAAGATCTTCCCTTCAGGAGTGGACCAAAACCCCTGTGAGTTAATCACCTTTACAATGTACTGTGTTCCTGAGAGTGGACCTGGCTCTCCAAGGATGTGCCAGGACGTCTTGGGGACTGAACACCTGTGTGCTATGGGGTGTGCATTTGCTGCCTTTGGGAGTGGACTCTGCCCTTGGTTGTAGACCCTGATTTTAACAGTGGACTCTATTTCTGACAACACATGTTGTAAACTGGAGTGGACTCTGTTCCTGAGAACTCTATTTTTTTGAAGACTCTATATTTGGTCTCTGTGTACCAGAAAGGACTCTGTTTGTTCACAATTAACTCTATCATGTTTCTTGTTGGGCTTATCACCTGCACTGTCTTGTGTGCCCCTGGGTCTGGCAGGCCTTACTGTGAGCTGGGACGTTCATGGGTTGTCCTGAAAGCTGTCACCCCGAGAACCAGAGGGTGGGTAGGCCACCCTGATGCCAGTTGCCCCTAGAGCCAGTAGGTGGGTAGGCCATTCTGAGCGCTGTCGTCCTGAGAATGGGTAATCTGGATGGGCTGTCCTAGAGGTGGTTAGAAGGTGTCTCAGAGCAGCCAAGAGCCAGAAGGCACATAGGGGCAGGCTGAGATCTGGAAGGCTTGTGGGCTACCCTGCGCGCTGTCATCCCTGGGAAGGGGACGGGCTGTCCTAGAGGTGCCGGAAGGTGTGTCGGGGTAGTCCACTGGCCGGACGGTGCATTGGGGTGATGAGAGCCCAGTGGTAAGTAGGGGCAGACAGAGAGCCAGAAGCCGTCCTCAGCGCTGCCACCCCGGGTGGGTAACGGGGCGGGCTGTCCTAGAGATGGTCGAAAGATGTGTCAGGGCGGACCGAGAGCCGGAAGGTATGTAGGGGCGGGCTGCCTTAGAGTGGGAGGGATTGGGAGGGGGGAGAGACTTGCTGGTTTTTTGGGGGTCTGTATTGTATGCGCTGTTTCTTACACAAGTGGATTGTCTTTATATGTATGAATGTCATTGTTACTGTTTGTAATGATTGAAACTGGGATTTGAGGTTTGTCCTCATTTCCCTGAAAACCGGTTGAATGTCAGGGTTTGGGGCTTGGCTTTGTCATTCCCCTCCCTTGTAAAATTGCTGTTTCTCTGTATACAGCTGTAAATGTAATTGTTTGTATAAACTGTGAATTGTTTAATAAAATATAAATAAACAGGACTATCTGTTTCCTTTCTTCCTGGTGATGGAATATAAATTGAGAGGAGCAATTATAAATGTTGTCTGCGAAAATCACAAAGCTGAATCATGAAAGGGGAAGGGGAGTGTAGGTTAAGCTAGATATGCTTGTACAAACAGTTATAAGCATCTGTTTCCGCTTCTGCAAAACCAAAAACCACAATCAAGAGGTCATAAGGCTCAGTGGATGAAGAATGAGAGGAAATGTTGCTTTAGCAAGCAAGGAAGCAGATGGCAGCGAAGGAGGATATACGCTAACAATAGACCACAGAGGGATGTGGTGAAATGGCCAAGAAAAACCTGTAGTTATGCACAAGGCCAGATAAGGCAAGAGATAAACAAGAGGAATGGGCACTGGGTTTCGAGTAGTGGGAGGAGGGAAAGAGAAATGAATTGTATCAAGGTTTTGTACTGTGTGCCTACCTTGTAGACACCACTCTTGCAAAAGTATATCAGATGATACTTGTCTTGTCTTGGACTGAAATTATTGAAGTGAGTGCGTTCTATTTCCCACATAAATTAAGAATTACACACTTGTCAGATGCAGTGAAAAACACCTACACACTTGACATGGGTACTAGGGAAAAGTAAGCATGACTGCTGTCGGGTGGTAGTGGAAGAAAAATAAACAGGCATGTCAAGGGATCTGCTCACTGAGAGCTGGCTCTCGGGGAGCTAGATCAGCATATGAAGGACTCTTCAACCCTCTTGAGGAGAGGAGACTGACTTCAAAACAGCCTCAGTGTGTCTTATGTGCTGTTGTTGGTGTCTTCCTACTGAGGAGGAGTTTATTTTTAATTTTTTTTTATAGTTTGTTGTGATTTGTTTTCTGGGGTTTCTTTCTGCTTATTTCTGTTAATTTGAAGGTGTGCTCAGCTGCACAGGCAGCTACTACCACCACTGCTGCTACAGTCTGGGCCTGCTCCTGCTCCTGAAGCCTGGACCTCGCCTGCACCCCTGCTGCTGCCTGGGCGTACCTACACCTGGGGATGACTTCAACTGCTACTCCTGAGGCTGCTTCTGAAAAAAAAAACAAGACGATCGGATGTTCTGTTCACTCTGAGCTGGCTCTGAGGAGGCTGGATCCGTGTCAAGGATTCCATGTGTAAACAAAAGGGTGAGTTGGTGGCTGGATAATGGCCTCTGTGAAGTTATTCCTGATGTCGGGGTTTCCTGCTCCTCAGATGCTGCCTGACCTGCTATGCTCTTCCAACACTGTTCTAATCTTGACTGTAATCTCCAGCATCTGCAGTACCCACTTACAGTCATAGAGATGTACAGCATGGAAACAGGTCTTTCGGTCCGACCAGATATCCCGACCCAATCTAGTTCCACCTGCCAGCACCCTGCCCATATCCCTCCAAACCCTTTCTCTTCATATACCCATCCAAATGCCTCTTAAATGTTGCAATTGTACCAGCCTCCACCACATCCTCTGGCAGCTCATTCCATACACGTACCACACTCTCCATGAAAATGTTGCACCTCAGGTCTCTTTTATATCTTTTCCCTCTCACCCGAAACTTATGTCCTCTAGTTCTGGACTCCTCGACCCCAGGGAAAAGACTTTGTCTATTTATCCTATCCATGCCCCTCATAATTTTGTAAACCACTATAAGGTCACCCCTCAGCCTCCAACACTCCAGGGAAAACAGCCTCAGCCTGTTCAGCCTCTCCCTATAGCTCAAATCCTCCAACCCTGGCAACATCCTTGAAAGGATTCCAAAATGATTTACAAGTTTCACAACATCTTTCCAATAGGAAGGAGACCAGAATTGCACACAATATTACAACAGTGGCCTAACCAATGTCCTGTACAGTCGCAACATGACCTCCCAACTCCTGTACTCCATAGTCTGATCAATAAAGGAGCGTATACCAAACACTGCCTTCACTATCCTATCTACCTGCAACTCCGCTTTCAAGGAGCTATGAACCTGCACTCCAAGGTCTCTTTGCTCAGCAACACTCCCGAGGACCTTATCATTAAGTATATAAGTCCTGCTAAGATTTGGTTTCCCAAAATGCAGCACCTCGCATTTATCTGAATTAAACTCCATCTGCCAGTTCTCAGCCCATTGGCCCATCTGGTCCAGATCCTGTTGTAATCTGAGGTAACCCTCTTCGCTGTCCACTACACCTTCAATTTTGGTTTTTGGTGTCATCTGCAAACTTATGAACTGTACCTATTATGCTTGCATCCAAATCATTTATGTAAATGACAAAAAGTAGAGGGCCCAGCACCGATCCTTGTGGCACTCCACTGGTCACAGGCCTCCAGTCTGAAAAACAACCCTCCACCACCACCCTCTGTCTTCTACCTTTTGAGCCAGTTCTGTATCCAAATGGCTAGTTCTCCCTGCATTCCATGAGATCTAACCTTGCTACTCCGTCTCCGGTGGGGAACCTTGTTGAATACCTTACGGAAGTCCATATAGATCACATTTACCGCTCTGCCCTCATCAATCCTCTTTGTTAATTCTTCAAAAAACTCAATCAAGTTTGTGAGACTATTTCACTATCAACCAAAGAACAATCCTTTACATGCTCTGAACCGAACTTACATTCTATTGTTCACTCTTAACTCTTAAGGGGTAGCTATAAGCACCCACATGGGCCCCAACTATGCCTGCCTCTACATCCATCGGCACCATTCTCCACCTTTTCCTCCACTACATTGATGACTGGATTGGCACTACCTCGTATTTGCATGAGGTGGTTGAAAAGTTCATTAATTCTAATTCTACCAACACCTTCCAACCGGACCTCAAATTCACCCGGACAATCTCGGACACCTCCTTCCCCTTCCTGGACCTCTCCATCTCCATCTCTGGCAACCGACTAACCTCGGACATCTACTACAAACCCACGAACTCCCACAGCTACCTGGAATACACCTCCTCCCACCCTGCCCCTGTAAAAACACTATCTCTTATTCCCAATTTCTCTGCCTCTGCTGCATCTGTTCCCAGGAGGACCAATTCCATCACAGAACATCCCAGATGGTGTCCTACCTCAAAAACTACAATTTCCTCTCCCACATGGTTGACAATGCCCTCCAGTGCATCTGCTCCATTTCCTGTACCTTCACCCTTGAACCACACCCCTCTCAACGCAACAGGGACAGAACCCCTTGGTCCTCACCTTCTACCCCACCAACATCCGGATACATTGCATTATCCTCCACCACTTCTGACACTTACAAACAGACCGCACCATTAGGGACATATTTCCCTCTGCACTCCATCTGCATTTCAGAGACCATTCCCTCTGCAACTCCCTTGTCAGATCCATCCCCCTCACCAACCCACCCTCCCCTCCTAGCACCTTCCCTGGCCTCTGAAAAGTGCAAAACCTGCACCCACACCTCCCCCCTCACCTTCTGTCCAAGGCTCCAAAGGATCCTTCCACACCTGACAAATATACTTGTACCTCCACCAATGTCATCTACTGCATTCATTGCACCCAATGTGGTGTCCTCTACATCGGGGAGACAGAACTCTTACATGCGGATTGTTTCAGAGAACATTTCTGGGACACCCACACCAACCAACCCCACCACCTGAACACTTTAACTCCCCCTCCCACCAAGGGAATGCAGGTCCTGGGCCTCCATCACCAAACCCTGACCAGCTGATGCCTGGATATTCCACCTTGGAACCCTGCAACCAGGCGGATCAATGTTGATTTCACTAGTTTCATCATTTTCCCCACCCCAACTTATGGCAGTCCCAAGCCTCCAACTCAGCACCACCCTCCTGACTGGTCCATCTTCCTTCCCACCTGTCCACTCAACCTTCCACCCCCCCTCCCCCATACCTTCATCTATCACATTCCCAGCTACCTTCCACCCCCAGCCCCACACCCATCCCACTTATCTCTCGGCCCCCTGGTCCACAAGCCTCATTCCTGATGAAGGGCTTGTGTCCGAAACATTGATTCTTCAGATGCTGCCTGACCCGCTGGCTTTCCAGTGCCACACTCTTGTCTCTGATCTCCAGCACCTGTAGTCCTCACTTTCTCCTACACTCTTAACCTACCTCCATTCCTGTATACTCTCGTAATCAGTCTATATCCCTCTTTATCCCAGGCCCAGCCCTCTCTTTCTACCCCATCCCTTTCACCTGCCCATCTTCCCTTCCACCCATCTGCTCCACCCCACCCACTGACCAATCACAGCCACCTCCTCCCTACATCCACCAATCGCCATCTCATCCACCTTTCCCCAGCCCCACACCCCCATTTATTCTGCAGCCCCTTCCTCTCCCCGGGTTCTGATGAAAGTTTCCGAACTGAAACGTCAATTGCCCTTCTACTCTGTTTTCAGCTCAACTCTCCAACTCCTCTATATTCCTTTGTACATTCTGAACCTCCCTCCATGCAATTGAACAGTTTTAACAACCCTGTCTCTCTTTGTACAGGCAGGAGTGAAGGACTGGAGGGGGGAGAGAGAGAGAGAGAGAGATGATGGAGGGAGGGAGTAGGAAAACACTTGGATGAAGAGAGGCCCAGCAGACAGGAAGGCGGTTACCTTTTTGAACCCTGGTGAAGGATCCGACTCAATCACGTTGGAGCCGTTCAGAGCTCTGAGGCTGCGGACTATCTCCCGGTTGGTCTTCAGGGGGAAGTCTTGGCCACACACATTGATGAAGTACCGCCAGGGGACAGGGCTCTCCAGCAGCTCCTTCATGCAGTTGAGATCTGCCTGAACTCTGCTCCAGCCAGCATAGGTGACCCACTCCAGCTTGGCTGTGACAAAGACATTGTGGAAACACGAAGCGATGGCCCGAACGGCCGCATGAAATTGACTCGGGGATTTGCGGTCCATGTGGATACAGTAGACGTTCTGTGGGGCGTAAATGCTCCGCAGAAGCCTCTCGAACATCTCAATGCTCTGGTGGATGACCATGGAGTAAGCCAAGGGGAAGTGTTCCTCCTCAGGGCTCAGGGGGACAGTGATATACTTGCGGGCCCTCACAAACGATCTGCAATTTCGGGTCATGTTCAGATAATCTCCCTCAGTGATGGCTTGGTGCTTGAGGGAGACAGTAATGGAGTTGAGGAGGGCCCTTTCCACCTCCTGCCTGTCCCCTGGATGATCTGCCAGCAGGTGGAGTTCTCCTCGACCAGGAGGAGATGTTCCTGCATTGGACTGGCGCCTGGTTTCACCAGCCTGAGGGTCAGCCGGCCCCCTCCTCTCTGGACCAGCAGCCATTGGCACAACAAGACCACACTGAGCACACACAGCGCTGATCTGAGGCACGACCAGCGGGTACAACCCTGGCTCAGCTTGGGCATAGCACTTTCCAGAGGGCAGTGTCCTCAGCCTATAGGCGATAGGCAAATGCAGATTGGATGCTCTCTGTGCTGGGCAGCACTGCCTCCACCAGGCCGTGGGGAAGGAGTGACTGCAATTTGCTGGAGTGGTCGCAGCAGCTAGTCCCCTCTCCTTGTCTTTCCTTTTCCCCCAAGATTCAACGAATGACTCCGACTTTCACTCCCTCTCTCTCCCCCCCCCCCCCCCGGAACTGCTCTCCCTCTGGAATTCCTCTCTCACATTAACACCTCTCCCTCTCTCTGTGACCCCTTTGTAACCCCTCTCCCTCTAATAACCCCTATCCCTTTGTAATCCCTCTCCTCCACTAACTCATCCCTCTCCCTCTGTAACTCCTCTCTCTCTTTCCTCCTCTCTCTGTTCCTCTGTAACTCCTCTCTCTCTTTCCTCCTCTTTCTGTCCCTCGGTAACTCCTCTCCTCCCTCTCTCGGTAACTCTCTCTCGATAACTCCTCTCCCTCTCTCTGTCTCTCTCAGTAACTCCTCCCGCCCTCCTCTGGTTGAAACCCAGCCAATGTTCCGTTGTTTATCTCTCGGAGTCCGGGCTCCTCTCGCTCCTGTCTGCCTGCCTGGCTACAAGCGTTTCCTTCCCCGGTCTCTGCTACTCTCCGGCCGTTCCTGGACCGGTGTCGCCCGGGTGAAGTAAACGAGAGGATCGCGATGGTGTGTAGTCTGGATCGGAGAACCTACAACCAGAGACACACAGAGCCAGCCAAGCCCAATAACCCACGCCCCAGCCTGGGCTGAGATGTTCTTTCAGGAAGGAACCTGCCATCGAGCCCACAACAATGTGGGAGGGGTAACCCTTGGATAAAGAGAGGACTAGGAGACGGGAAGGTGGTGACCTGTTTGTACTGTGACTCTTAACTGCCGTCTGGGCTATTAGGGATGGCCAATAAACACTGGCCTGGCCAACGGTGCCCCATCCCATGAATTTATTTGAAAAAAGTGATAATAGTAAATCAAATTAAATCAAACTTCACCACCCGTCATCTCTCTCTCTCTCTCATGCGAAATTGGAATTATGCTGATTTGACCGTTCATAATAAAGCTGTGAATCTGAGCACAGCAAGTTGATATGAATCCAAAAAAAGAATTCCCCTGGTCGAGAGTGACTCAGAGGTTAGCATTGCTGGAGCACAGTGCCAGGGGACCAGAGTTTGATTCCAGCCTTGGGTGGCTGTGTGGAGTTTTGCATGTTGTCTGCTTGGGTACCCTTCGGATGCTCTGATTTCAAAGATGTTCAAGTTAGGTGGATTGGCCATGCTGAATTGCCCATAATGTCCAGGGATGTGCAGGCTAGGTGGGTTACCATAGCCACACACATACACAGCAGAACACTCCTGCAGGTTTAGGCAATGCTCAATCTAATGCAACATCCTGGTGGATCTCCTTTGCCCCCCCTCCAGTACAATCACATCCTTCCTATAATGCGGTGACCAGAACTGCACATAGTATTCCAGCTGTAGTCTCACCAAAATCCTGTAAAGCTCCAACATGACACCTCCCTGCTCATGTATTCAGTGGCTTTGACCCTTCTTAATTCCCTTACCTGTCTATCCAGCCGCCTTCACGGATGGCTGGACACACAAACCAGGATCCATCTAATCTTCTGTGCTTGCCAAGGTCCTCCTATTTAACGTGTACTCCCTTGCCATGTTAGTCCTCCGGAAATGCATGTCACAGAAATTTGGGTATTCAGTAGCACAGAATGGAGAAAAAAAACGACTGACATCAAGAGCTGGCATCTTTTAAACATTGTAACATGCCCACATACATTACTTCATCTGGAAGTTTATTCCATCACAAACCACTCTGGGGAAAAAAGAGTTGCTCCTCAATCTTTAAATCTTTTTCCTCTGACCTTACAAACATGGCCCTGAGTCTGAACTCCCCCACACTAGGGAAAAGACCCTTGTCATTCATCTTATCAATCACTGTCATGATTTTATAAACCTCAACAAGGTCACCCCTCAATTTCCTATGCTGCAGTGAAAAACACGTACAGTTCTGATGTGGATCCTTCAGAGAGGGGACAGAAAATGTTTACCAGGACGTTGCCTGGAATGGGGGAATTTTACCTGTGAAGAAAGATTGGATAGACTGGGTTTGTTTCCACTAGAATGCAGGAGGTTGAGGGGTTTGTAAAATTGTGAATGGGCATGGATAGGGTGGAAAGTATGAGGCCTTTTCTCAGGGTGGAAGAGTCAGTTACTCGGGGACACAGGTTCAAGGTGGAGGGGTCAGGGGGGTGTTTAAAAGAGATATGTGAGACATGTTTATCATGGAAAGGGTGGTGAGTTCATGGAACACACTGCCAGAACAAACAATGGAAGCAGACACTATTGTAGCTTTCAAGAAGCATCCAGCACAGGCATGAATAGGAAGGGAACAGGGGAATACGGATCCTGTAAGTGAAGACAGTTTTAATATGGAAGGCAAAATGTGTCACTGCAGGCTTGGAGGGTTGAAGGGCCTGTTCCTGTGCTGTAATGTTCTTTGTAAAATGTCCCCAGCCTCTCCAGTCTATTTTTACATCTCAAACCCTGCACTCCTGGCAACATCCTGGTAAATCTTTTCTGAACCGTCTCCAGTTTAATAATATCCTTCCTATAGCAGCATGAGCAGAACAGGACACAGTCTTCCAGAACTGGCCTTACCAACTTCCCGTCCAACCTCAGCACACCATCCCAACTCCAATATTCAGAGAGCTGAACAATGAAGGTCATCACACTCCAGCAGGTATTGTTTCACTCTGACTCCCCTTGTAACTGTCCACATCTCGCTGGGACACTGATGTGAAACATCTTGGCTCTTTGACTGATTCGACCAAGTCTCATTTCCTACTGTTCCTGTGTATCCCTCAGAACACGAATGTAATGTGCATTCCCATGGCAACATCACAATGACAGACTTGTTTGTGGATTCACATGAAGTGGGCATCACTGACTGGGACAGCCTTGTTAGCCATCCCCCTAATCTCTACGGCATAAATGATAAGTTACTCTCCTCTTTAACCCCACTGTCCTTGTGTTTTAAGAACCCTGACCACAAATGCAAAGTCACATGGGAGAGAGCCCCAGGATTCTGACCCAGAAAAAGTGAAGGAAGGATGATTAATTTCAAAGTTGGGATTAAGGGTGAAATGGAGAGTAACTGCAGAAGGAGTAGTGTTGAGTCATATTGCTGGCCTTGTCTTCAAGGTGATATTGATGTTGGGATTACAAGGTGCAGTTGAGGGACCCATCCTGAATTACTCTAGTAAATCCACAACAGGTATAACATTATTTCTAGGAAAAAATGGACCGGATTCATCAGAGAAGGGAAATGCAAATTGCTCAAAGTCTTATGAGATGATAACATGGAGGGCCCAAGCAGCTGAAGGCCGGTGGAGTGATGGAATTAGGGGATGGTCAAGAGGCTGGAATCGCAGGAGGGCTGACATCATGGAGTGATAATGAGCATTGATGTTACAGCTAAGAGAGGGTTATTGGGACTGGAGGAGGTTTCAGAGATAGGGTGGGGTGTAGGGGGGTGGAGGAGGTTCTGGAATTAGGGAAGGTGTCAGGGCTGGATGAGGTTACAGAGATAGGGAGGAGTGTACTGGGTGGAGGGGGTTACAGAGTCATAGAGATGTACAATGCAGAAACAGTCCCATCAATCCAACTCGTCCATGCCGACCAGTTCTCCTAACCTAATCTTGACTCAATTGCCCGCACTTGGCCCATATCCCTCTGCACCTTTCTCGTTATATATCAATCCAGATGCCTTTTAAATGCTGTAATTGTACCAGCCTCCACCACTTCCTCTGGCAGCTCATTCCATACATGCACCACTCCTGAGCCCATTGGCCCATCTCATCAAGATCCTGTTGTACTCTGAGGTAACTTTCTTTGCCATCCACTACACCTCTAGTTTTGGTGTCATCTGCAAACTTACTAACTGTATCCCTATGTTCACATCCAAATCATTATATAAATGATGAAAAGCAGTGGACCCAGCACCGATCCTTGTGGCATACCACTGTCACAGGCCTCGAGTCTGAAAAGCAACTCTCCGCCATCGCCCTCTGTCTTTTACCTTCAAAGTCAGTTCTGTATCCAAATGGCTAGTTCTGCTTGTACTCCATGAGATCTAACCTTGCTAACCAGTCTACCATGGGGATCCTTGTCGAACGCCTTACTGAAGTCCACATAGATTGCGTCTACCGCTCTGCCCTCATCAATCCTCTTTGTTACTTCTCTGAACAAACTCAGTCAAGTTAGTGAGACATGATTTCCCACACACAAAGCCATGTTGACTATTCCTAATCAGTCCTTGCCTTTACAAATACATGTAAATCCTGTCCGTCAGGATTCCCTCTGACAACTTGCCCGCCACCAATGTCAGGCTTACTGGTCTATAGCTTCTCTCAGCTTTAAAGCATCACCTTTTCATTCTGAGGCTATGTCCTCTGGTTCTAGTCTCTCCTACTCGTGGAAACATATCCAGCCTACCACGGGGTCCCAGTATTCTGTAAGTTTCAATCAGATCTCCCTCACTCTTCTGAACTCCATTGACTCCAGACCCAGAGTCCTCAGCCACTCCTCATGTGACAAGCCTTTCATTCCTGGGATCATTCTTATAAAATGCCTCAGGAATGCTCTTAACCTACTATTGTGAGAGATGACATTACACTGAATTACATATTTTGACTGCAGGCTATTAAACCACCGAACTTTAGCAGCAAGCTATGTTAGTGTCCCTTTCTCACTGACTGCTGCTATCTCCTCAACAGTTTGAAGGGTCTATGATGTGTAGATACTAGACAGTACAAACTGAGCATACACATCTCTCTGTAATGAGAACAACCCATGGTCGACTCAGACTATGTGGACTTTACCTTTACCTTCACCAAGCATACATTAATATGATTAAGAAAACATTTACTCAACAACAGGAATGTTGGATGATTACAAAAATAACTTGGTCCACATATATTTTGCCTGAACTATGGTTGCTACCATATAACCAAAAACAATTATACATGAGGAAGTCTAAACCCAGTTTATTCATCCTAGACGTGTGTTGCAATTCAGTTCTTTCTGTTTTCTTGTCTTTGACAGTGCGTTACCCTACAATGTAGGTATGTCTGCTCTCATGTATGTTCACCCTGTTCAATGTCCTTATCTTTATCTTCATCTTCACTCTCAGAAGATTACTGCTGATCCCCTATTTCCTCTGCCGACAGTCCACACCCTGTTTGTCAACTGCACTTGAGAAAGACATAGTGCACCATTTCTGATCTATACTGCAATGCCCCACTGGAGCTTCCAACTCATCTTGAAGTGGTTGAGTTATGATTGTTCAACTATGGCCCTGGTGGAAGCATGGGCAGTGTTGTATCTTCATTTTCCCGTTGCCTCAGGGGCGCACTAGCACCTTGATAACATTCGTAGACCCTTATTTCAAGGAGATTGGAGTGTAAGAGTAGGGAAGACTTACTGCAACTGACAAAGGTACTGGTGATCCTGGATCAGTGGTGCTGGAAGAGCACAGCAATTCAGGCAGCATCCGAGGACAGGCAAAATCGACGTTTCGGGCAAAAGCCCTTCATTAGGAATAAAGGCAGAGAGCCTGAAGCGTGGAGAGATAAGCTAGAGGAGGGTGGGGGTAGGGATAGAGTAGCATAGAGTACAATAGGTCAGTGGGGGAGGAGATGAAGGTGATAGGTCAGGGAGGAGAGGGTGGAGTGGATAGGTGGAAAAGGAGCTGGGCAGGTCGGACAAGTCCGGAGAAACTAGGATGAGGTGGAGGAAGGGGAAATGAGGAAACTGTTGAAATCCACATTGATGCCCTTGGGTTGAAGTGTTCCGAGGCGGAAGATGAGGCGTTCTTCTTCCATGCGTCTGGTGGTGAGGGAGCGGCGGTGGAGGAGGCCCAGCACCTCCATATCCTCGGCAGAGTGGGAGGGGGAGTTGAAATGTTGAGCCACGGGGCGGTGTGGTTGATTGGTGCGGGTGTCCCGGAGATGTTCCCTAAAGCGCTCTGCTAGGAGGCGCCCAGTCTCTCCAATGTAGAGGAGACTGCATCGGGAGCAACGGATACAATAAATGATATTGGTGGATGTGCAGGTAAAACTTTGATGGATGTGGAAGGCTCCTTTAGGGCCTTGGATGGAGGTGAGGGAGGAGGTGAGACCACATAGAGTCATACAACACGGAAACAGACCGTCCGTTCCAACAAAGCCTTGCCGAACATTATCCCAAACTAAACACGTTCCACCTGCCCGCTCCTGGCCCATAGCCCTCCAACCCTTTCCCACTCATGTACTTATCAAAATGTCTTTTAAACCTTATAATTGTACCCACATCCTCCCTTTTCTCAGGAAGTTCATTCCACATGCGAACCACGCAATGCATAAAGAAAGTTCCTCATCTTTTTAAAATCTCTTTCCTCTCACTGTGCCCCCCTAGTCTTGAAATGCCCACCCTTGGGAAAAGACAAGTAGCATCAACTCTATCCATACCCATCATTCTTTTATAAACTTCTATCAGTCTCGAGTAATGTGGGCAGTTTTGGTCCCTTTGTTTGGGGAAATTTCATTGGAGGCAGTTGAGAGAAGGTCTACTAGGCTAATCCCCAGAGAGCAGGCATTGTCTAAATAGCAAATGCTAAACAGGTTGGGACTCTACTCACTGGAACTTAGAAGATCTAACTGAAAAATATGGGATTCTTAAGGGATTTTACAGGGAAAATGCTGAGAGGAGGTTTCTCATCATGGGGGAATCTAGTACCAGAAATCATGGTCTCAGAATCAAGGGGTGTCAGTTTAAGACTGAAACGAGGAAGAATTTCTTTGGAAGTTCTTGTCACAGTGCCCCCTGTGGGGGCAGAGTCCTTGTGTACATTTAAGGCTGAGATGGATAGATTCTTGATCAGTCAGGGAATCAAGGCTTCCAGGGAAGGTGAAAGTGAGGAATGTTGGATTAGTCACGATCCTATTGAATGGTGGAGCAGAATCAAGAGCTTAAGGGCCTACTCCTGTTCCTGTTTCTTCTGGCATTATTGTCATGTGGTCATCCTGAGCACTAACCCACTGTTCTGGAAAACATGGTGTCGAATACTACCACAGTAATGGTGAAATATGAATTCAATAAAATCTGGATTTAAAAAATACCCTGTGATGACCATATAACCATTGTTGATTCTCAGATTACAGGTTTATTAGTGAAATTCCAGATCCATGGCAATTCCGTTGGCTCTTAACTGACATCTGAAATAGTCAAGTAAGACACTCAGTTCAAAGGTAATAATGGATGGAAAACAAATGGCAGCCTTACCAAAAAAGCCACAACCCAGGAAAGAATAACAAGAAAAGAAACATGTTATGAACCAAATTTAGAGAATTTTTCATTTAATTCCCTGCAGCTCTTCTTCTGTGGCCCAAGGTCTTTGGAAGGAGGCAGGATCTCGGGACTTGTCTTCTACATCAACATCATGGCAGCTCCAAGACGGTCTGAAACAATCCTTCAAACTCTGGCATTGATGGTTCCATATAAGTTAAACATTATTGAAGTGACAAAACCTTTCCACTCTCCAGCTCTGCAGGTTGGTGATAGGGCAGTCTGAAAGCAATATGGGTACAGGCTATGGCACCCTACAGCTGAGGGAAGGTAGTGATGGCAGAGAATCCCACTGCCCAGGTTGCTTGGCTGTCCTTGTTATGGGTGAATGATGTAATCAAGTGTAATCTGGAGAAAGAGGCATCAGTGACAGCTTGGATGTATTTGCAGGTCTGAAAATGTGTTGCTGGAAAAGCGCAGCAGGTCAGGCAGCATCCAGGGAACAGGAGAATCGATGTTTCGGGCATAAGCCTTCCTGAAGAAGGGCTTATGCCCGAAACATCGATTCTCCTGTTCCCTGGATGCTGCCTGACCTGCTGCGCTTTTCCAGCAACACATTTTCAGCTCTGATCTCCAGCATCTGCAGACCTCACTTTCTCCTGCATTTGCAGGTCGCCTCAACTGGGAGATGCTACAAAAGACTCGATGTAAAATATATGTGTGTGTAAAACGTATGGGATTTTGAACTAATGACAAATATGTTTTGTCCTAATTATTTGAAAGCACTTAATAATTATCTAGGTATGTTTTTCTGGAACCATGACTTAAAGGTGGAATGTGCCTCCTGGAATAATGATGGTTATTTGTTATATTGTGCTAGTTTGTAAGAAAAATCATTGACAGATTTTGTTCTGAGCAAGGATCACTGGACCCAAAACATTAACTCCTGATTTCTCTCCACAGATGCTGCCAGACCTGCTGAGTTTTTTTGTTTTTGGAATGACTGCAGTTTTTGAATAGGAAATGGGACTTTATTTTGTATTTTGAAATATTTTATAATATATTGCAAATAGAAAGGAAAACAAAGAACTGCAGATGGAACTGGAGATCTGAAAGAATCAAATTCAAAACATGCCTGAGAAATTCAGAGGCTCTGGTAACATCTGTGGCAAGAGAAACAGAGTTAACACTGAGTCTAGTGTGACTGTTCCTCAGAACTCTGTTTCTCTTTCCACAGATGCTGTCAGACCTGCTGAGTTTCTCCAGCCTTTTTGTATGTTTGTTTTGATTTCCAACATGCACAGTTTTTGCCTTTAGTCAGATCTGAAGATAAAGCTGTTCATATCTGTGTCTTAGGGGACACTGTTTGCAAGTAATCCATGGCTGATACATTAAACAATAAAGACATTTGAGAGTGCAGGTGGGAGACAATTTAAAACAAGGAAAAAGAGTAAGTATTGAGGGAATGCAGCAAGTTTGCAGCGTCTGTGGAAAGACAGACAGACAGACAGACAGAGTTAGCATTTTGAGTTCAATGTTCAGATTTCATGACAATTTAAGGTCTCCTCTGAATGACAGAACCTCCCACTAGTTCTGTTCTGGTGGCTCAGGACTGATGTTCATGTTCAAGTCTTGTACAAGGGCCAGATCCTACTCAAATGGCTACAGTTTAAGCAGTTAAAGCCTGTGTAAATTTTGGGAATTAATATGAGGGTTTTGCAATTAAAGCCCAGCTACCAAGCCAAATCAAGCTACAATTGAAAATAATGCATTTCCATTGGCTCAGAACAAGGCAAACAAACAAAATAAATTGATTGCAAGAATGTTTCATCATTGAGGTTAGTCTGCCCTTCCCTCTGAACATAATAAAACTGCAATGAACAATGCACCTGTTTCTAGAATTTGTTTTATGTCAACAATAAATACTTTGTACAGTGAGCAATAAAATCTTGCTGAGGACACAGGACAGTGAATATTTTCTCTGTGCTGACATTTGAAACACAGATGGAAGTGATATGGGATATTTTGGAACTATCATGGTCCCTGGATCACTAAAGATTAGATATGTAAGTAAGATACATATGGAAATCCTGATGATATGACTTGCACGTTTCAAATTCCCATGACCTTCTGTCGACCCCTCTCCCTGACCATGAAGAACACCCAAGGCTTAACTCCCAGCTCCATGTGTACCAGCTCCCCAGCCTGTGATATCCTACCTTGGTTTATTTAGACATTTCAAAGCAATCCTCTGCCTTCTGCAGTGAGTTTCAGTCACAGACATTGCAAAGTCCTCGTTAGTTTCCTGGTAGCTGTTTGCTAAATCTAGGTTTCAACAACCTCTTGGGTAACTAAACTCCTGATAGCATCATCACACACACTGAGTCCCCTTTCCCATCTATCATTCTGTTCCTTTGTCCATGTGATTACTATCCAAACCCACACATTACCTTCTGAATACCCAGTGACCGAGTGAGTAAGCTAACCTCCAGATCCAGCCCCACAAACCTCCAGACCCTCTGAACCCTGTCAGCTGAAACTATAAACATACATCATGGATCATCCGATTTCAGCCCCACCCCTTACCCTCCCCTTATCTGACCTGTCAAACACCTTGACTGTTAGAACCATCCTCCAAACCAGAACTGACCAGAAAACACCACCACCCACACATTCTAATTACTCCCACCAACTGGACTCTGCAATTCAACCTCAACCATCCAGCTTTTGCCCCCAGACAGACACAATTACCCCCATTGAAATGCATTGACACAATAGAGTCAGGCCTGATTATACAGCCCCTTTTCCCAACGATCCGGATACACTCAAGGCAGAATGACCAGCTCATCCTTGTACCAATTCAGCAATCTGCATTATCCAATCTTTGTTTATTTATCAAAGCCATCCTCTGAAATGTGAAGGAAGGATGAGACTCAGCAAACACATAGATTTGACAAAAATCTTCTGTGAAGATTGCAGCTCTGTATCAGCTGAGCGACAGAATTCCATGATTATGTGCGATGAATCTGTCACAGTCACATTCCATCAAGTTGCTGTGGAGAGTTTCAGAGATCAGAACTCTGGGTTGGGGACAGAATTGTCACATTCGATGGATTTCCAACCAGAATTCTTGAGACCAAAGTTTGGTTTCTGGTCACTGGATTCAAAACGTTAACTCTGATTTCTCTTCACAGATGCTGCCAGACCTGCTGAGCTTTTCCAGCAATTTCTGTTTTTGTTTCTGATTTACAGTATCTGTAGTTCCTTCCATTTTATTTGGTTATCAAGGACCTGAATGCTCAGCAATTGTCCAATATAAAATGTTCAAATAGCCAATCACTACGAGACAGAGACTAACAGTTAATAAGTCTGTTGTCCACCTGTAAACTTGTGAAATACTGACTCTCTTTGTTGCTGTGCTGCGTAACTGACTTACTCAAGGGCTAATGCAACAGGCCAGACAGACAGTAAGTCAGGTGGCATGTGAGACAGTATTGAATGCCCATTGAATGCTCATTGGCATTTGGTGCTAAAAGTTTGGATTATGACGCAGACTGGATAAATTAGATATTGCAAACAGGAGATAATCAAATGGACAGTCACTATTTTCAATAATATAAAGAAAGAACTGTGGATGTTGGAAATCTGAAACACAAATAGAAATTGCTGGATATTTCTCTCTGCATTCTCTCTACTGATGCTGCCAGACCCGTGGAGTTAACATTTTGACCCTTTTGCAGAATTGGACTTGAAATGTTAACTCTGCTTTCTCTCCACTGGCTTCAATAAGCAGCTCTGCCACCCCCATTTTGGAGCAGATATTTTAACCTTCATTTGCTGAGTAACATCAACTCAGACAGCTCAGTTTCCAGACATGAAAGTTTGTGTTTTGGAAATGTCCATGCAATTTAAATCCCTCTCATTTGCCCTGTTGAAAAGGCTTTTGCTTCTTTTGATGGGCAACATAAAGACAGACCGTTTTCCCAAGATACAAATATAAATGGTTTCTGTTCATATGAGCCTGTCCAATATGTTTGTATTTAAACAACTCAAAATAATAGGTCTGTATCTGAATGTGGGCAGCTTTTGTGTCAACTTAAACAAATCCATAGCACACATTGATGTAAATAAATACAGCATGAGGACAGTTAGGGGAAAGCAGCCACTCAAGGGGCTGATCGATGGGCCCCCTGATGTTAGACATGAAGAGATATTGGCTGCTTGTGATATTTGCAATTTCTATTTGTGTTTCAGATTTCCAACATCCACAGTTCTTTCTTTATATTATTGAAAATAGTGAGATGGCAATCATCATTGCTGACTTGAATCTACACAAAGACTGTGTAAATCAGGTTGGCAGCAGTAACGTGGATGAGAGGTTATTGATGACCTTCGAGAAAGTATCTTAGAGCTGCGTGTTCTGAAGCAACCAGACAGAAGGTTATGTTATTATCATCTTATTGATACTGTGTAATGTGACAGGATTTAAGAAACAATCTCAGTGTAAAGGCTCTCCTACGTAGCAGCCATCACAATATAATTCAATTTTACATCCAATTTGAATGGAAGAAGATTGACTCTGAGGTAAGTATTTCAAACTTAAACAAGATCCACTCTGCAGGCATGTAAACTAAGCCAGCTGAAGTAAATGGCATAACTGACTCGGAGAGAGATCAGCAGAGACAGTGATGGCAGAGATTTAAGAGGATACCTCAGAATATTCAGAATAAGTATATTCTGACTGAAACAAGAGACTTTAAAGGGAGGACTCGTTTTCTGTGGTTTACTGAAAAGTTGAAGAAACCGTCCAACTTGAGGATATTGCAAAGATGGGTGGCAGGTCAGATGATTGATTAGAAAATAAAGTATGGCAGAGAAGAAGGTTAGTTATAAGGAGGAAATTGGAATCTCAGAACCCAACTCAAAATGTTAAAAACAACAAAGCAAGAGTTTCCATGGGTATTTAAAAACAAAACATGTACGGATTGTGAGTGTCACTCCTCTAGGGAGTGAGAATATGGAGTTATTGGTAGATGATAGGGGGCAAAAAGTGCAGAGCTGGAAAAACACATCAGGTCAGACAGCATCCAAGGAGCAGGAGAATCGATGTTTCAGGCATAAGCCCTTCATCCATAGATGTTAAGGAAATGGCGAATTAAATGAATAAGTACTTTGCTTCTATCTTCATTATAGAAGATACAAAAAGCATTTCAGTAATAGTGGTAAGACACTGTTTTGCTGACATTGAAACTTCAGGCCAACTGTGTCTGCATGCTGACTCAGAACTGAGCTCATGCACAGTTCCAGATTGTCTGCATCATCATCCCAATCTCCCTCACCCTCTCCCCTCCTCTCTGAATCTGAACATCACCACCATTCTCCGCACCATGTCCACCAGCCCCAACCACCATCAGACTGGACATCAATCTCTCTCTTCTCCAGCTCACAATCTCTCTCTCACCCTCAGACTTTCTCTCCCACCCCCACTCTATCCCTCCAAATCTCAACATCCAGTGAAACTGAGCAGACATGGAAAGAAGATGCATGATTGAAACACTTCAACCAATCGCATTCACCCATGCATGAGCAAGCATCTCCCTGGAGAATACTGCATGTACTCCTCAGTGTCAACCCAACTGTAAGTCAGGAAGTAGGAGGGAGGGATGACCACAATGTAATTACAGTCACTAAGGAGGCTGGACTCAGCAAACTGATAATAGGTCTCATCACCTTCTGTCTTCATCCCAGAGTCTTAAAAGAGGTTGTTCATTTGGTTGTAGATGCATTAATGCAAATTCTTTGAATTTCCCAAGATTCATTAGACTTCACTCAGTCAGAGATCATTTAGTCTGTCAATGTTTTGCCCCATCCCTTGTCAGTGACCATCACCTCCCTGCCTTAAACCTCTTCTGGCCCCAAGGCCTATCTGGAATGACTTGATGGCACTAACTGCTGTTTGTAGACTCTTGCTGACACTAACCTCGAGGATACATAAGGTTCACTTGGTACAAGGTTCATTACTTGAAACCTGCTGTTTTTCTATTACTACAGTATAATAATGTCTATTTAACCCTGACCGTATAATTCACTTCAACAGTCCCTTATTTTGAAAGAGGATGTAAATGCATTAAAGACAGTTCAGAGGAGGTTTACTCGATGAATACTTTGAATGAGTGGCTTGTGCAATCGGGTTAAGTGCTCAGACTGGGTTTGTTTCTGCTGGAGTTTAGACGAGTTAAGAGTGATCTGATCAAACTGTATAAAGGCTCTTAATGATCTTGACACAGTGAATGTGGAATGGATGTTTCTTCTTGTGGGTGAGTTCAGAATTGGGGACCATGTTTATAAAATTAGTGAGGGGTAATACTTTTTGGTCAGAGATGAAGAGAATTCTTTTTTCGGGTGTGTAACTTTGGAATTGTCTGTCCCAGAAAGTGGGAGAGGTGAGGACAATGGATATTTTTAAGTCACAGGTAGATTTATTTCCTTGCATAACAAGAATCTAGGTTTACACCGGGTAGATGGGAACTCAAAACATAGACGTATCAGCCATAAACTTATGAAAGAGTGGAATATGTTCAAGCGAGCAAATGAATTTGTTAAATGCATTCATGAAAATTTCCTCAAGCAGTATATAGAAGATCCTACTCAGGAAGGGACGAAACTCGACCTACTCATGGGAAATAGGGCAGGACAGGTGATGGAGGTGATAGTGGGGGTGCACTTTGGGACCAGTCCTATTAATTTTAAAGTAGTTATGGAGAGGAACTGGTCCACAGGTTCAAGTTCTAAATTGGAGAAAGGTGAATTTTGATGGAATTAGACAGGAGCTTGCAGGGGTTAATTGGAGTAGTTTGTTTGCAGGTAAAGGGACCTCCAGCAAGTGGGAGGCCTTTAAAAGTGAGATCGCTGGAGTTCAAGGTCTATATGTTCCTATGAAGGTGAAAGGCAAGGTTGACAGGAATAGGGAACCCTGAATGACAAGAGATATTGAGGCTTTGACCAGAAAACGAATGAGATATGGCTGAGGTACCGGCAGCTGGGACCAAGGGAATCCCTGGATGTATACAGGGGATGCAGGGTTTTACTGAAGAAGAAATCAGGAAAGCCAAAAGGGGACATTGGATGGCCTTGGCTGAGAAGGTTAGGATGCATCCAAAGAGGTTCTTTAAGTAAAAAGGAGTAAGAATAACTCGCAAAAGAATAGTTATTTCTTATTTTCTAAAGGCAAGTGTAAGTCATTGTGTTCCAGAGGCAATTCAATTGGACAAATTGATAGGCTTGAAGCAAAGCGCACTTTATTCTTACACTGCAGTTAAAATAGTGATTTTAAAATAGCGACCATTTCAAGATGGAGGTGGAGTAGGACACCTGAGATCGAGCTTGTCCACTCTGCCCATTTAGAGTCATCGGGTCTTAGAGATGTACAGCTCAGAAACAGATCCTTCGGTCCAACTCATCCAGATATCCCAACCCAATCTAGCCCCATCTGCCAGCACCCGGCCCATCTTCCTCCAAACCTTTCCTATTCATATACCCATTCAGATGCCTTTTCAATGTTGCAATTGTATCAGCCTCCACCACACCCTGTGGCAGCTCATTCCATACATGCACCACCCTCTGTGTGAAAAAGTTGCCCCTTACGTCTCTTTTATATCTTTCCCCTCTCACCCTAAACCTATGCCGTCTAATTCTGGACTCCCCCACCCCATTTGTCTATTTATCCTATCCAAGCCCCTCATGACTCTATAAACCTCTATACAGTCACCCCACAGCCTTCGACGCTTCAGGGAAAACAGCCCCAGCCTGTTCAACCTCTCCCTACAGCTCAAATCCTCCAACCCTGGCAACATTCTTGTGAATCTTTTCTGAACCCTTTCAAGTCTCACAACATCCTTTTAAAAGGAAGGAGAGCAGAATTGCACACAATATTCCAAAAGTGGCCTAACCAATGTCCTGTACAGCTGCAACTAACTCCTGTGTTCAATACTGTGACGAATAAAGGAACGCATACCAAACGCCTTCTTCACTATCATATCCTACCTGCAACTCTACATTCAAGGTGCAAGAACCTGCACTCCAAGGTTCAGCAACACTCCCTAGGACATTACCATTAAGTGTATAATTCCTGCTAATATTTGCTTTCCCAAAATGGCTCCTACCATCACTACTTTACAGTTGATAAACTTTTGCACAACCTCCCTGAAAATTTATTTTTATGTAGCTTTCCCATGAGTTCTTGGCCTATAGAATACAGGCCTAATGCACTTTATGATTAGATTAGATTAGATTACTTACAGTGTGGAAACAGGTCCTTCGGCCCAACAAGTCCACACCGCCCTGCCGAAGCGCAACCCACCCATACCCCCTATATTTACCCTTTACCTAACACTACGGGCAATTTAGCATGGCCAATTCACCTGACCTGCACATCTTTGGACTCTTATGGTCTCTTAAGAATGTCAACCCATGTGTGGCAAATTCCCAACTGCAGCATTGCCATGTGCCCTTGCAGATTAGAGGGATAATTAGTTGGATTAGTTCAGCCTTATTCAAAAGAGGAGAATTACTTGAATATCGAAATAGTACATACTATTCAAGCTGAATGAAGGAGGAACAGAATATTGGTTTGCTTCAGCATTGTCTCATATGCTGCAGATGGGAGCTCTGTGAGTATTCCTTCATTTGAAAAGGGGATTTTCAAACTAAATGAGAGAGAATAATTGTATTAGATGAAATCAATCAAGTCCCATTTGCCAGCAACTGGCCCACACCCCTCCAAACCTCTCCCACTCAAATACCCATCCAGATGCCCCTGAAATGTTGCAATTTTACCAGTCTCCACCACCTCCCCCAGCAGCCCAGTCCACACACACATACCTTTCCTTTTCATTTTTCTCTTTTCATTCTTCGCTTTTCCATTTTTGATCTTTCTCCTCTCTTCTTTCTTCTCCTGGCCATGGGACTCCTGGCCTCAGACTGTGCACAAACCCAGCCTGACAGTCTCTCGGCCAAGCTGAGCAATCTCTCAGTGGCTCAAGGTGCCACTCTCTCAATGGCTGAGCATGTGCTGTCTCTTGGCTAGGTGTGTTGATCTCATTGCCTGACGTGGTGATCTCTCGGCCGGCTGTGGTGATCTCTCGGCCGGGTGTGGGGATCTCGCAGCCCGCCATGGTAATCTCTCAGCCAGCGTGATGATCTCTCAGCCCAGTTTGGTGATCTCTCAGCCCGGCATGGTCAACTCTCAGCTGGGAGGATGGTGATCTCTCATCCTGGCATGGTGATCTCCCAGCCTGGCATGGTGATCTCCCAGTCTGGTATGGTGATCTCTTGGTCTGGCATGGTGATCTCTCGGCCTGGTGTGGCGATCTCTCAACCCAGCGTGATGATCTCTTAGCCCAGCGTGGAGATCTCTCAGCTCGGTGTGGTGATCTCTCAGCCCGGTGTGGTGATCTCTCGGCTCAGCATGATGATCTCTCGGCTCAGCGTGATGATCTCCCAGCCTGGTGTGGTGATCTCTCAGTTCGGTATGGTGATCTCTCGGCTCAGCATGATGATCTCTCGGCTCAGCGTGATGATCTCCCAGCCTGGTGTGGTGATCTCTCAGTTCGGTATGGTGATCTCTCGGCTCAGCATGATGATCTCTCGGCTCAGCGTGATGATCTCCCAGCCTGGTGTGGTGATCTCTTGGCCCAGTCTGATGATCTCTCGGCCTGGTGTAGTGACCTCTCGGCCCAGCATATGCAGTCTCTTGGCCAGCTGTCGCCATGGCATGGACCTCTGATCTCAAGGTGATTCTTTGAAGTGCGGTCCAAATGAGATTAAGCACTTAAGAAAGACTGTAATGTTTGAACCTGCGTCTTTATTCCTTTATTTTCCACTTAAACGTAATGTGTAACTTTTAAACTTACATCGTGTGTTTTATGTTACACTATATTTACTTTAAAAATAAAAATTGTTGAATTTTTAACATTGTTCTTTCTTCATACTTGTGGGCGGCACAGTAGCACAGTGGTTAGCACTGCTGCCTCACAGCGCCAGAGACTCGGGTTCAATTCCCTCCTCAGGCGACTTTCTGTGTCTGTATGGGTTTCCTCCGGGTCCTCCGGTTTCCTCCCACAATCCAAAAATGTGCAGGTTAAGTGAATTGGCCATGCTAAATTGCCCGTAGTGTTAGGTGAAGGGGTAAACGTAGGAGTATGCGTCTGGGTGGTATACGCTTCGGCAGGTGGGTGTGGAATTGTTGGGCCGAAGGGCCGGTTTCCACGCGGTAAGTAATCTAATCTAATCTAATCTAATACCTTCTTCTTAAGATTCTGTGCCGAAGTATTTGTCCCTAAGATGGTGCATTGTGTGGTGATATTATATAATTCTCACTGTATTCCTGTACCTTTGTGCTGAGTACATGTGACAATAAAATCAAAATCAATTTACAGACAAAAAAAAGAAGAGTTGGAATAACTATTGGAAAACTTAGCAGGATAATGGGTTATTTATCTCATAAACAGCAACTGCTCCAATAGAGTAACACATCCTTGGCGCAGGCAAATTCAGTAAAATAGATTGTCTCACATGCAATTCTGGACAAGGACTGTAATAGAGTTGTTCAAGATTACATTTACTTTCAGTGTTCTGGAAACAGTTCAACATTTATTTATCCCTTTAAATCTTTCCTATTCATGTCCTTGTCCAAATGTCTTCGAGATGTTGTAATTGTACCTGCCTGGACCACTTTCTCTGGCAGCTCATTCCATACACACACCCTCTCTGCATGAAAATGTTACCCCTCAGGGAGGGAGTAGTGTATAAAAGGAGGAAGGTCTTGTTACAACTGCACGGTCACTGTTTAGACCACACATCGAGTATTGCGCTCAGTTTTGGTTTCATTTATGAAAATGATATACTTGCATTGGAAGCAGTTCAGAGAAATCTCAGTTCCTGGGAGGAAGGGATCCTTGTTTCAAAACTCCAATTAACCTGGATTAGAAACAGTAACTCTCTTATCCTCCACAGATGCTGCCAGACTTGCTGCGGTTCTCCAGTGATTTCTTTTTGGTGTGCTCCAAGAGGTTTATATCTAGAATAATCAATACCCCGGACTGGAATCTAATCAAGGGATTCGGAGTAGTGATCTGACTGGAAAGCCACTGGAATTCTGAAAATGTGATTGCACTGATATTTTTGTCTCAATAGTATCCCCGGGAGGGGTCTTTTTAAAAGTAAAACTCAATATTCAAACTTCCATGTGCACTAGTCTGGGAAAGCCACATCTGGGACTGTATCCTCCAAGGTGAGTCTGTATCTCAGTGAGCTGGAGTTGTTTCATAGCATCCCTTTTGCAGTGTTTTAAATGCAGGAAGAGCTCACTGAACAGAGAAGAACAAAGAACAGTGCAGCACAGGAACAGGCCCTTCGGCCCTCTAAGCCTGCGCTGACACATGTTACCCTTCCATACTAAAACCATCTTCATTTCCAGGATCCGTATCCCTCTATTCCCTTCCTGTTTGTGTATTTGTCCAGGTATTCCTTGAATCCTGCTAATGTGTCCGCTTCTATCACTGCCTTTGGCAATACATTCCAGGCACTCACCACCCTTTGTGTGAAAAACGGGCCTTGCACATCTCTTTTAAACTTCCCTCCTTGTGGTTTGAACCTGTGCCCCTCGTAATTGACGCCCCAACCTGTGAAAAAGTCTCAAAATACCACTTTATCCAATGCCATTCACAGTCTTATAAACTTCTACATTCCAATGTAAACAAATCCAGTCTATCCAAACTTTCTTCATAGCTAAAACCACTCATACTAAGGCAACACCCTGGCAAACCTTTTCTGTACCCTGTATAAAGCATCAACGTCCTTCTCATAGTGTGGTGATCAGAATTAGACACAATATTCCAAGTGCAGCCAAACTAAAGTTCTACAAAGCTGAAGCATAACATGCCTATCATAGAAACCATAGAATCCTTACAGTGTGGAAACAGGCCATTTGGCCCAACAAGTCCACACCGACCCTCTGAAGTGTATCCCAAGCAGACCCATTCCCCTCCCCTATTATTCCACATTTCTCCTGAATAATGCGCCTACCTTACACATCCCTGAACACTATGGGCAATCTAGCTTGGCCAATTCACCTAACCCACACATCTTTGGACTACTGTTATACTCAATGCCCATTCCAATGAAGGCAAGCATGCCATAGGCCTTTTTACTCCCTTATCCACCAGCAAGAAAGGAAGCACATGTCAGGTATAAACAGGATAGATCGAGTGAATCCTTAGAAGAGTATATGTAAGAGAGAAATCAGGAGGGCAAAAAGGGGACATGAGATAGCTTTGGCAAATAGAGTTAAGGAGAATCCAAAGGGTTTTCACAAATACATGAAGGACAAAAGGGTAACTGGGGAGAGAATAGGGCCCCTCAGAGCTCAGCAAGGCAGCGTTTGTGTGGAGTTGCAGGAGATGGGGCAGATACTAAACGAGTATTTTGCATCGGTATTTACTATGGAAAAGGACATGGAAGCTATAGAAGGTAGGGAAATAAATGGTGACATCTTGAAAAATTACAGAGGAGGAAGTGCTGGATGTCTTGAAATACATAAAAGTGGATAGATCCCCGGGACCTGATCAGGTGTACCCGAGAAATCTGTGGGAAGTGATTGCTGGGCCTCTTACTGAGATATTTGTATCAGCGATAGTCACAGGTGAGGTGCTGGAAGACCGGAGGTTGGCTAATGTGGTGCCACTGTTTAAGAAGGGTAGTAAGGACAAGCCAGGGAACTATAGACCAGTGAGCCTGATGTCGGTGGGTGGGCATGTTGTTGGAGGGAATCCTGAGGGACAGGAAGTACATGTGTTTGGAAAGGCAAGGACTGATTAAGGATAGTCAATATGGCTTTGTGCGTGGGAAATCATGTCTTACAAACTTGATTGACATTTTTGAAGAAGTAACAAAGGATTGATGAGGGCAGAGCGGTAGATGTGATCTATATGTACTTCAGTAAGCTTTCAACAGAGCAAGGTTAGATCACATGGAATGCAGGGAGAACTAGCCATTTGGATATAGAACTGGCTCAAAGGTAGAAGACAGGATGGTGGAGGAGGGTTGTTTTTCAGACTGGAGGCCCATGACCAGTGGAGTGACACAAGGATCGGTGCTGGGTCCACTATTTTTCAACATTTATATAAATGATTTGGATGTGAGCATGTTAGTAAATTTGCTGAAGACACCAACATTGGAGGTGTAGTGGACAGTGAAGATTACAACAGGATCTTGATCAGATAGGCTAATGACCCGAGGAGTGGCAGATGGAGTTTAATTCAGATAAATGTGAGGTGCTGCATTTTAGGAAAACAAATCTTAGCAGGATAGACACATTCATGGTAAGGTCCTAGGGAGTGTTGCTGAACAAAGGGACCTTGGAGTGCAGGTTCATAGTTCTATGAAAGCGTAATCTCAAGTAGATAGGTTATATGAAGAAGGCATTTGTTATGCTTTCCTTTATTGGTCAGAGTTTGGAGTATAGGAGTTGGGAGGTCATGTTGTGGCAGTACAGGACATTGGTTAAGGCACTGCTGGAATATTGTGTGCAATTGCCGTCTCCTTCCTATTGGAAAGATGTGAAACTTGAAAGGGTTTCGTAAAGATTTGAAGGGATGTTGCCAGGGTTGGAGAATTTGAGCTATAGGGAAAGGTTGAATAGGCTGGGACTTCTTTCCCTGGAGCGTCGAAGGCTGAGGGGTGATCTTATGGAGGTTTATAAAATCATGAGGGGCATGGATAGGATAAATAAACAAAGTCTTTTCCCTGGGGTATGGGAGTACAGAACTAGAGGGCATAGGTTTAGGGTGAGAGGGGAAAGATATAAAAGAGACCTAGGGGGCAACTTTTTCATTCAGAGGGTTTACGTAAATGGAATGAGCTGCCAGAGGAAGTGGTGGTGGCTAGTACAATTGCAACATTGAAAAGGCATCTGGATGGGTATGTGAATAGGAAGGGTTTGGAGGGATATGTGCCAGGTTCTGGCAGGTGGGACTAGATTGTTTTGGGATGGCATGGACGAGTTGGATGGAAGGATCTGTTTCCATGCTGCATATCTCTATGACTCTATGACACTGTGACACTGCCACCTTTAGTGATCTGTGGATGTGTACACCCAGATCTCTCTGCATGTTAATGCTCCGAAGGGTTCTGCCATTCACTATATAATTGCCAGCTGTATTTGACCTTTCAAAATGCATCACCTCACATTTGTTGAGATTAAACTCCATCTGCCATTTTTCTGCCCATGCCTCCAACTGATCTATGTTCTGTTGTATCCTCTGACAATCCTCCTCATTATTCGCAAGTCCACCAATCTTTGTATCATCTCAATCTTTGTATCTTCCACAAACGTACTAATTAGACTCGTCACATTTTCCTCCAAATTATTTATAAAGGCCATGAACAGTAGAGGTCCCAGCTCTGATCCCTGTGAACACCTCTAGTCACAGCCCTCCATTCTGAAAAGCATTCTCCACCACTCCCCTCTGTCTCCTATGATTGAGTCAGTTCTAAATAGGAAAATCCATCTTGCCAGCTCACCCCCGATACCATGTGACTTCACCTTTTGTACCAGTCTGCCATGAGGGACCTTGTCAAAGGTTTTACTGAAGTCCTTGTAGACAACATCAACTGGTTTTCCCTCATCAATCATCTTCATCATCTCCTTAAAAAACGTGGTCAAGTTAGTAAGGCACGACCTCTCCCTCAAAACCATGCTGTCTGTCACTAATAAATCCATTTTCTTCTCAATGCAAATAGATCTTGTCCGTGTGAATATTTTCCAATCGTTTCCCTACACTGACATAAGGCTCACAGGCCTGTAATTCCCAGGATTATCCCTGCTACCCTTCTTAAACAATGGGACAACATCAGCTATTCTCCAGGCCTCTGGGACCTCACCTGTGGCCAGAGAGAATACAAAGATGTCTGTCAATGCTCAAGCAATGTGTTCTCTTGTCTCCCTCAATATTCTGGGATCGATCCCATCAGGACCCAGGGACTTATTTACCTTAATACTTTTTAAGACACACAGAATGTTTCCGTGTCCATGTTTAACTGATGTCATGAGGCTTCATGGGGTCTGGCATGAATGCTGAGCACTTCCAGAGCACAGCCCTCTTGACTGTATCCCACGGAGCTGTTCCCTCTGCTGGCTCTGTCCTGCCAGTGGGACAGGACCTTCCCTGAGATGATCATTGTGTTGTCTGGGACATTGTCTGTAAAGTGGGATTCTGTGAGTGTGACCATGTTCGATTGTTGCTCGATTAGTTTGTGAGGAATATACTGCAGGTCAGTTTTAAGTGTTATACAAGAAAGAGTTAACACCTCTTGATTTCTTTCAATTATAAAATCAAGCGGAACTAAATTTAGTTTTCGTTTGCTTCAATAATCAGAGTACACACCTGATTATTTCTCAATTCAGTAACTAAAGTAACCAGCTGAGTCACCTTCCCAACACACTGCCCGACCAAATACATTGAAAACGGCTTCGGGAAAGGCCTGAATTCAAATATAGTGCTGCTGCACCACACTGTCCCTCCAATAAAGAGTGAGTCAATGATGGGATCTGAAATCTGTCCAGAGAGCTTCCAAACTGGATCCAGGCAGTTATTCAAATATCCCCTCACTACAGACAATTCAGAACTATCTCAGAGAGGGTGCAGAATATTCCGAAAGGGGAGAGGGACCAGCAGGATGTTGCTGGACACATTGGAACCCATGATACAGGATGGGAAAAGGACGAGGTCCTGAGGAGAGAAAATAGGAATTTAGGCAGGAACTTAAAAAGTCGATCCCGGAGGGTAGTTGTAGGAGGGGGTGAGGGTGTGAGTCCTTTTAGGGTATACAGTACGAGAAAGAATATCAGGCTCATATGATTTAACCAAATCAGAAATTATAGATGTACTTAATAAAAGCAGAGGGCTGAGTAAACGGATTCCCGCGGCTGGGTTTTGAGATTTCACTCCCTATTGCCGGTCTCCTCCCTCATTCATTCCATTTCACGGAGGCGCTATTTGACAGTAACTTTCTTAAAGGGGACAGGGACCCCATTCAATCTGTATCTAACAGGTCCGTGCTGATGGAGACAACTTGTTTGATGTCCTGCCAGCTGTTCAAGTCCCGGTAGATGGTTCTGAGGGGGATTAGTATTCTCATCATTTCATAGTTTCGGGTGAGATAGTGCGCTGGGGAGTGGGGAGACCACAGTTTGATGAATGACTGAATGAAATGCGGAAGGAGTAAATACCGAGCGATTGTGAGTGGGTTGGCAAATAAAGGGCCTTAATATAAAAATAAAGAAACATACAGTACAATATCTCACACAACCATAAAATAAGATGTTTGAAGGTGATTGACTCTCTGCATCAGTAAAGACCCGCCAGCTCGCCCACGGAGACATTGGGAATGATTAACTGATATGGGTGAGCAGGGCAGAACCTCAGCAGATCACAGGATATTCAGGGACAAAGGTTACAAGATAAACAAGTGACCACATCAGCGAACAGGCACCGTGTGTTTGAATCTGACCGGTAGGTATGTAATAGACAGTGACCTGATGTCATCAAAATGCCGAGTTAATTGGATTATTAATTTGATGTAATTAATTTACAGACCTGATGGAATTAACTGCCTGGCCAACTGATTTACAGACCTGATGTAATCACCACCCAGTTGGTTGACTTGTGGACTTGATATGATCAACTGCACAATAACAGTTAGTTTGTAGACTGACATAACTTTGATGTCAGAAAGTGTAAGAATGGTATTGTGCGGGTGTTTGACAGAGAGAGCTGGATTGTCCTGTGTGATGGTCTGGAGTTCCTCTCCTGGCTGTAATCGATTCCCGCTGGAATAAACTGCTGTTCCTGCTGAATTGCCCAGGCCTTCAGAGTCTTCTTGCCTCAGAGACAGCGGTCACTCCTACAGCAGTGATATCTGGATTACTCCCAGTGCCGTGTCCCAGTGGGAGTAGGAACAGGAGGGTAGAGCAGATGAATGTGTAGCTGAGGAGCTGGTGGAGGGGAAAAGGATTCACATTTTTGAATCATTGGAATCTCTTCTGGGGTAGAAGAGACCTGTATAAGAAGGGACAGTTGCACCTGAATTGCAAGGGGACTGATATACTGATGGGGAGATTTGCTCGAGCTGCTTGGGTTGGGGGCGGAGGGGTTTGGAATTGATACCCAGGGAGATAGTGGGGAAAGAGATCAGTCTGAGACTGGTATAGTTGGGAAGATGAGCTTGTCAATTACACCAGGGCAGGCAGGAACAGAGCAGAGAACGAGGTACGACTGAGAAATTAAACTGCATTTATTTCAATACAAGTGTCCTAATAGGTAAGGCATTACAAATCAGGGCATTGTTAGGAACATGGGACTAGGATATCATTGCAATTCCAGAGACGTAGCTCAGGGATGGACAGGACTGGCAGCTTAATGTTCCAGGGTAATATATGCAAGAGGAAGGATTGAAAGGGGGCAAGAGAGGGGAGGGAGTGGCGTTTTTTTTGATTAGGGATAATATTACGGCTGTACTTCAGGTGATTATCCCTTTCTTATTTCTTGGTTCCACCCAAATTGCTTCTTTTTTATTCATTTATGGGACATGGGTGTCTCTGGCTGGCCAGCACTGATAGCCCATCCCTATTTGCCCCTTGAGAAGGTGGTGGTGAGCTGCCTTCTTGAATCACTGCAGTCCACTTGCTGTGGGTTGACCCACAATGCTGGTAGGGAGGGAATAATTTCCCTGGATGTACTCACAGGAATAATCACCTTATTAGGATTTTACTGTCGACGCCCAAAAGTTAGTGGGAAATAGAGAAGCAAACTTGTAAGGAGATCTCAGTTATCTGTAAGAATAATAGGGTGGTAATGGTAGGGGATTTTAACTTTCCAAAGCTTAGACTGGGACTGCCATAGTGTTAAGGACTTGGTTGGAGAGGAATTTGTTAAGTGTGTACAAGAATATTTTCTGATTCAGTATGTGGATGTACTTACTGAAGAAAGAGCAAAACGTGACCGACTCTTGGGAAATAAAGCAGGGCAGGTGACTGAGGTATCAGTGGGGGAGCACTTTGGGGCCAGGGACCATAATTCTATTAGTTTTAAAATAAAGTTAAAAATCACACAACACCAGGTTATAGTCCAACAGGTTTATTTGGAAGCACTAGCTTTCAGAGCAGCATTCATTCATCAGGTGGTTATACCTAATAAAGGAGTGGTGCTCCGAAAGCTAGTGCTTCCAAATAAACCTGTTGGACTATAACCTGATGTTGTGTGATTTTGAACTTTGTCCACTCCAGTACAATACCAGCACCTCCAAATCAGGCAGTTTTAAAATATTGATGGAAAAAGACAGACCGGATCTAAAAGTTAAAGTTCTAAATTTAGAAGAAGGCCAATGTTGATGACATTAGGCAAGAACTTTCAAAAGTTGATTGGAGGTGGGTATTCACAGGTAAAAGACGGCTGGAAAGTTGGAAGCCTTCAACAATGAGATAATGAGAATCCAGAGACAGTATGTTCCTGTTAGGGTGAAGGGCAAGGCTGGTAGGTGAAGGGAATGCTGGATGACCAGAGAAAATGAGGTTTGTTCAAGAATAAGGTTTTGTTCAAGCGTATGTCAGATATAGACAGCAGGGATCGAGAGAATCTCTAAAAGAATATAAAGGCAGTAGAAGTATACATGAGGGAAATCAGGAAAATAAAAATGGGACATGAGATAGCTTTGGCAAATAGGGTGAGGGAGAACTCAAAGAGATTTCTTTTTCTTTCTCCGCCCCCCCACACTACCACCCAATCGCGGTAGTGCTTATTTTTCCCCAGCACCCCTGCGTGCAGGTGTCAGAACCTGTGAAGCACAACAATTGCTTCAATCTTTATTTATATTCCACCATCAGGAAGAAAGGAAACACTGAGTGACCAGTGACAAGCAGTGCCCTTCTCATCAAAGGGCAATGCTGCGTGATCAAACAGTGAAGGGGAGGGTAAGGATTAAATCAAAATAGAGTTGGAGGGGGAAATAATACACTCCACTCCCTGTGGTGCCCACCTCTCCCTGAAAATCTCGAGAGTGTTGGTGGACACCGCGTGCTCCTTCTCCAGGGACACCCGGGCTCTAACATACCCGAGGAAGAGGAGCAGGCAATCGGCCTTAACGCCCCCCTCCATGGCCCACTGCCTGGACCTACTTATGGCCAGGCCCAGGAGCAGACCCACGAGGAGGTCCTCTGACCTACCCTCCCCCCTCCACACCGGGTGCCCAAAGATCAGAAGCGGGGGGGCTGAAGTGCAACCAGAAACAGAGGAGAAGGTTTTTAAGAAAATCAAAAAGGGAGTGCAAATGCCCACACCCCAAATATACATGGTCTCTGGACTCTCTAGCACCACAGAACAAGCAGTTGGGCTGGGAGTCCATGAGCCACCGTAATGTGGTTGTAGGGGACAGCTGCATGCAGCACCCTCCACTCTAGATCCCCGAGAGAAAGGGGGAGGACTCCCACCTGGAGAGCTCTCCACTGAGGATCCCCACCACCGAGTGGCAAAGGGGCACACCAAGGCGTGTCCGGTTGGTGGATGAGGGAATAGAGGTGGACGGTGTGCAGCAGCAGTCGGTACAGGGCCCACCATTTTATGTCCCTAAAAGGGGCAAAACTAAAATTCTGGAGATGGCTCAGGTTGTGGGGCACAGGCTCCTGCAGGAAGTACAGGACCTTGGGGACATTGTGAAATTCCGTCCGGGCAGGGTTTTTGCGATCTTTCTGGATAATCCAATATACGGATAATCAAATGTCGATTGTTGTACCGGGCAACAATCAACCAACAGGAGTATTCCCTCCCAGTCGGAGAACACTTCAGCATTCCGGACCTTCGGATGACCATCCTCCAAGGCAGACTTCGGGACAGGAAACAACGCAAAGTGGCTGAGCTGAGGCTGATAGCCAAGTTCGGTTCCCACAGGGCTGGCCTCAACCAGGATCTTGGGTTCATGTTACACGACAGGTGACCCCACTGCACTACACACACACACACACACACACACAGAGACACACACACACTCTCAAACACAGACACACACACACAGACACACACACAGATATACACACACACACATACACATACACACACACACACACACACAAACACACACACACACACTCTCACACACAGACACACACACACACATATACACACATATACATACACACGCACATAGACAGACCCATACACTCATGCAAACCTCTCTCATACGCTCACATGTACACTCCCATACTGTGGAAAGAATTACTGTGTAGAAAAATAAAGTTAAATGTTAACATTACAGTCTACATCCACACCCCAGATGGCCATTCGACATGTTATTCAATTGGGTGCTGTAGGTTACTCTTGAGAGATTAACACAGTCCTTTTCAATTTTATTGTCAATGTGATTTGGAGATTGGGATTGTTTCCAGACCAGTTTGGAGAGAAATATAAATCATTTCTTTATCTCTTGCTCTGTTTGAGTGTTAGAATAAAACATATCACTGGAAGGTGAGATCAGAGTGGGACTGTCTGAGCCTGTGGGAGTGATGACCCTTCTGTGTCTCTCTATCTCTGTCAGTGATAATGTGAGTGTGTGTGAGAGGGAACTGCCTGCATTGTTACTTGTGTCTCTGCTGGAAGGTGGGAAGAAGAGCAGAAGGGAAAGGCTATGATGGGCTGGAGGGCAGGAGAGGCTGAAATGACAGAGTAACAATATTGACCAAAATGGTGCAAGGAACAGGGTGGAGGCGAGGCAGGAGAATGGGAGAAGAGAAGAAACAAAAGATTGGGGTGTAATTGATCCTCACTAACTGTCATCTAAAAACAAACAAAGCGAAAGAAAATGGTGACAGAGATAAGAAGGTGAGGTACTCTGTCATGTCCCCCTTCACTGTTTACAGGATACACATTTATTCTCAGATTCTGAATGAATCTGTTTTCTCATCATTAACTCTCGCATTGCCAGTTCTCTCAGTTTTAAAGGATCTTGTTTCAGCAAACGGACCTGGAGTTAAGCAACCAATTCATTGGATTTACAGAAATTCTGTTCCAGCCCAGTTTCAGTGGGAAGACACAGGGAAATGTCCTCTGGCTGTTGATGTGATGGACCCTTCCTCTCAGATCCTGAGAACTTCGCATGAAACAAAGAGTCTGTCACTGACGAGCAATCTTTGTGCACGTGACATGTCTCCTACATGTGCACTGGACACGACAGAGATAGTTTGTGGTGAAGAGCCTGGAGGATACAGAGAGAGGGAGGGGTGGAGGTGTTGGAGGAGATTACAGAGATAGGGAAGGGAGGCAGGGTCTGGAGTGGTTACAATGATAGGGTGGTGTTTCGGGGCAGGGTGATGTCACAGAAACGTGGAGGAGTGCAGGTCCTGGAGAAGGTTATATTGATAGGGAAGCATGTTATTATTCCTGATCATCCAGCACTCCCTCCACTTACAGTCCTTGTCCTTCACCCTAACAGGAAATACTGTCCCTGAACTCTCACTATCTCATTTTCAAAGGCTTCCCATTTTCCAACCATTCCCTTTACCTGTGAACATCTGCCCCAATCAACTTTTGAAATGTCTTGTCTAATACTCTCAAAATTGGCCTTACTCCAATTTAGAACCTCAACCTGAGCTACAAGTCTTCTCAAAATTTGATATATCCCTGGTGGTGGGGTCTGTTTGTCGATGGCAGAAATGGCGGAGGATGAGGATGTTGTATCCGAGGATAGTGGAGTACAAGGTGAGGACCGAGGGGTTCTCTCCTTGTTGCGTTTGGAGACATGGAGTTCAAGGGCTGGGGTGTGGGAAGTGCAGGAGATGCACTGGAGGGCATCATCGAGCACGTGGGAGGGGAAACTGTGGTTCTTAAAGAAGGAGGCCATCTGGGATGTTCAATGGTGGAATTGGTCCTCCTGGGAGCGGATGCGGCTGAGGCGGAGGAATTGGGAATCAGGGAAGGTGTTTTTATAGAAGTGGGGTGGGAGGAGATGTAATCCAGGTAGCTGTGGGAGTCACTGGGTTTGAAGTCGAAGTCTGTGTTGAGTCTGTTGCCGGAAAAGGAGATGGAGAGGCCCAGGAAGGAGAAAGGGGACGGTGGCACAGTGGTTAGCACTGCTGCCTCGCAGCGCCAGAGACCCGGGTTCAATTCCCGACTCAGGCGACTGACTGTGTGGAGTTTGCACGTTCTCCTCGTGTCTGCGTGGGTTTCCTCCGGGTGCTCCGGTTTCCTCCCACAGTCCAAAGATGTGCAGGTTAGGTGAATTGGCCATACTAAATTGCCCGTAGTGTTAGGTAAGGGGTAAATGTAGGGGTATGGGTGGGTTTCGCTTCGGCGGGTCGGTGTGGACTTGTTGGGCCGAAGGGCCTGTTTCCACACTGTAATCTAATCTAATCCCTTCTTAACATGGTGCCATTATTTAAGAAGGTGGTAGGGAAAAGCCAGGGAACTATAGACTGGTGAACCTGTTGTCAGTGGTGGGTGAGTTTTGTGGAAAAAAAACTCAGTTAGAAAAGTAGATGAAGAAGGACCGATTGTTTATACACGGAGCTTGTGGAGAGGCCCGAATAGGGACGGCTCAGGAGAGGTTTTTGTATCCGGACAGTGAAAGCTGAATGTTGGATCATTTGAGGAGGAATTTTTTTTTCATTTGTTCAGTTAAATTTTTGATTTCTTTTTAATATTTACGTTTTTAAT
Organism: Chiloscyllium plagiosum; assembly: GCF_037043375.1. Taxonomy (NCBI): domain Eukaryota; kingdom Metazoa; phylum Chordata; class Chondrichthyes; order Orectolobiformes; family Hemiscylliidae; genus Chiloscyllium; species Chiloscyllium plagiosum. The sequence goes on along the minus strand of NW_028270160.1, from coordinate 79,647,009 downwards.
TTTTCTTTGCATGCTTCATATTAAATAAAGAAGGAAAAATAGTTTCATTTAATATATAAGGTGCTATTGAGAGCTTCTTCTTTTTATAATAACTGTTACTGATGACCTGTAAGGGATAGTGAGTGTGATGACTCGTACATACAGTGAAGTGATTACACAGCAGGATCATTCAGATCGATAACTGTCCGTCAGGAAGGGGATGAAGGTGGTTTAGAAGTCTCCTGTGGCTATTCCTCTCTCAGACAGATATTCCATTTTGGGGATTGTTGAATGAGAAAAATAGAAGTGGTCAACAGATCTTGGGCACTAACAATGAATTTTATGTTAAATGGGTTTGTCAAGATTGAAAAGAATAATTGTTTTCGGGAACTCTCCTGCGAGGGGCACAGACAGGAGATTCTGCGGTAGTGAGTGTGACTCTAGGAGAGTACGTTGCTTTTCTGGTGCCAGGGTAAAAGATTCTCAAAACGTTTGAAGCAGATTGTCAAAGGGGAGAGTGAGAAGCTGGAAATTGTTGTACACATCGATAGGAATGACATAGTCAGGGAAAGGGTAAGGCTTTACAGAGTGAGTATAACTGGTTAGGTATCAGGTTCATAAACAGAATATGAAAAGTAATAATTTCTGGTTTACTTCTGGTGCCAAGTTCTAATGAGGGAAGGAATAAAAGGACAGGACAGATAAATCAATGGTTGACGAGGTGCTGCAATGTGCAGGGAGTCACTTTCTTGGAACATTGGGATCTCTTCTGGGACAGAAAAGACCTGTTTAAAAGGATGGGTTTCACCTGAACTAGACCAATATCCTGGTGGGGAGATTTGCTCGCTCTATTTCAGGAGATTATAAGATTTGAGAGAGGTGGGGCGGGGCTTTTTAAACAACAGTGAAAATAGAAAGAAAGATGACAATGATTCTGAATCAGAAAACAGCACGTTCTTTATAAAGGCCGGTCAAGAACAAGTCAGAGAACAAAGGAACACTGAACACTTAAACTGCATTTATTTCAATGCAAGAGGTCTCATGGATAAGGCTGATGAACCCGGGGCCTGTAAGGGAACATGGGCCTGGGATGTCATCGCTATCACAGAAACATGGCTGAGGAATGGAAAAGACTGGCAGCTCAGTGTTCTGGGTTTTAGATGGTACAGGAAGGACAGAAAGGGCAAGGCAGCGAAGGACTGGCATTTTTGATTAATGAAAATATTACTCCTGTAATTAGGGAAGGTATTTCTGAGGGATCATTTAGTGAAAATATATGGGTTGAAATTAGAAATAAGAAAGGGATGATCACCTTAATGGGATTGTACTATTGGCTCCCCAATAGTCAGAGGGCAATTGAGAAGCAAAAATGTCGAGAGATCTCAAATATATGGAAGAATAATAAGTTTATAATAGTATGGGATTTTAATTTTCCAAATGCTGTCTCAGACTGCCATGGTGTTAAAGGTTTTGATGGTGAAGAATTGTTCAATTGCAAGAAAATGTTCTTTTATCAATATATAAATCTTCCAATGAGACACAGATCAAAACTTGACCTTCTCTTGAGAAATAAGGCAGGGCAAGTGACTGAAGTGTTCCGCACCTTAATGGCCTCGAAGATATGTCTGACAGTCAGAATGTTGATAAAGACAATAAAAGAGAATGGGAACACTGGTGTTAAAAAAGTCTGAAAATATTTAAAACTTATCCACTGAGAGTCATAAAGATAACTGTATGTGACACAACAGTACCACCTAACATTTTTGATCATCTTTCCAGGTTTATGCATGAAGAAGTTGGGAATGTTCTTGAAACAAAAGAAGATGTAGATTGTTGCTAGAACCTTCATTGCAGTTTTCCCTGTGCAATACTTAGTTTTCATCTCATGTCAACAAATGGCAACAAATCGATCAAAGGAAATAGCAATGGTGAACCACGCAGAACAATCAATGGTCAAATGGATGAGGACATAGAGAGCACCACAAACAGGGGTGATTTGCAGGAAACACAGTGGATAATAATAACGTTGAAATTGGCGAAGGATGAGATAAAAAAAAACGATGAACAGTAGATCTGACACTGTCATGGCCACCAGATAGCAAGTGCTCCATGGAGAAAGGCCACATTTGCCCTGAGCTAAGATTGTAATCACTGCTAGACTTACTGTAAGAGAAAGGAAAAAAAGAGTCTTGAAGTTATGACTCAAACATTCTCCGTGCCTGAGCCCAGACTGTAGGTAATGACACAAAGATAATGGTTGTTCCATGTCATATGAAGTTTAATGAATCTGAACCACATCAGCAAACTCTCTCTAAATGAATCATTTGCACATTTAAAGGACATAGGGAAGAACATGAGCAGCAGATTACTCACAGAAACACGGTCATATACTCAAGGTGGTTTTGGGTCAGCAGCAGTTGATTTCACCTGCTTTCCAGGTAACTCTGACTAGCTGGCATTGCCCACAGCACCCACACAAAGACACCTGGGATCAGGAAAACAAGGAATCGGACACACCTAATATGGACATTGATCGCAAAATTTCTGTATTTGGTTTTGGAGTCTCCATAGTTCAATTTGCCACCAGACATCTTTTCCCACACTGTATGAACTACAGTACAGGGCATTGAATCACCCCACAGTATCCAGGAAGGGATGGTCGCTGCGATATGGATGAGCAAATGATAGGGCATTGAGTCATGAAGGTATTCAGCAGTGGATCCATCATCATGTGCCAGATTGGATATCCACCTCAATCAGAAAAACTTCAACATTTGATACGAGTCCTTCTACCTGTCCAATGTGGAACAGCACAGCCCTCACACAAATAAAATCTGAATCCCCACAACACTGGTCATGGTAACGCTCTGGTTTAGAAAGCAGACATTTTATCTGGGTTGAAGCAAAGCTTGCTGCCTGATATCCAGGCTCACGCTCCCAAGCTCCTCTTCTCATCTCTCTCCTTGTGAATGGAGATTCCCTCTCCCAGATTGGGAGTGCACGCTGGGGCGAGACAACCCCACAGTTTACCCAGCATTCTCCATGGAGATCACTCGAATTGTACCACAGCTTGGCGTTGCAGCCTAATGAATATTGATCAAAATTGATAGCCAAAGACAAAATAATAATCCCAAATGAAAGCACTTTCATGCACACCATTATTGTTTGGGGAACATCAAGGGATAACAGCACCTAAGGGCAATTTGGGAAACATCCTGTTGGACGAAATGTTTTATCCTTTTTTGACGAGCTGCTGCCACGATACTCCAGATCTCAGTGTTTGTCCGATGAGACACTGCACCACGGCACGCTGCATCATTTTACAAATGGCACATTGCACACGTCTTTCTGACAATTCAATAATTCAACAATACACATCATAGTTGGACCCCTGTGCTCAACATCCCTCCCAGTGATCTGTCCTCACAAATACTATGCCCCCAAACATCCACAGACTGACGAAAACACACAAGATGGTTAACATCATCCGTGCTGACCATTACTTATCCCCGCTAATGACCTGACCTGATAGAGCATGGCACTGGAAAAGGTATAGCAGGTCAGGCAGCATCCCACGAACAAGAGAGTCGACATTTCGGGCCGGAGAATCCCCCCCACCCCACCCCCAGCCAACGGTGGTACAGCACAGCCCTCAGACAAATAAAATCTGAATCCATCTATTGATCACTGTAACTGTCCTGAAGAAGAGTCCTGCCTGAAACCTTGACTATCTTCCTCCTGAGATGCTGCCTGACCTGCTGTGCTTTTTCCAGCACCACGGTCTATCTGCAGCCCCCACTGTCTCCTCATTCCTAATGACCTGCTGAACCCACCCATTGCCCTGCTGTATCTGGGCTCCCATTTGGAGCGAGCTGCCTGAACAAGATCCACCAACACAATCCCTTTCCATCAAGGAATGGAAACACCAGGTGTCACTGCGAGGTGGGTTGTTACAAACCCATTTGACCGATAGCAGGCTGTGAACTACCACAGTGAGAAGGTGGTCTTCTGAAACACTTTCTAGACCAGCCAGGGCCATCAATGTGACCTCAGTGTAAATCCATTCTGGAAAGACAAATCAGAGCAGGACTTAGACATTCATGGTAATGTCTTGGGATTTTGTTGCTGAACAAAGAGACCTTGGAGTGCAGGTTCATAGTTCCTTGAAAGTTGAGTCACAGGCAGGTTGGATAGTGAGGAAGGGACTTGATATACTTTCCTTTATTGGTCAGTGCATTGACTATAATAGTTGATAGGTCATGTGACATCTGTACAGGGCATTGGTTAGGCCACTTTTGGAATACTGTGTGCAAATCTGGTCTCCCTCCTATCGGAAGGATGTTGTGAAACTTGAAAGGGTTCAGAAAAGATTTACAAGCATGTTGCCATGGTTCGAAGATTTGAACTGTAGGCAGAGGCTGAACAGGCTGGGGCTGTTTTCCCTGAGTGTTGGAGGCTGAGGGGAGACCTTATCGAGGTTTATTAAATCATGAGGGGCATAGATAGGACAAATAGACAAGGACTTTACCTGGGCTCGGGGGAGAAATTCAAAAGAGACCTAAGGGGCAACTTGTTCATGCAGAGAGTGGTGCAAGTACGGAATGAGCTAACAGAGGAAGTGGTGGCGGCTGGTACAATTGCAACATTTAAAAGGCATCCAGAAGGGTATACAAACAATAAGGGTTTAGTGCTGGCAAATGGGATGTGATTAACTGAGGATACCTGGATGAGTTGGACCAAAGGGACTGTTTCTGTATTGTACAACTCTATGATTCTAGATCTCTCTCTCCGACTCTCCCTCTCTCTCTCCCTCTCTCTCTCTCTCCCTCTCACACACGTTCTCACACACAGACAAGATATACATTACACACATATAAATAATGTTTCCGCCTTTCTACGTGATACTTTCCTTTGCGTGGGAAAACAATTTACTCTGTTCATCTATATTTCCTTTAAACAATGTACTAAGTGAAGTCACGAATCTATCTCAATCAGGATCAGATTGGGTGATCTCACAATCGTTCAGATAGGATTCAAGTTCATGGAGTTGACAGCCCTCACTCAGTCTGTCTGTGTTCCCATTTTCAAGGGACCAAGTACAGACAAATTAAAATGACACTCAATGATAAATAATAAAACTTAAACTTTTATTTCATAATTGGTTCAGAAATGTCAAGTTGGATTCTGAATCAGCCAGGAGGCCAGCCATCGAACTGGCTCATATTCAGATACTTCCCAACTCTTATCGTGGACCCGGGTCAAATCCTGTCAATGACAGATGTCAGAACTTCAATTTAATAAACATGTGGAATTATGACTCTAATGGTGACCACAAAACCCTTGTCAATTGTTGTTAAAACCCATCTGGTTCTCTAAGGCCCTTTAGGGATTAGGGCTGTCCTTGTCTTGTCTGGGCTACACGTGACTCCAGACCCACAGCAATTAGTGCGGTTGGTGGAGGTCAGCCATCTAAGCTCCAGGCCCTCACAGCAGGAGGTCCTCAAGATTGTGTCCTAGCCCTAACTATCTTTAGTGACTGTATAACTGACCTTCCCTCAGGCAGAATGTCATGGGTCAGAGGGTTTGCTAATACTCACACAATGTTCAGCAGCATTCTTCCCTCCTCAGATACTGAAGCACTCCATGTGGCTCTGCAGCAAGATCCTGGCAACTTCAGCTCCTCAGAAACGGCGTTAGGGAAGTGGAGCCAGAACTGGATGAACTTCGGATCATTCGGGAGGCTGAGGGAGTAATTGAGAGGAGTTACAGGGAGGTAGTCACACCTCAGGTACAGGGGAAAGGTAGATGGATTACAGTCAGGGGACGGAAAGGGAACCGGCAGACAGTGCAGGGACCCCCTGTGGCTGTTCCCCTCATTAACAACATACTGATTTAGATACTGTTGGGAGGGATGGCTTACCAGGGGTAAGCCATGGGGTACAGGTCTCTGGCACAGAGTCTGTCCCTGTTGCTCAAAAAGGAAGGGGAAAAAGAAGCAGAGAATTAGTCATTGGGGACTCAACAGTTTGGGGGAACAGATAGGAGGTTCTGTGAAAACGAGAGAGAATCACGTTTGATTTAGTTGCCTCCGAGGTGCCAGGTTCCGTGATGTCTCGGATCGTGTTTTCGGGATCCTTGAGGGGGAGGGGGAGCAGCCCCAAGTCATGGTCCACATAAGCACCAACGACATAGGTAGGAAAAGGGATGGGGATTTAAGGCTGAAATTCAGGGAGTTAGGTTGAAGCTTAGTGCTAGAACAAACAGAGATGTCATCTCCAGTTTGTAACCCATGCCACATGCTAGCAAAGGATAGAGAAGAGTTGAACATGTGGCTACAGGGATGGTGCAGGAGAGAGGGATTTAGATACCTGGATAATTGGGGCTTATTCTGGGGTAGGTGGGCCCTGTACAAACAGGATGGTCTACACCTAAACCACAGGGGTACACTGTCCTGGGGAGGAGGTTTGCTAATGCTCTTCGGGAGGGTCTAACCTAATTCAGCAGGGGGATGGGAACCTGAATTGTAGCTCCAGTGTCCAGGAGGGCGAGAATAGTGAGGTCAGAAATAAGGTTTCAAGGTGGCAGGAATGCATCGGCAGGCAGGAAGGTGGTTTCAAATGTGTCCACTTCAACGTCAGGAGCATCCAGAATAAGGTGGGTGACCTTGCAGCATGGGTTGGCATCTGGGGCTTCGATGTTTTGGCAATTTCAGAGGCATGGATGGAGCAGGAAAAGGAATTGTTGTTGCAGGTTCCGGGGTTTAGATGTTTCAGTAAGAACAGTGAAGGTGGTAAAAGAGGGGGAGGTGTGGCTATGTTAGTCAAGGGCAGTATTATGGTGGCAGAAAGGACATTTGATGAGAACTTGTGTACTGAGGTCGAATGGGCTGAGGTTAAAAACAGGAAAGGAGAGATCCCCCTTTTGGGAGTTTTCCATAAGCTTCCAAAAAGTTGCAGAGATGTAGAGGAAAGGATTGCAAAGATGATTTTGGATAGGAGAGAAAGTAACAGGGTCGTTGCTATGGGGGCCTTTGACTTTCCAAATATTAACTGGAAACATTGTAGTTCAAGTACTTTAGATGGGTCAGTTTTTGTCCAATGTGTGATTAGATTAGATTAGATTAGATTACTTACAGTGTGGAAACAGGCCCTTCGGCCCAACAAGTCCACACCGACCCGCTGAAGCGCACCCACCCATACCCATTCCCCTACATTTACCCCTGCATCTAACACTACGGGCAATTTAGCATGGCCAATTTACCTAACCTGCACATTTTTGGACTGTGGGAGGAAACCGGAGTACCCGGAGGAAACCCACGCAGACACGGGGAGAATGTGCAAACTCCAAAGGAAAGCATGTTGCAGGAGCATTTCCTGACACAGTATATAGACAGACCAACAAGGGGCGAGGCCACATTGGATTTGGTACTGGGTAATAAACCCCTCCAGGTTTTGATTTGGAGGTAGGTGAGCACTTTGGTGACAGTGACCACAATTAGGTTATGTTTACTTTAGTGATGGAAAGGGACAGGGATATATCGCAGGGAAAGTGATATCGTTGGGGGAAAGGCAATTACGATGTGATTCGGCAAGATTTAGGATGCATAGGATGGGAAGGAAACTGCAGAGGATGGACACAATTGAAATGTGGAGCTTTTTCAAGGAACAGCTACTGTGTGTCCTTGATAAGTATGTACCTGTCAGGCAGGGAGGAAGAGGTTGCGCGAGGGAACCGTGATTTACTAAAGAAGTTGTATCTGTTGTCAAGAGGAAGAAGGAGGCTTATGCAAAGATGAGACGTGAAGGGTCAGTTAAGGTGCTTGAGAGTTACAAGTTAGCCAGGAAAGACTAAAAGAGAGAGCTAAGAAAAGCCAGGAGGGGACATGAGTAATCTTTGGCAGGTAGGATCAAGCAAAACCTTAAAGCTTTCTATCGGTATATCAGGAAAAGAAGAATGACTGCAGTAAGATTAGGACCAGTCAATCTGAGGAGTTAGGAGATGCACTAAATGAATATTTTTCATCAGTATTCATATTGGAAAAAGGCAATGTTGTTGAGGAGAATACTGAGGTACAAACTATTAGACTTGATGGGATTGAGGTTCATAAGGAGGAATTCCTTATGAACCTCAATTGTGTTAGCAATTGAATAAGGAGGAACCTCAATTGTGTTAGCAATTCTAGTAAGTGTGAAAATAGATATGTCCCCTGGGTCAGACGGGATTTATCCTAGGACTCTCTGGAAAGCCAGTGAGGAGATCGCAGTGCCTTTGGCTTTGATTTTTATGCTGTCATTGTCTTCAGGAATAGTGCCAGAAGACTGAGGGATAGTAAATGTCTCCTTGTTCAAGAAGGGGAGTAGAGACAACCCTGGTAATTATAGACCAGTGAGCCTTACTTTGATTGTGGATAAAGTGTTGGAAAAGGTGATAGGAGTTAGGATTTATAATCATCCAGAAAGGACAAAGTTGATTAGGGATAGTCAACATGGTTTTGTGAAGGGTAGGTCGTGCCTCACAAATCTTATTGAGTTCTTTGAGAAGATGAAAAACAGGTGGATGAGGGTAAGGTGGTTGATGTGGTGTATGTGGATTTCAGTCAGGTATTTGATAAGGTTCTCCACGGTATGTTATTGCATAAAATACAGAGACATGGGATTGAGGGTGATTTAGCCTTTCTGCCTCAGAAATTGGTGAGCTGTAAGAAGACAGAGGGTGGTGGTTGATGGGAAATGTTTAACGGGGAGTTACTAGTGGTGTACCGCAAGGATTTGTTTTGGGTCTACTGCTGCTTGTCATTTTTATAAATGACATGGATGAGGATATAGAAGGATCTGTTTGTTAAATTTGCGGATGACACGAAGGTCAGTGGAGTTGTGGGTAGTGTGGAAAGATGCTGCAGGTTACAGAGGGACATAGGTGAGCTGCAGAGCTGGAAAATAGAGTTTAATGCAGAAAAGTGTGAGGTGATTCACTTTGGAAGGAGGAACAGGAATACGGAGTACTGGGTTAATGGCAAGATTCTTGGTAGTGTGGTGAGCAGAGAGATCTCAGTGTCTTAGATTACTTACAGTGTGGAAACAGGCCCTTCAGCCCAACAAGTCCACACCGGGCCGCCGAAGCGCAATCCACCCAGACCCATTCCCCTACATTTATCCCTTCACCTAACACTATGGGCAATTTAGCATGGAGAAAGTGAGGACTGCCGATGCTGGAGATCAGAGCTGAAAAAGTGCAACAGGTCAGGCAGCATCAAAATTGACGTTTCGGGCATAAGCCCTTCTTCAGGCAATTTAGCGTGGCCAATTCACCTAACCGGCACATTTTTGGACTGTGGGAGGAAACTGGAGCAAACCCAGGAAGAATGTGTAAACTCCACACAGTCAGTCGCCAGAGGCGGGAATTGAACCCAGGTCTCTGGTGCTGTGAGGCACCAGTGCTAACCACTGCGCCACTGTGCCACCGTTTCACCATGTCTATACACATAGATCCCAGAAAGTTGCGACCCAGGCTGATAGGGTTGTTAAGAAGGTGTACAGTGTGTTAGCTTCTATTAGTAGAGGATTTGAGCTTTAGAGACATGAGGTCATGTCGCAGCTGTACAAAACACTGGTGTGGCCGCACTTGAAATGTGGTACAGTTCTGGTCGCCATATTATAGAAAGGATGTGGAAGCATTGGAAAGGGTGCAGAGGAGATTTCCCAGGATGTTGCCTGGTATGGAGGGAAGGACTTATGAGGAAAGGCTCAGGGACCTGAAGCTGTTTTTTGTTAGAGAGAAGAAGGTTGAGAGGTGACTTTATAGAAACATACAAGATGATTAGAGGATTAGATAGGGTGGACAGTGAAAGCCCTTTTCCTCAGATGGAGATGGCTGGCATGAGGGGACAGAACTTTAAATTGAGGGGTGATAGATAGAGGACAGATGTCAGAGGTAGTTTCCTTACTCAGAGAGTAGTAAGGGCATGGAATGCCCTACCTGCAACAGTAGTAGACTTGCCAACTTTGACAGCATTTAAATGGTCATTGGATAAACATATGGATGATAACGAAGTCATGTAGGTTAGATGGGCTTGAGATTGGTTTCACAAGTCGACACAACATCGAGGGCCGAAGGGCCTGTACTGTGCTGTCATGTTCTATGTTCTATGTTCCAGGCCTGGGCTGACAAATGACAATTAACATGCGTGCCACACAAATACAAAACAATTATCACCTCCAAGAAGAGATCACATCGATAACGCCTTGTGACATTCAAGGCTTTGCTGTTGCTGAATCCCCCACAATCAACAAGCTGGGAGTTCCCATTGAGCTGAAAATGAAATGGGTTTACAATGTAAGTACTGTGGCTACAAGAGCAGGTCAGGGGGCAGGAACACTGCAGTGAGGGATGTACCTCATGGCTCCAAAAGCCTCTCCACCATCTCCAAGGCACACGTCAGGAGTGTGATGGAATACTCCCCACTTGCCTGGATGGAAATATCTCCAAGATCCCTCAAGAAATGGGATCCCAGCATGACCAAGCAGCCATATAAAAGCACAATGTTGCAGACACTCAAAACCTGAAATGAAATCAGAAAGTGCTGGAGAAATTCAGCAAACCTGGCAGCACCTGTGGAGAGAAATAGAGAGTTAACCTTTTGAGTCCAATATAACTCTTATTCAGAACAGTGCTGATCAGGAATCATGTCAGACTAGAAACATTCATTCACTTTCTCTCTTCACAGGTACACCAGGCCTGCTGAGTTTCTCCAACATTTTCTCTTCTACAACAAAGTAACCAGTTTGATTAGCACCGCATTTCCAAACATTCAGTCCATCCACCACCGGTGTTCAGTAGCAGCACTGAGTATCATTGACAATACACACTGCAGAGACTCACCAATGCTCCGTAGACATCATCTTCAACATCTATGGTCACTACCTTCCTAAAGACAAAGACGCATGAGAACACCATGACCTGGATGTTCCCTTCCAAGCCACTCACCATCCTGACTTGGATGTATATTCCTTCAGTAAAGTCCCTGAAGTCCCAGTGGACCATAGGACTGCTCTCTCATTAGTGAGAAACAACTGGCCGTGAGTTTAACCTGAGGGTCACCGTGCCTCAGGGGAACGGTGAGGTTGGGAAGGTAGGACCTTCATGATGATCTCAGCCAGTGTGGGGATTGAACCTGTGCTGTTAACATAGAACATACTATAATACCGCATAGTACAGGCCCTTCAGCCCTCGATGTTGTGCCGACCATTTATCTGACTCTATTGTTCTCTCCTCTATGTGCCTATCCAAGAGTCGCTTAAATTGCACAAAATACGGAGGCATGGGATTGAGGGAGTTTCAGCAGTTTGGATCAGACATTGGCTAGCTGAAAGAAGACAGAGGGTGGTGGCTGGTGGGAAATATTCACCCTGGAGTTCGTTCCGAGTGGTGTATCACAAGGATCTGTTTTGCGTCCACTGCTGTTTATCATTTTTATAAATGACCTGGATGAGGGGTAGAAAGAGGGTTCGTAAATTTGCAGATGACACTAAGGAGTTGTGAATAGTGCTGAAGGATATTGCAGCTAACAGAGGGACAAAGATAAGCTGCAGATCTAGGCTGCAAGGTGGAAAATGAATTTTAATGTGGAAAAGTGTGAGGTGATTTACTTTGGAAGGAGGAACAGGAATACAGAGTACTGGGTTAATGATAAGATTCTTGTTAGTGTAGATGAGCAGAGAGATCTTGATGTCCATGTACATAGATCCCTGAAAGTTGCCACCCAGGCTGTTGAAGTTGAGGCTGTTTCTGTTGGAGAGAAGAAGGCTGAGAGGTGACTTAATTGAGACATATAAGATAATCAGAGGGTTAGATAGAGTGGACAGTGAGAGCTTTTTTCCTCAAATGGTGTTGGCTGGCACAAGGGGACATAGCTTTAAATTGAGGGGTGATATATATAGGACAGATGTCAGGGGTAGTTTCTTTACACAGACAGTAGTAAGGGCATGGAACACTCGCCAACTTTAAGGGCATTAAATGGTCATTAGATAAACATGTGGATAAAAATGGAATAGTGCAGGATAGATAGGCTTCAGATTGGTTCCACAGGCCAGCATAACATCAGCGGCCGAAGGGCCTGTACTGCGTTGTAATGTTCTATGTTCGATGATCTAAATGTCCCTAATGTATCTGACTCTACTCCCACTGCTGGCAGTACATTCCACACACTCACCACTGTCTGTGTTAAGAATCTGCCTCTGACATCTCACCTAAACCTCCCTCTAATCACCTTAAAATTATGGTCCCCCCATGATGACCATTTCCGCCCAAGGAAAAAGTCTCTGTCTATTCCTTCTATCTGTGCCTTTCATCATCCTGTACACCTCTACCAAGTCAGCTCTCATCGTTCTTCACTCCAGTGGGAAAAGCCTTAGCTCCCTCAACCTTTCTTCATAAACATGCCCTCCTGTCCAGGCAGTATCCTGGTAAATTTCCTCTGCACCCTCTTGAAAGCTCCCACATCCTTTTTATAATGAGGCAGCCAGAACTGAACACAATATTCCAAGTATGGTCTAATCAGGGCTCTGTAGAGCTGCAGCATAACCTCACGGCTCTTAAACTCCATCCATCTGCTAATGAAAACAAACACACCATACGTCGTCTTAACAATTGTGGGGAGGGGTGGAGGGGATGACTTTGAGGGATCTATAGACATGGAAACCCAAGATCCCTCTGTCCCTCCACACTGCCAAGAATCCTGCCTTTAACCCTGCATTCTGCATTCCAATTTGACCTTCCAAAATGAATCACTTCACACTTTTCCAGGTTCAACTCCATTTGACATTTATCAGCCCAGTTCTGCATCCTGAAAAATGTGTTGCTGGAAAAGCGCAGCAGGTCAGGCAGCATCCAACGAGCAGGAGAATCGACGTTTTGGGCATAAGCCCTTCATCAGGAATTCTCCTGCTCCTTGGATTCTGCCTGACCTGCTGCGCTTTTCCAGCAACACATTTTTCAGCTCTGATCTCCAGCATCTGCAGTCCTCACTTTCTCCCAGTTCTGCATCCTGTCAATGTCCCGTTGTAACCTACAACAGTCCTCCACACTATCCACCACCCCACCAAACTTCATGTCATCAACAAACTTACTAAACAACTTTCCACTTTCTCATCCAGGTCATTTATAAAAATCACAAAGAGCAGAGGTCCCAGAACCGATCTCTGTACAACATCACTGATCACCAAGCTCCAGCCTGAATACTTTCCATCTATAACAGCCTCTGTCTTCTATGGACCAGCCTTTTCTGTATTCAGACAGCCAAATTTCCCTGTATCCTATGCCTCCTTACTTTCTAAATGGGCCTACCATGGGGAACCTTATCAAATGCCTTGCTAAAATCCATGTGCACCACATCCACTGCTCGACTTTCCTCAATGTGTTTTATCACATCTTCAAAGGAGTCAATAAGGTTTGTGAGGCATGACCTGCCCCTCACAAAGCCATGCTGACTATCTCTAACCAAGCTATGGTTTTCCAATTAATCATAAATCCTGTCTCTCAGAATCCTCTCCAATAATTTGCCCAACACAAACATAAAACTGACTGGTCTGTAATTCCCAAGATTTCATGCTGTCCTCACAAACGTAAAGTTCCCTCTCAGTAGTGAATATTGAAGGAAATTATTCGTTGAGGACCGACACTACCTCCTCCGACACCAGACACAAATTCCCTGCACTCTCCCTGATCGGCCCTACCCTCACTCTGGTCATCCTCTTGTTCCTCACATAAGTGTGCAACACCTTGGGGTTTTCCTACATCCCACCTCCTTAAGCCTTTTCATGCCCCCTCCTGGCTCTTATAAGTCCATTCTTCACTAAGGCCCACATCCTGCCTACAACAGTTAAAGACTCACCAGCCTTAAGGGCATTTGAATGGTGATTGGGTAAACATATGGATGAAAATGGAATAGTGTCAGATAGATGGGCTTCAGATTGGTTCCACAAGTCAGCGCACCATCGATGGCTGAAGGGCCTGTTCTGCGCTCTAATGTTCTATCCTCTATTTTAGTGACCAGTTGATCACTAAAAGGCTGAAGGATGAGAACAAAGGAGAGACCTGCAGAGACCCAGAGATGGAGAGCAGAAGGAAGGCTGTGATTCTGCTCTTCACCATCTCTGGGAGCTTCACCCTCCCGTGGTTCATCAATGTTGTAGATTTCTGAGATTATGTCATTCGAGGCATCAATCCTGATGATTGCCCACCGTTTCTGTTAGTGTTCAGTGTTGTTGGTTACATGCTGCAGAGGTTACGTTGTTGTACAAACAGATTTATTTATGCAGCAACGCTGTCTACGTTCAGAGGGAAGATCAGTAACACAGTAAAACCTCTGGCTACACAAATTCATTACCTTCTGAATAAATAAAACTCTTCATTGAAGCCAAAGGGGTGGTCCCATTGTTCCCAGACTGTGGAATGATATTTTTCATTGACCTGTGGGATATGGGCAGCACTGGCTGGGCCAGCGTTTTTTGCCCGTCTCTCGTTGCCCCTTGAGAAGGTGATGGTGAGCTGTCTTCTTGAACTCACCGCATTCCATGTGATGTAGGTAGACCCACAATGTGCCCCTTAGGGAGGGAGTTCCAGGACTTTGACCCAATGACACTGAAGGTACAGCGATATGTTTCCAAGTCAGGATTGTGAGTGGTTTGGAGGGGAACTTGTAGGGGGTGGTGTTCCCATGTATCTGCTGCCCTTGTCCATCTAGATGGAAGTAGTTGGGGGTTTGGAAGGTGCTGGCTGAGGATCATAGGTGAATTTCTGGAGAAATCCTGTGGCTGGTACACACTGCTGTCATGGAGCGTCAGTGGTGGAGGGAGTGGATGCTTGTGGATGTGGTGCCAATCAAACCGAGGCCACTTTGTCCTGGCTGGTGTTGAGCTCTTGAGTGTTGTTGGAGCTGCCCCCATCCAGGCAAATGGGGGGCTATTCCATCACATTCCTGACAGAGAGTCCCTGTCCCAGTGCGGGATCCTGCTGATTCCCCATCGGAGCACAACCCAGTGGAATTGTCAGGGACAATGGCCTTTCCCACTGGGGAATTCCTGTCAGCTTGAAACCCTGTGTAAATCTCCATCAAAATCAAATCCTTTGGAGTGTTCCGCTGTAATTAGATAGAATAGTTCATCAGAAAATGGTTGACTATTAAACACATGGTCTCCCTTCTCAGCAACAATTTAACAGACCCCCACACTCCTGCCACAAACAGCCACCTATGAGCTGTCTCAATGTGACAAATAGTGGCAGGTGATCACATGACATCATCAGACCCCACCCACCAAACATTTAATTATGCAGCAACTTTGTCTCGGTTCAGAGTGAAGTTCAGGAACACAGTAAATACGGCTAGACTTTACACCTATTGTTAGAAAAGCTGAGCTATTTTGAGAATGAAATTAAAAAGAACTTCTGGGGTTTACATTTCAAAGAACAGAAACCAGCAAATCCCATTCTAAAAGTTGAAAGATTTAATTTAAAATTGTTGAATGTATCACATCCCCATGACACTGGACTCCTTTGTCTATAAATTCTGATATTCAAATCCACAACAACCTGATGAAGGAGCAACGCTCCGAAAGCTAGTGTTTCCAAATCGGCCTGTTGGACTATAACCTGGTGTTGTGTGATTTTTAACTTTGTCCTTTCTAGACAGACTGAGCCTTGGATTTGTATCTGGATACCTTCAGTTCACCGTTACCTGAGTGAAACGATCAGAAGTTATTGTGTTCCTGCTGAACCGCAGGCAAACACTGGGACAGAAAGAAATATCAGCCCATCTTTATGAATGAGTTTTGTTTCAGATGTCAAAGATTACACAGGAATTTAAAAATAATGTTGCAGAAGATCTACCCTCGGGCAAGAATCCAGTTGTGTCCCTTGGACATGAACCAGTGTTTGTATCTGGTTTAGGTCAGGAGAAGCCAACGTGCCAGTACGAAGTAACAATCTCAGGCTCAGTCTGTCCAGAGAGGAGAAGGTAATAAACAGCTCACAGGAACAGAGGAAATGTACAGTGCAGGAGGAGGCCTTTCAGCCCAATGCCTTGGTACTAACAGAAAGCAGGGCACCAGTCTCACCCACTTCCCAGCTGTTGGGATGGAGCCTGTAAAGTTATGACCCTTAGGCTCCTATCCAAGATTTTATTTAAACATAGTGAGGGTCTTGTTAGCTTTGAAGCAGTGAGTTCCAAACACTTACTCCCTGTGAGGTGAATAATCATTTTCAACTGCCTTCTAATACTTACATCTCAGGCCCATTGTTATTGAGCCCCCTGTTAACAGAGATTAACCCATCATCATGGAAACCAACCGAGTCGCTCCGTGCTAAACTATTTCCCTTTAAATCCATTCTTCCTGAAGTAAAGATCCAAAACTCTGCAGTGTTTCCTCTGTGCCATCTCACCAAAACACTGTTCAGTTGTAGGAACTCTCAACTCCAGCTAATCTCCAACCTCATCAAGCAAAGGCTTTTCTTTCTCCTTCCGAACCGTTTGCTGTGCCTGTGTGAGAACTATATTTTATTTGTATAGATCACCCAGACTGCCCTGTATCACAACATTCTCCAACCATCTTCAGTTAATGAATATTTCACTTTTCCATGCAGTATACCAGATGGACAATATACAGTCGTATACTCATACCATCTGCCATTTATGTTGTTCACTCACCTTAACACCGTGTTCCCTTTGCAGACTCTTACTGTCCAACTCATTCACTTCCTTTTTGACTTTGTATTAGTGTGAGTACAGTTTGTAAATGTGAAGGGCCCAGCACTGACATTTGACACTCTCCTTGTTATAGTTTGATGACCTGAAATTGACCCATTCTTTCCTGAATCTGTTTCTCGTCATGATTTAATTCTCACTCTAAACTAAAGTAATAACCCCATCACCATGTGTTCTCATATTGGGTTGTAACATTATTTCTGGAATATTATACACTCCTTTAGAAATGTAAACCTACTGCATCTGCAGACCTCCCCTTATCCATCCTGCTTGATTTATCCCCATAGGATACGGGCTAATGGTCATCATGCTGTATTTTTCATCAAACACTGATCACTTTGCTTCATTTCAACATATCCTGCACCAACCTCCCTCAAAGGGCATTTCAGCAATGTTTTCCCCATGATAAATGTTAGACTAACACATGGATTATTTCCTGCTTTCTGTTTTCCATCGTTGGGTTGAGGAAGAGAGTCATCCACTGTAATCTCAGTCAGTGACAGGGATTGAATCTCAGTCAGTGACAATGATTGAGCCTCAGTCAGTGACAGGGATTGAGCTTCAGACAGTGACAGGGATTGAATCTCAGTCAGTGACAGGGATTGACCCTCGGTCAGTCACAGGCATTGAGTTTCAGTCAGTGACAGGGATTGAATCTCAGTCAGTGACAGGGATTGAACCTCAGTCAGTGACAGGGATTGAGCCTCAGTCAGTGACAGGGATTGAACCTCAGTCAGTGACAGGGATTGAACCTCAGTCAGTGACAGGGATTGAATCTCAGTCAGTGACAGGGATTGAGCCTCAGTCAGTGACAGGGATTGAACCTCAGTCAGTGACAGGGATTGAACCTCAGTCAGTGACAGGGATTGAATCTCAGTCAGTGACAGGGATTGAATCTCAGTCAGTGACAGGGATTGAATCTCAGTCAGTGACAGGGATTGAGCTTCAGTCAGTGACAGGGATTGAATCTCAGTCAGTGACAGGGATTGAATCTCAGTCAGTGACAGGGATTGAATCTCAGTCAGTGACAGGGATTGAGCTTCAGTCAGTGACAGGGATTGAATCTCAGTCAGTGACAGGGATTGAACCTCAGTCAGTGACAGGGATTGAGCATCAGTCAGTGACAGGGATTGCCCCTTAGTAAGTGACAGGGATTGAAACTCATTCAGTGACAGGGATTGAGCTTCAGTCAGTGACAGGGATTGAATCTCTGTCAGTGACAGGGATTGCCCCTCAGTCAGTGACAGGGATTGAACCTAAATCAGTGACAGGGATTGAGCTTCAGTCAGTGACAGGGATTGAATCTCAGTCAGTGACAGGGATTGAACTCAGTCAGTGACAGGGATTGAGCATCAGTCAGTGACAGGGATTGACCCTCAGTCAGTGACAGGGATTGAGCTTCAGTCAGTGACAGGGATTGAATCTCAGTCAGTGACAGGGATTGAGCTTCAGTCAGTGACAGGAATTGAATCTCAGTCAGTGACAGGGATTGACCCTCAGACAGTGACAGGGATTGAACTTCAGTCAGTGACAGGGATTGAATCTCAGTCAGTGACAGGGATTGAGACACAGTCAGAGACAGGGATAGAATCTCAGTCAGTGACAGGGATTGAATCTCAGTCAGTGAAAGGGATTGAATCTCAGTCAGTGAAAGGGATTGAACCTCAGTCAGTGACAGGGATTGAGCATCAATCAGTGACAGGGATTGACCCTCAGTCAGTGTCAGGGATTGAGCTTCATTCACTAGCAGGGATTGAATCTCAGCCAGTGACAGGGATTGATTCTCAGTCAGTGAGAGGGATTGAGCTTCAGTCAGTGACAGGGATTGAATCTCAGTCAGTGACAGGAATTGAATCTCAGTCAGTGACAGGGAATGAACCATAGTTAGTGACAGGGATTGAATCTCAGTCAGTGACAGGGATTGAATCTCAGTCAGTGACAGGGATTGAATGTCAGTCAATGACAGGGACTGAACCTAAATCAGTGACAGGGATTGAGCTTCAGTCAGTGACAGGGATTGAATCTCAGTCAGTGTCAGGGATTGAGCTTCATTCAGTGACAGGGATTGAATCTCAGTCAGTGACAGGGAATGAATCTCAGTCAGTGAAAGGGATTGAATCTCAGTCAGTGAAAGTGATTGAACCTCAGTCAGTGACAGGGATTGAGCATCAATAAGTGACAGGGATTGACCCTCAGTCAGTGTCAGGGATTGAGCTTCATTCACTAGCAGGGATTGAATCTCAGCCAGTGACAGGGATTGATTCTCAGTCAGTGACAGGGATTGAGCTTCAGTCAGTGACAGGGATTGAATCTCAGTCAGTGACAGGAATTGAATCTCAGTCAGTGACAGGGAATGAACCATAGTTAGTGACAGGGATTGAATCTCAGTCAGTGACAGGGATTGAATCTCAGTCAGTGACAGGGATTGAATGTCAGTCAATGACAGGGACTGAACCTAAATCAGTGACAGGGATTGAGCTTCAGTCAGTGACAGGGATTGAATCTCAGTCAGCGTCAGGGATTGAATCTCAGTCAGTGACAGGGATTGACCCTCAGCCAGTGACAGGGATTGATTCTCAGTCAGTGACAGGGATTGAGCTTCAGTCAGTGACAGGGATTGAATCTCAGTCAGTGACAGGAATTGAATCTCAGTCAGTGACAGGGATTGACCCTCAGTCAGTGACAGGGATTGAATCTCAGTCAGTGACAGGGATTGAGACACAGTCAGAGACAGCGATTGAATCTCAGTCAGAGACAGCGATTGAATCTCAGTCATGGACAGGGATTGATCCTCAGTCAGTGACACGGATTGACACTCAGTCAGTGACAGGGATGAATCTCAGTCAGTGACAGGGATTGAATCTCAGTCAGTGACAGGGATTTACCCTCAGACCGTGACAGGGATGGAACTTCAGTCAGTGACAGGGATTGAATCTCAGTCAGTGACAGGGATTGAATCTCAGTCAGTGACAGGGATTGAACCTTAGTTAGTGACAGGGATTGAATCTCAGTCAGTGACAGGGATTGAATCACATTCAGCGACAGGGATTGGATCTCAGACAATGACAGGGATTGAATCTCAGTCAGTGACAGGGATTGAATCTCAGTCAGTGACAGGGATTGAATGTCAGTCAATGACAGGGACTGAACCTAAATCAGTGACAGGGATTGAGCTTCAGTCAGTGACAGGGATTGAATCTCAGTCAGTGATAGGGATTGAACCTCAGTCAGTGTCAGGGATTGAGCTTCATTCAGTGACAGGGATTGAATCTCAGTCAGCGTCAGGGATTGAATCTCAGTCAGTGACAGGGATTGACCCTCAGCCAGTGACAGGGATTGAATCTCAGTCAGTGACAGGAATTGAATCTCAGTCAGTGACAGGGATTGAATCTCAGGCAATAACAGGGATTGAATCTCAGTCAGTGACAGGGATTGAATCTCAGTCAGTGACAGGGATTGAACCTTAGTTAGTGACAGGGATTGAATCTCAGTCAGTGACAGGGATTGAATCTCAGTCAGTGACAGGGATTGACCCTCAGCCAGTGACAGGGATTGAATCTCAATCAGTGACAGGGATTCAGCTTCAGTCAGTGACAGGGATGGGATCTCAGTCAGTGACAGGGATTGAATCTCAGTTAGTGAACGGGATTGAATCTCAGTCAGTGACAGAGATTGAACCTTAGTTAGTGACAGAGATTGAACCTCAGTCAGTGACAAGGATTGAATCTCAGTCTGTGACAGGGATTGAATCTCAGTCAATGACAGGGATTGAATCTCTGTCAGTGACAGGGATTGACCCTCAGTCAGTGACAGGGATTGAATCTCAGTCAGTGACAGGGATTGAGCCTCAGTCAGTGACAGGGATTGATCCTCAGTCAGTGACAGGGATTGACCCTCAGCCAGTGACAGGGATTGAACCTCAATCAGTGAAAGGGATTGAGCTTCAGTCAGTGACAGGGATTGACCCTCAGCCAGTGACAGGGACTGAACCTAAATCAGTGACAGGGATTGAGCTTCCGTCAGTGACAGGGCTTGAATCTCAGTCAGTGAAAGTGATTGAACCTCAGCTAGTGACAGGGATTGAATCTCAGTCAGTGACAGGGATTGACCCTCAGCCAGTGACAGGGATTGAATCTCAAACAGTGACAGGGATTGAGCTTCAGTCAGTGACAGGGATTGACCCTCAGCCTGTGACAGGGATTGAATCTCAATCAGTGACAGGGATTGAGCTTCAGTCAGTGACAGGGAGTGAATCTCAGTCAGTGACAGGAATTTAATCTCAGTCAGTGACAGGGATTGAATCTTAGGCATTAACAGGGATTGAATCTCAGTCAGTGACAGGGATTGAATCTCGGTCAGTGACAGGGATTGAACCTTAGTTAGTGACAGGGATTGAATCTCAGTCAGTGACGGGGATTGAATCTCAGTCAGTGACAGGGATTGACCCTCAGCCAGTGACAGGGATTGAATCTCAATCAGTGACAGGGATTCAGCTTCAGTCAGTGACAGGGATGGGATCTCAGTCAGTGACAGGGATTGAATCTCAGTCAGTGACAGGGATTGAATCTCAGTCAGTGACAGAGATTGAATCTCAGTCAATGACAGGGATTGAATCTCTGTCAGTGACAGGGATTGACCCTCAGTCAGTGACAGGGATTGAATCTCAGTCAGTGACAGGGATTGAGGCACAGTCAGAGACAGGGATTGTGTCTCAGCCAGTGACAGGGATTTACCCTCAGCCAGTGACAGGGATTGTGCATCAGTCAGTGACAGGGATTGACCCCCAGTCAGTGACAGGGATTGAGCTTCATTCAGTGACAGGGATTGAATCTCACTAAGTGACAGGGATTGAGACTCAGTCAGGAACAGAGATTGAACCTTAGTTAGTGACAGGGATTGAATCTCTGTCAGTGACAGGGATTGGATCTCAGTCAGTGACAGGGATTGAACCTCAGTCAGTGACAGGGATTGAATCTCAGTCAGTGACAGGGATTGAATCTCTGTCAGTGACAGGGATTGACCCTCAGTCAGTGACAGGGATTGATCCTCAGTCAGTGACACGGATTGACCATCAGTCTGTGACAGGGATGAATCTCAGTCAGTGACACGGATTGACACTCAGCCAGTGACAGGGATTGAATCTCAATCAGTGACAGGGATTGAATCTCAGTCAGTGACAGGGTTTGAATCTCACTCAGAGGAAGGCATTGGCCCTGTCAGTGACAGGGATTGAACCTCAGTCAGTGACAGGGACTGAATCTCAGTAAATGACAGGGATTGAATCTCAGTCAGTGACAGGGATTGAATCTCAATCAGTGACAGGGATTGAATCTCAGTCAGTGACAAGGTTTGAATCTCACTCAGAGAAAGGCATTGACCCTGTCAGTGACAGGGATTGAACCTCAGTCAGTGACAGGGACTGAATCTCAGTAAATGACAGGGATTGAATCTCAGTCAGTGACAGGGATTGAATCTCAGTCAGTGACAGGGATTGACCCTCAGTCTGTGACAGGGATGAATCTCAGTCAGTGACAGGGATTGAATCGCAGTCAGTGACAGGGAATGACACTCAGCCAGTGACAGGGATTGAATCTCAATCAGTGTCAGGGATTGAGACTCAGTCAGTGACATGGATTGAATTTCAGTCTGTGACAGGGATTGAATCTCAGTCATGACAGGGATTGGATCTCAGTCAATGACAGGGATTGAATCTCTATCAGTGACAGGGATTGTCCCTCAGTCAGTGACAGGGATTGAATCTCAGTCAGTGACAGGGATTGAACCTCAGTCAGTGACAGGGATTGAGCTTCAGTCAGTGACAGGGATTGACCCTCAGACAGTGAGAGGGATTGAATCTCAGTCAGTGACAGGGATTGAATATCAGTCAGTGACAGGGATTGAATCTCAGTCAGTGACAGGGATTGAATCTCAGTCAGTGACAGGGATTGGACCTTAGTTAGTGACAGGGATTGAATCTCAGTCAGTGACAGGGATTGGATCTCAGTCAATGACAGGGATTGAATCTCTGTCAGTGACAGGGATTGACCCTCAGTCAGTGACAGGGATTGAATCTCAGTCAGTGACAGGGATTGAACCATAGTTAGTGACAGGGATTCAATCTCAGTCAGTGACAGGGATTGAATCTCAGTCAGTGACAGGGATTGAATCTCAGTCAATGACAGGGATTGAATCTCTGTCAGTAACAGGGATTGACCATCAGTCAGTGACAGGGATTGAATCTCAGTCAGTGATAGGGATTGAGACACAGTCAGAGACAGGGATTGAATCTCAGTCAGTGACAGGGATCGAACCTCAGCCAGTGACAGGGATTGAATCTCAGTCAGTGATAGGGATTGATCCTCAGTCAGTGACAGGGATTGAATCTCAGTCAGTGACAGGGATTGAATCTCAGTCAATGACAGGGATTGAATCTCTGTCAGTTTCAGGGGTTGACCATCAGTCAGTGACAGGGATTGAATCTCAGTCAGTGACAGGGATTGAGACACAGTCAGTGACAGGGATTGAATCTCAGTCAGTGACAGGGATTGAGACACAGTCAGAGACAGGGATTGAATCTCAGTCAGTTACAGGGATTGAGCCTCAGTCAGTGACAGGGATTGATCCTCAGTCAGTGACACGGATTGACACTAAGTCTGAGACAGGGATGTATCTCGGTCAGTGACAGGGATTGAATCTCAGTCAGTGACAGGGATTGAACCTCAGCCAGTGACAGGGATTGAGCATCAGTCAGTGACAGTGATTGACCCTCAGGCAGTGACAGGGATTGAGCTTCATTCAGTGACAGGGATTGAATCTCAGTCAGTGACAGAGATTGAGACACAGTCAGAGACAGGGATTGACCCTCAGCCAGTGACAGGGATGGAATCTCAATCAGTGAGAGGGATTGAGCTTCAGTCAGTGACAGGGATTGAATCTCATTCACTGAGAGGGATTGAATCTCAGTCAGTGACAGGGATTGAATATCAGTCAATGACAGGGATTGACCCTCAGTCAGTGACAGGGATTGAACCACAGTCAGTGACAGGGATTGAATCTCAGTCAGTGACAGCGATTGAGACACAGTCAGAGACACGGATTGAATGTCAGTCAGTGACAGGGATTGAGCTTCAGTCAGTGACAGGGATTGAATCTCAGTCAGTGGCAGGGATTGAATCTCAGTCAGTGACAGGGATTGAACCTCAGCCAGTGACAGGGATTGAGCATCAGTCAGTGTCAGGGATTGAATCTCAGTCAGTGAAAGGGATTGACACTGTCAGTGACAGGGATTGAGCATCAGTCAGTGACAGGGATTGACCCTCAGTCAGTGACAGGGATTGAGCTTCAGTCAGTGACAGGGATTGAATCTCAGTCAGTGACAGGGATTGAGACACAGTCAGAGACAGGGATTGACCCTCAGTCAGTGACAGGGATTGAATCTCAGTCAGTGACAGGGATTGAGACACAGTCAGAGACAGCGATTGAATCTCAGTCAGAGACAGCGATTGAATCTCAATCATGGACAGGGATTGATCCTCAGTCAGTGACACGGATTGACACTCAGTCTGTGACAGGGATGAATCTCAGTCAGTGACAGGGATTGAATCTCAGTCAGTGACAGGGATTGAACTTCAGTCAGTAACAGGGATTGAATCTCAGTCAGTGACAGGGATTGAATCACATTCAGCGACAGGGATTGGATCTCAGACAATGACAGGGATTGAATCTCTGTCAGTGACAGGGATTGACCCTCAGCCAGTGACAGGGATTGAATCTCAGTCAGTGACAGGGAATGAACCATAGTTAGTGACAGGGATTGAATCTCAGTCAGTGACAGGGATTGAATCTCAGTCAGTGACAGGGATTGAATGTCAGTCAATGACAGGGACTGAACCTAAATCAGTGACAGTGATTGAGCTTCAGTCAGTGACAGGGATTGAATCTCAGTCAGTGATAGGGATTGAACCTCAGTCAGTGTCAGGGATTGAGCTTCATTCAGTGACAGGGATGGAATCTCAGTCAGTGACAGGGATTGAGCATCAGTCAGTGACAGGGATTGAATCTCAGTCAGTGACAGGGATTGAATCTCAGTCAGTGACAGGGATTGAATATCAGTCAATGACAGGGATTGACCCTCAGTCAGTGACAGGGATTGAACCTCAGTCAGTGACAGGTATTGACTATCAGTCAGTGACAGGGATTGAATCTCAGTCAGTGAAAGGGATTGACACTGTCAGTGATAGGGATTGAGCGTCAGTCAGTGACAGGGATTGAACCTCAGTCAGTGACAGGGACTGAACCTCAGTCAGTGACAGGGATTGAATCTCAGTCAGTGACAGGGATTGACCCTCAGTCAGTGACAGGGAATGAATCTCAGTCAGTGACAGCGATTGACCATCAGTCAGTGACAGGGATTGAATCTCAGTCAGTGACAGGGATTGAATCTCAGTCAGTGTCACGTACTAAACCTCAGTCAGTAACAGGGGTTGAATCTCAGTCAGTGACAGGGATTGAACCACAGTCAGTGACAGTGATTGACCCTCAGTCAGTGACAGGGATTGAATCTCAGTCAGTGACAGGGATTGAGCATCAGTCAGTGACAGGGATTGAATCTTAGTCAGTGACAGGGATTGAATCTCAGTCAGTGACAGGGATTGAATCTCAGTCAATGACAGGGATTGAATCTCTGTCAGTGACAGTGATTGACCCTCAGTCAGTGACAGGGATTGAATCTCAGTCAGTGACAGGGATTGAGACACAGTCAGAGACCGGGATTGAATCTCAGTCAGTGACAGGGATTGAGCGTCAGTCAGTGACAGGGATTGATCCTCAGTCAGTGACACGGATTGACACTAAGTCTGTGACAGGGATGAATCTCAGTCAGTGACAGGGATTGAATCTCAGTCAGTGACAGGGATTGACCTTCAGCCAGTGACAGGGATTTAGCATCAGTCAGTGACAGGGATTGACCCTCAGGCAGTGACAGGGATTGAGCTTCATTCAGTGACAGGGATTGAATCTCAGTCAGTGACAGGGATTGAGACAAAATCAGAGACAGGGATTGACCCTCAGCCAGTGACAGGGATGGAATCTCAATCAGTGACAGGGATTGAGCTTCAGTCAGTGACAGGGATTGAATCTCAGTCAGTGAGAGGGATTGAATCTCAGTCAGTGACAGGGATTGAGTATCAGTCAATGACAGGGATTGACCCTCAGTCAGTGACAGGGATTGAACCTCAGTCAGTGACAGGTATTGACCATCAGTCAGTGACAGAGATTGAATCTCAGTCAGTGAAAGGGATTGACACTGTCAGTGACAGGGATTGAACCTCAGTTAGTGACAGGGATTGAACCTCAGTCAGTCACAGGGACTGAACCTCAGTCAGTGACAGGGATTGAATCTCAGTCAGTGACAGGGATTGACCCTCAGTCAGTGACAGGGAATGAATCTCAGTCAGTGACAGGGATTGAGCTTCAGTCAGTGACAGGGATTGAATCTCAGTCAGTGACAGGGATTGAACCTCAGTCAGTGACAGGGATTGAGCCTCAGTCAGTGTCAGGGATTGAGCTTCATTCAGTGACAGGGATTGAATCTCAGCCAGTGACAGGGATTGAGCATCAGTCAGTGACAGGGACTGAACCTCAGTCAGTGACAGGGATTGAATCTCAGTCAGTGACAGGGATTGAATATCAGTCAATGACAGGGATTGACCCTCAGTCAGTGACAGGGATTGAACCTCAGTCAGTGACAGGTATTGACTATCAGTCAGTGACAGGGATTGAATCTCAGTCAGTGAAAGGGATTGACACTGTCAGTGATAGGGATTGAATCTCAGTCAGTGACAGGGATTGAATCTCAGTCAGTGTCACGTACTAAACCTCAGTCAGTAACAGGGGTTGAATCTCAGTCAGTGACAGGGATTGAACCTCAGTCAGTGACAGTGTTTGACCCTCAGTCAGTGACAGGGATTGAATCTCAGTCAGTGACTTGGATTGACCTCAGTCAGTGACAGGGATTGAATCTCAGTCAGTGACAGGGATTGAATCTCAGACAATTACAGGGATTGAATCTCTGTCAGTGACAGTGATTGACCCTCAGTCAGTGACAGGGATTGAATCTCAGTCAGTGACAGGGATTGAGACACAGTCAGAGACCGGGATTGAATCTCAGTCAGTGACAGGGATTGAGCGTCAGTCAGTGACAGGGATTGATCCTCAGTCAGTGACACGGATTGACACTAAGTCTGTGACAGGGATGAATCTCAGTCAGTGACTGGGATTGAATCTCAGTCAGTGACCGGGATTGACCTTCAGCCAGTGACAGGGAGTTAGCATCAGTCAGTGACAGGGATTGACCCTCAGGCAGTGACAGGGATTGAGCTTCATTCAGTGACAGGGATGGAATCTCAATCAGTGACAGGGATTGAGCTTCAGTCAGTGACAGGGATTGAATCTCAGTCAGTGAGAGGGATTGAATCTCAGTCAGTGACAGGGATTGAGTATCAGTCAATGACAGGGATTGACCCTCAGTCAGTGACAGGGATTGAACCTCAGTCAGTGACAGGTATTGACCATCAGTCAGCGACAGAGATTGAATCTCAGTCAGTGAAAGGGATTGACACTGTCAGTGACAGGGATTGAGCCTCAGTTAGTGACAGGGATTGAACCTCAGTCAGTCACAGGGACTGAACCTCAGTCAGTGACAGGGATTGAATCTCAGTCAGTGACAGGGATTGACCCTCAGTCAGTGACAGGGAATGAATCTCAGTCAGTGACAGGGATTGAGCTTCAGTCAGTGACAGGGATTGAATCTCAGTCAGTGACAGGGATTGAACCTCAGTCAGTGACAGGGATTGAGCCTCAGTCAGTGACAGGGATTGAACCTCAGTCAGTCACAGGGACTGAACCTCAGTCAGTGACAGGGATTGAATCTCAGTCAGTGACAGGGATTGACCCTCAGTCAGTGACAGGGAATGAATCTCAGTCAGTGACAGGGATTGAGCTTCAGTCAGTGACAGGGATTGAACCTCAGTCAGTGACAGGGATTGAGCATCAGTCAGTGACAGGGATTGAGCTTCATTCAGTGACAGGGATTGAATCACAGTCAGTTACAGGGATTGAGCCTCAGTCAGTGACAGGGATTGACCCTGAGTCAGTGACAGGGATTGACCCTCAGTCAGCGAATGGGATTTAGCCTCAGTCAGTGACAGGGATTGAACCTCAGTCACTGACAGGGATTGACCCTCAGTCAGTGACAGGGATTGAGGATCAGTCAGTGACAGAGATTGACCCTCAGGCAGTGACAGGGATTGAGCTTCATTCAGTGACAGGGATTGAATCTCAGTCAGTGACAGGGATTGACCCTCAGCCAGTGGCAGGGATGGAATCTCAATCAGTGACAGGGATTGAGCTTCAGTCAGTGACGGGGATTGAATCTCAGTCAGTGAGAGGGATTGAATCACAGTCAGTGACAGGGATTGAGTATCAGTCAGTGACAGGGATTGAGCTTCAGTCAGTGACAGGGATTGAATCTCAGTCAGTGACAGGGATTGAGCATCAGTCTATGACAGGGATTGATCCTCAGTCAGTGACAGGGATTGAACCTCAGTCAGTGACAGGGTTTGAGTATCAGACAGTGACAGGGATTGAATTACAGTCAGTGACAGGGTTTGACCCTCAGTCAGTGACAGGGATTGACCCTCAGTCAGTGTCAGGGATTGACCCTCATTTAGCGACAGGGATTGAGCCTCAGTCAGAAACAGTGATTGAATCTCAGTTACTGACAGGGATTGATCCTCAGTCAGTGACAGGGATTGAACCTAAATCAGTGACAGGGATTGAGCATCAGTCAGTGACAGGGATTGAATCTCAGTCACTGACAGGGATTGAATCTCAGTCAGTGACAGGGATTGATCCTCAGTCAGTGACACGGATTGACCCTCGGTCAGTGACACGGATTGAACCGCATTCAGTGACAGGGATTGAACCTTAGTTAGTGACAGGGATTGAATCTCAGTCAGTGACAGGGATTGAATCTCAGTCAGTGACAGGGATTGAATCTCAGTCAATGACAGGGATTGAGAATCAGTCAGTGACAGGGATTGAGCTTCATTCAGTGACAGGGATTCATCTTCATTCAGTGACAGGGATTGAATCACAGTCAGTTACAGGGATTGAATTTCAGTCCGTGACAGGGACTGAATCTCAGTCAGAGACAGAGATTGAATCTCAATCAGTGACAGGGATTGACCCTCAGTCAGTGACAGGGATTGAATCACAGTCAGTGACAGGGATTGACCCTCAGTCAGTGACAGGTATTGAAGCTAAATCAGTGACAGGGATTAAGCTTCAGTCAGTGACAGGGATTGAATCTCAGTCAGTGAAAGGGATTGAATCTCTGTGAGTGACAGGGATTGACCCTCAGTCAATGACAGGGAGTGAATCTCAGTCAGTGACAGGGATTGAATCTCAGTCAGTGGCAGGGATTGAACCTAAATCAGTGACAGGGATTGAATTTCAGTCAGTGACAGGGATTGAACCTCAGTCAGTGACAGGGATTGAGCTTCATTCAGTGACAGGGATTGATCCTCAGTCAGTGACACGGATTGACCCTCAGTCTGTGACAGGAATGAATCTCAGTCTGTGACAGGGATTGAATCTCAGTCAGTGACAGGGATTGACCCTCAGCCAGTGACAGGGATTGAATCTCAATCAGTGACAGGGATTGAGCTTTGTCAGTGACAGGGATGGAATCTCAGTCAGTGACAGGGATTGAATCTCAGTCAGTGATAGGGATTGATCCTCAGTCAGTGACAGGGATTGAATCTCAGTCAGTGACAGGGATTGAATCTCAGTCAATGACAGGGATTGAATCTCTGTCAGTGACAGGGATTGAATCTCAGTCAATGACAGGGATTGAATCTCAGTCAGTGACAGGGATTGAATCTCAGTCAATGACAGGGATTGAACCTTAGTTAGTGACAGGGATTGAACCTCAGTCAGTGACAGGGATTGAATCTCAGTCAGTGACAGGGATTGAATCTCAGTCAATGACAGGGATTGAATCTCAGTCAGTGACCAGGATTGACCATCAGTCAGTGACAGGGATTGAATCTCAGTCAGTGACAGGGATTGAGACACAGTCTGAGACAGGGATTGAATCTCAGTCAGTTACAGGGATTGAGCCTCAGTCAGTGACAGGGATTGATCCTCAGTCAGTGACACGGATTGACACTAAGTCTGTGACAGGGATGAATCTCAGTCAGTGACAGGGATTGAATCTCAGTCAGTGACAGGGATTGAACCTCAGCCAGTGACAGGGATTGACCATCAGTCAGTGACAGGGATTGCCCCTCAGGCAGTGACAGGGATTGAGCTTCATTCAGTGACAGGGATTGAATCCTAGTCAGTGACAGAGATTGAGACACAGTCAGAGACAGGGATTGACCCTCAGCCAGTGACAGGGATGTAATCTCAATCAGTGAGAGGGATTGAGCTTCAGTCAGTGACAGGGAATGAATCTCATTCACTGAGAGGGATTGAATCTCAGTCAGTGACAGGGATTGAATATCAGTCAATGTCAGGGATTGACCCTCAGTCAGTGACAGGTGTTGAACCTCAGTCAGAGACAGGGATTGAATCTCAGTCAGTGACAGGGATCGAACCTCAGCCAGTGACAGGGATTGAGCATCAGTCAGTGACAGGGATTGACCCTCAGGCAGTGACAGGGATTGAATCTCAGTCAGTGACAGGGATTGATCCTCAGTCAGTGACAGGGATTGAATCTCAGTCAGTGACAGGGATTGAATCTCAGTCAATGACAGGGATTGAATCTCTGTCAGTTTCAGGGGTTGACCATCAGTCAGTGACAGGGATTGAATCTCAGTCAGTGACAGGGATTGAGACACAGTCAGTGACAGGGATTGAATCTCAGTCAGTGACAGGGATTGAGACACAGTCAGAGATAGGGATTGAATGTCAGTCAGTGACAGGGATTGAGCCTCAGTCAGTTTCAGGGATTGAATGTCAGTCAGTGACAGGGATTGAGCCTCAGTCAGTGACAGGGATTGATCCTCAGTCAGTGACACGGATTGACACTAAGTCTGTGACAGGGATGAATCTCAGTCAGTGGCAGGGATTGAATCTCAGTCAGTGACAGGGATTGAACCTCAACCAGTGACAGGGATTGAGCATCAGTCAGTGACAGGGATTGACCCACAGGCAGTGACAGGGACTGAGCTTCATTCAGTGACAGGGATTGAATCTTAGCCAGTGACAGGGATTGACCCTCAGTCAGTGACAGGTATTGACCATCAGTCAGTGACAGGGATTGAATCTCAGTCAGTGAAAGGGATTGACACTGTCAGTGACAGGGATTGAGCCTCAGTCAGTGACAGGGATTGAGCGTCAGTCAGTGACAGTGATTGATCCTCAGTCAGTGACACGGATTGACACTAAGTCTGTGACAGGGATGAATCTCAGTCAGTGACAGGGATTGAATCTAGGCCAGTGACAGGGATCGACCTTCAGCCAGTGACAGGGATTGAGCATCAGTCAGTGACAGGCATTGACCCTCAGGCAGTGACAGGGATTGAGCTTCATTCAGTGACAGGGATTGAATCTCAGTCAGTGACAGGGATTGAGACACAATCAGAGACAGGGATTGACCCTCAGCCAGTGACAGGGATGGAATCTCAATCAGTGACAGGAATTGAGCTTCAGTCAGTGACAGGGATTGAATCTCAGTCAGTGACAGGGATTGAATCTCAGTCAGTGACAGGGATTGAATATTAGTCAATGACAGGGATTGACCCTCAGTCAGTGACAGGGAATGAATCTCAGTCAGTGACAGGGATTGAGCTTCAGTCAGTGACAGGGATTGAATCTCAGTCAGTGACAGGGATTGAACCTCAGTCAGTGACAGGGATTGAGCATCAGTCAGTGACAGGAATTGAGCTTCATTCAGTGACAGGGATTGAACCTCAATCAGTGACAGAGTTTGAGCATCAGACATTGACAGGGATTGAATCACAGTCAGTGACAGGGATTGACCCTCAGTCAGTGACAGGGATTGACCCTGAGTCAGTGACAGGGATTGACCCTCAGTCAGCGAATGGGATTTAGCCTCAGTCAGTGACAGGGATTGAATCTCAGTCACTGACAGGGATTGAACCTCAGTCAGTGACAGGGATTGAGCATCAGTCAATGACAGGGATTCAATCTAAGTCAGTGACAGTTATTGAATCGCAGTCAGTGACAGGGATTGAACCTAAATCAGTGACAGGGATTGAGCTTCAATCAGTGACAGGGATTGAGCATCAGTCAGTGACAGGGATTGACCCTCAGTCAGTGACAGGGATTGACCCTGAGTCAGTGACAGGGATTGACCCTCAGTCAGCGAATGGGATTTAGCCTCAGTCAGTGACAGGGATTGAATCTCAGTCACTGACAGGGATTGAACCTCAGTCAGTGACAGGGATTGAGCATCAGTCAATGACAGGGATTCAATCTAAGTCAGTGACAGTTATTGAATCGCAGTCAGTGACAGGGATTGAACCTAAATCAGTGACAGGGATTGAGCTTCAATCAGTGACAGGGATTGAGCATCAGTCAGTGACAGGGATTGACCCCCAGTCAGTGACAGGGATTGAGCTTCATTCAGTGACAGGGATTGGTCCTCAGTCAGTGACAGGGATTGAGCTTCATTCAGTGACAGGGATTGAATCTCAGTCAGTGACAGGGATTGAATCTCAGTCAGTGACAGGGATTGAATCTCTGACAGTGACAGGGATTGACCCTCAGTCAGTGACAGGGATTGAACCTAAATCAGTGACAGGGATTCAGCTTCAGTCAGTGACAGGGATTGAATCTCAGTCAGTGACAGGGATGGAACCTCAGTCAGTGACAGGAATTGAGCATCAGTCAGTGACAGGGATTGAATCACAGTCAGTGACAGGGATTGAGACACAGTCAGAGACAGGGATTGAATCTCAGTCAATGACAGGGATTGAGCCTCAGTCAGTGACAGGGATTGATCCACAGTCAGTGACACGGATTGACCCTCAGCCTGTGACAGGGATGAATCTCAGTCACTGACACGGATTGACCCTCAGCCAGTGAGAGGGATTGAATCTCAGTCAGTGACAGGGATTGACCCTCAGCCAGTGACAGGGATTGAATCTCAATCAGTGACAGGGATTGACTCTCAGTCAGTGACAGGGATTGAACCATAGTTAGTGACAGGGATTGAACCTCAGTCAGTGACAGGGATTGAATCTCAGTCAGTGACAGGGTTTGAATCTCAGTCAATGACAGGGATTGAATCTCAGTCAGTGACACGGATTGACCCTCAGTCAGTGACACGGATTGAACCGCAGTCAGTGAAAGGGATTGAACCTTAGTTAGTGACAGGGATTGAATCTCAGTCAGTGACAGGGATGGAATCTCAGTCAGTGACAGGGATTGAATCTCAGTCAGTGACAGGGATTGACTCTCAGTCAGTGACAGAGCTTGAACCTCAGTCAGTGACAGGGATTGAGACTCAGTCAGTGACAGGGATTGAACCTCAGTCATTCACAGGGACTGAACCTCAGTCCGTGACAGGGATTGAGCCTCAGTCAGTGACAGCGATTGAGCTTCAGTCAGTAACAGGGATTGAATATCAGTCAGTGACAGGGATTGATCCTCAGTCAGTGACAGGGATTGACCCTCAGTCAGTGACAGGGATTGAGCTTCTTTCAGTGACAGGGATTGGTCCTCAGTCAGTGACAGGGATTGACCCCCAGTCAGTGACAGGGATTGAGCATCAGACATTGAAAGGGATTGATTCACAGTCAGTGACAGGGATTGACCCTCAGTCAGTGACAGGGATTGAATCTCAGTCAGTGACAGGGATGGAATCTCAGTCAGTGACAGGGATTGAATCTCAGTCAGTGACAGGGATTGATCCTTAGTTAGTGACAGGGATTGAGCATCAATCATTGATAGGGATTGACCCTCAGTCAGTGACAGGGATTGACCCTGAGTCAGTGACAGGGATTGAACCTCAGTCAGCGAATGGGATTGAGCCTCAGTCAGTGACAGGGATTGAATCTCAGTCACTGACAGGGATTGACCCTCAGTCAGTGACAGGGATTGAATCTCAGTCACTGACAGGGATTGACCCTCAGTCAGTGACAGGGATTGAATCGCAGTCAGTGACAGGGATTGAACCTAAATCAGTTACAGGGATTGAGCTTCAATCAGTGACAGGGATTGAGCATCAGTCAGTGACAGGGATTGACCCCCAGTCAGTGACAGGGATTGAGCTTCATTCAGTGACAGGGATTGGTCCTCAGTCAGTGACAGGGATTGACCCCCAGTCAGTGACAGGGATTGAGCTTCATTCAGTGACAGGGATTGAATCTCAGTCAGTGACAGGGATTCAGCTTCAGTCAGTGACAGGGATTGAATCTCAGTCAGTGACAGGGATTGAACCTCAGTCAGTGACAGGAATTGAGCATCAGTCAGTGACAGGGATTGAACCTAAATCAGTGACAGGGATTCAGCTTCAGTCAGTGACAGGGATTGAATCTCAGTCAGTGACAGGGATTGAGCCTCAGTCAGTGACAGGGATTGATCCACAGTCAGTGACATGGGTTGACCCTCAGCCTGTGACAGGGATGAATCTCAGTCAGTGACACGGATTGACCCTCAGCCAGTGAGAGGGATTGAATCTCAGTCAGTGACAGGGATTGACCCTCAGCCAGTGACAGGGATTGAATCTCAATCAGTGACAGGGATTGACTCTCAGTCAGTGACAGGGATTGAACCATAGTTAGTGACAGGGATTGAACCTCAGTCAGTGACAGGGATTGAATCTCAGTCAGTGACAGGGTTTGAATCTCAGTCAATGACAGGGATGGAATCTCTGTCAGTGACAGGGATTGGCCCTCAGTCAGTGACAGGGATTGAATCTCAGTCAGTGACACGGATTGACCCTCAGTCAGTGACACGGATTGAACCGCAGTCAGTGAAAGGGATTGAACCTTAGTTAGTGACAGGGATTGAATCTCAGTCAGTGACAGGGATGGAATCTCAGTCAGTGACAGGGATTGAATCTCAGTCAGTGACAGGGATTGACTCTCAGTCAGTGACAGGGATTGAACCTCAGTCAGTGACAGGTATTGACCCTCAGTCAGTGACAGAGCTTGAATCTCAGTCAGTGAAAGGGATTGACACTGTCAGTGACAGGGATTGAGCCTCAGTCAGTGACTGGGATTGAGCCTCAGTCAGTGACAGGGATTGAACCTCAGTCAGTCACAGGGAATGAACCTCAGTCAGTGACAGGGATTGAATCTCAGTCAGTGACAGGGATTGACCCTCAGTCAGTGACAGGGAATGAATCTCAGTCAGTGACAGCGATTGAGCTTCAGTCAGTGACAGGGATTGAATATCAGTCAGTGACAGGGATTGATCCTCAGTCAGTGACAGGGATTGACCCTCAGTCAGTGACAGGGATTGAGCTTCATTCAGTGACAGGGATTGAACCTCAGTCAGTGACAGAGTTTGAGCATCAGACATTGAAAGGGATTGAATCACAGTCAGTGACAGGGATTGACCCTCAGTCAGTGATAGGGATTGACCCTGAGTAAGTGAAAGGGATTGAACCTTAGTTAGTGACAGGGATTGAATCTCAGTCAGTGACAGGTATGGAATCTCAGTCAGTGACAGGGATTGAATCTCAGTCAGTGACAGGGATTGAACCTCAGTCAGTGACAGGGATTGATCCTTAGTTAGTGACAGGGATTGAGCATCAATCAGTGACAGGGATTGACCCTCAGTCAGTGACAGGGATTGACCCCGAGTCAGTGACAGGGATTGACCCTCAGTCAGCGAATGGGATTGAGCCTCAGTCAGTGACAGGGATTGAATCTCAGTCACTGACAGGGATTGAACCTCAGTCAGTGACCGGGATTGAATCTCAGTCACTGACAGGGATTGAACCTCAGTCAGTGACAGGGATTGAGCATCAGTCAATGACAGGGATTCAAACTAAGTCAGTGACAGTTATTGAATCGCAGTCAGTGACAGGGATTGAACCTAAAACAGTGACAGGGATTGAGCTTCAATCAGTGACAGGGATTGAGCATTAGTCAGTGACAGGGATTGACCCCCAGTCAGTGACAGGGATTGAGCTTCATTCAGTGACAGGGATTGGTCCTCAGTCAGTGACAGGGATTGACCCCCATTCAGTGACAGGGATTGAGCTTCATTCAGTGACAGGGATTGAATCTCAGTCAGTGATAGGGATTGAATCTCAGTCAGTGACAGGGATTGAATCTCTGTCAGTGACAGGGATTGACCCTCAGTCAGTGACAGGGATTGAACCTAAATCAGTGACAGGGATTCAGCTTCAGTCAGTGACAGGGATTGAATCTCAGTCAGTGACAGGGATTGAACCTCAGTCAGTGACAGGGATTGACCCCCAGTCAGTGACATGGGTTGACCCTCAGCCTGTGACAGGGATGAATCTCAGTCAGTGACACGGATTGACCCTCAGCCAGTGAGAGGGATTGAATCTCAGTCAGTGACAGGGATTGACCCTCAGCCAGTGACAGGGATTGAATCTCAATCAGTGACAGGGATTGACTCTCAGTCAGTGACAGGGATTGAACCATAGTTAGTGACAGGGATTGAACCTCAGTCAGTGACAGGGATTGAATCTCAGTCAGTGACAGGGTTTGAATCTCAGTCAATGACAGGGATGGAATCTCTGTCAGTGACAGGGATTGGCCCTCAGTCAGTGACAGGGATTGAATCTCAGTCAGTGACACGGATTGACCCTCAGTCAGTGACACGGATTGAACCGCAGTCAGTGAAAGGGATTGAACCTTAGTTAGTGACAGGGATTGAATCTCAGTCAGTGACAGGGATGGAATCTCAGTCAGTGACAGGGATTGAATCTCAGTCAGTGACAGGGATTGACTCTCAGTCAGTGACAGGGATTGAACCTCAGTCAGTGACAGGTATTGACCCTCAGTCAGTGACAGAGCTTGAATCTCAGTCAGTGAAAGGGATTGACACTGTCAGTGACAGGGATTGAGCCTCAGTCAGTGACTGGGATTGAGCCTCAGTCAGTGACAGGGATTGAACCTCAGTCAGTCACAGGGAATGAACCTCAGTCAGTGACAGGGATTGAATCTCAGTCAGTGACAGGGATTGACCCTCAGTCAGTGACAGGGAATGAATCTCAGTCAGTGACAGCGATTGAGCTTCAGTCAGTGACAGGGATTGAATATCAGTCAGTGACAGGGATTGATCCTCAGTCAGTGACAGGGATTGACCCTCAGTCAGTGACAGGGATTGAGCTTCATTCAGTGACAGGGATTGAACCTCAGTCAGTGACAGAGTTTGAGCATCAGACATTGAAAGGGATTGAATCACAGTCAGTGACAGGGATTGACCCTCAGTCAGTGATAGGGATTGACCCTGAGTAAGTGAAAGGGATTGAACCTTAGTTAGTGACAGGGATTGAATCTCAGTCAGTGACAGGTATGGAATCTCAGTCAGTGACAGGGATTGAATCTCAGTCAGTGACAGGGATTGAACCTCAGTCAGTGACAGGGATTGATCCTTAGTTAGTGACAGGGATTGAGCATCAATCAGTGACAGGGATTGACCCTCAGTCAGTGACAGGGATTGACCCCGAGTCAGTGACAGGGATTGACCCTCAGTCAGCGAATGGGATTGAGCCTCAGTCAGTGACAGGGATTGAATCTCAGTCACTGACAGGGATTGAACCTCAGTCAGTGACCGGGATTGAATCTCAGTCACTGACAGGGATTGAACCTCAGTCAGTGACAGGGATTGAGCATCAGTCAATGACAGGGATTCAAACTAAGTCAGTGACAGTTATTGAATCGCAGTCAGTGACAGGGATTGAACCTAAAACAGTGACAGGGATTGAGCTTCAATCAGTGACAGGGATTGAGCATTAGTCAGTGACAGGGATTGACCCCCAGTCAGTGACAGGGATTGAGCTTCATTCAGTGACAGGGATTGGTCCTCAGTCAGTGACAGGGATTGACCCCCATTCAGTGACAGGGATTGAGCTTCATTCAGTGACAGGGATTGAATCTCAGTCAGTGATAGGGATTGAATCTCAGTCAGTGACAGGGATTGAATCTCTGTCAGTGACAGGGATTGACCCTCAGTCAGTGACAGGGATTGAACCTAAATCAGTGACAGGGATTCAGCTTCAGTCAGTGACAGGGATTGAATCTCAGTCAGTGACAGGGATTGAACCTCAGTCAGTGACAGGAATTTAGCATCAGTCAGTGACAGGGATTGAATCACAGTCAGTGACAGGGATAGAGACACAGTCAGAGACAGGGATTGAATCTCAGTCAGTGACAGGGATTGAGCCTCAGTCAGTGACAGGGATTGATCCTCAGTCAGTGACACGGATTGACCCTCGGCCTGTGACAGGGATGAATCTCAGTCAGTGACAGGGATTGACTCTCAGTCAGTGACAGGGATTGAACCATAGTTAGTGACAGGGATTGAACCTCAGTCAGTGACAGGGATTGAATCTCAGTCAGTGACAGGGATTAAATCTCAGTCAATGACAGGGATTGAATCTCTGTCAGTGACAGGGATTGACCCTCAGTCAGTGACAGGGATTGAATCTCAGTCAGTGACACGGATTGACCCTCAGTCAGTGACACGGATTGAACCTCAATCAGTGACAGGGATTGAACCTCAGTCAGTGACAGAGTTTGAGCATCAGACATTGAAAGGGATTGAATCACAGTCAGTGACAGGGATTGACCCTCAGTCAGTGATAGGGATTGACCCTGAGTCAGTGAAAGGGATTGAACCTTAGTTAGTGACAGGGATTGAATCTTAGTCAGTGACAGGGATGGAATCTCAGTCAGTGACAGGGATTGAATCTCAGTCAGTGACAGGGATTGACTCTGAGTCAGTGACAGGGATTGATCCTTAGTTTGTGACAGGGATTGAGCATCAATCAGTGACAGGGATTGACCCTCAGTCAGTGACAGGGATTGACCCTGAGTTAGTGACAGGGATTGACCCTCTGTCAGCGAATGGGATTGAGCCTCAGTCAGTGACAGGGATTGAATTTCAGTCACTGACAGGGATTGACCCTCAGTCAGTGACCGGGATTGAATCTCAGTCACTGACAGGGATTGAACCTCAGTCAGTGACAGGGATTGAGCATCAGTCAATGACAGGGATTCAAACTAAGTCAGTGACAGTTGTTGAATCGCAGTCAGTGATAGGGATTGAACCTAAAACAGTGACAGGGATTGAGCTTCAATCACTGATAGGGATTGAGCATCAGTCAGTGACAGGGATTGACCCCCAGTCAGTGATAGGGATTGAGCTTCATTCAGTGACAGGGATTGGTCCTCAGTCAGTGACAGGGATTGACCCCCAGTCAGTGACAGGGATTGAGCTTCATTCAGTGACAGGGATTGAATCTCATTCAGTGATAGGGATTGAATCTCAGTCAGTGACAGGGATTGAATCTCTGTCAGTGACAGTGATTGACCCTCAGTCAGTGACAGGGATTGAACCTAAATCAGTGACAGGGATTCAGCTTCAGTCAGTGACAGGGATTGAATCTCAGTCAGTAACAGGGATTGAACCTCAGTCAGTGACAGGAATTGAGCATCAGTCAGTGACAGGGATTGACCCCCAGTCAGTGACAGGGATTGAGCTTCATTCAGTGACAGGGATGGAATCTCAGTCAGTGATACGGATTGAATCTCAGTCAGTGACAGGGATTGAATCTCTGTCAGAGACAGGGATTGACCCTCAGTCAGTGACAGGGATTGAACCAAAATCAGTGACAGGGATTCAGCTTCAGTCAGTGACAGTGATTGAATCTCAGTCAGTGACAGGGATTGAACCTCAGTCAGTGACAGGAATTTAGCATCAGTCAGTGACAGGGATTGATCCTTAGTTCGTGACAGGGATTGAATCTCAGTCAGTGACAGGGATTGACTCTCAGTCAGTGACAGGGATTGATCCTTAGTTCGTGACAGGGATTGAATCTCAGTCAGTGACAGGGATTGAATCTCAGTCAGTGTCAGGGATCGGCCATCAGTCAGTGACAGGGATTGATCATCAGTCAGTGAAACGGATTGACCCTCAGTCTGTGACAGGAATGAATCATAGTCAGTGACAGGGATTGAATCTCAGTCAGTGACAGGGATTGACCCTCAGCCAGTGACAGGGATTGAATCTCAATCAGTGACAGGGATTGAGCTTTGTCAGTGACAGGGATGGAATCTCAGTCAGTGACAGGGATTGAATCTCAGTCAATGACAGGGATTGAATATCAGTCAGTGACAGGGATTGAACCTTAGTTAGTGACAGGGATTGAACCTCAGTCAGTGACAGGGATTGAATCTCAGTCAGTGACAGGGATTGAATCTCAGTCAATGACAGGGATTGAATCTCTGTCAGTGACCAGGATTGACCATCAGTCAGTGACAGGGATTGAATCTCAGTCAGTGACAGAGATTGAGACACAGTCTGAGACAGGGATTGAATCTCAGTCAGTTACAGGGATTGAGCCTCAGTCAGTGACAGGGATTGATCCTCAGTCAGTGACACGGATTGTCACTAAGTCTGTGACAGGGATGAATCTCAGTCAGTGACAGGGATTGAATCTCAGTCAGTGACAGGGATTGAACCTCAGCCAGTGACAGGGATTGACCATCAGTCAGTGACAGGGATTGACCCTCAGCCAGTGACAGGGATGTAATCTCAATCAGTGAGAGGGATTGAGCTTCAGTCAGTGACAGGGATTGAATCTCATTCACTGAGAGGGATTGAATCTCAGTCAGTGACAGGGATTGAATATCAGTCAATGTCAGGGATTGACCCTCAGTCAGTGACAGGTGTTGAACCTCAGTCAGAGACAGGGATTGAATCTCAGTCAGTGACAGGGATCGAACCTCAGCCAGTGACAGGGATTGAGCATCAGTCAGTGACAGGGATTGACCCTCAGGCAGTGACAGGGATTGAATCTCAGTCAGTGACAGGGTTTGATCCTCAGTCAGTGACAGGGATTGAATCTCAGTCAGTGACAGGGATTGAATCTCAGTCAATGACAGGGATTGAATCTCTGTCAGTTTCAGGGGTTGACCATCAGTCAGTGACAGGGATTGAATCTCAGTCAGTGACAGGGATTGAGACACAGTCAGTGACAGGGATTGAATCTCAGTCAGTGACAGGGATTGAGACACAGTCTGAGACAGGGATTGAATCTCAGTCAGTTACAGGGATTGAGCCTCAATCAGTGACAGGGATTGATCCTCAGTCAGTGACACGGATTGACACTAAGTCTGTGACAGGGATGAATCTCGGTCAGTGACAGGGATTGACCCTCAGTCAGTGACAGGGATTGAATCTCAGTCAGTGACACGGATTGACCCTCAGTCAGTGACACGGATTGAACCTCAATCAGTGACAGGGATTGAACCTCAGTCAGTGACAGAGTTTGAGCATCAGACATTGAAAGGGATTGAATCACAGTCAGTGACAGGGATTGACCCTCAGTCAGTGATAGGGATTGACCCTGAGTCAGTGAAAGGGATTGAACCTTAGTTAGTGACAGGGATTGAATCTTAGTCAGTGACAGGGATGGAATCTCAGTCAGTGACAGGGATTGAATCTCAGTCAGTGACAGGGATTGACTCTGAGTCAGTGACAGGGATTGATCCTTAGTTAGTGACAGGGATTGAGCATCAATCAGTGACAGGGATTGACCCTCAGTCAGTGACAGCGATTGACCCTGAGTTAGTGACAGGGATTGACCCTCTGTCAGCGAATGGGATTGAGCCTCAGTCAGTGACAGGGATTGAATTTCAGTCACTGACAGGGATTGACCCTCAGTCATTGACCGGGATTGAATCTCAGTCACTGACAGGGATTGAACCTCAGTCAGTGACAGGGATTGAGCATCAGTCAATGACAGGGATTCAAACTAAGTCAGTGACAGTTATTGAATCGCAGTCAGTGATAGGGATTGAACCTAAAACAGTGACAGGGATTGAGCTTCAATCAGTGATAGGGATTGAGCATCAGTCAGTGACAGGGATTGACCCCCAGTCAGTGATAGGGATTGAGCTTCATTCAGTGACAGGGATTGGTCCTCAGTCAGTGACAGGGATTGACCCCCAGTCAGTGACAGGGATTGAGCTTCATTCAGTGACAGGGATTGAATCTCATTCAGTGATAGGGATTGAATCTCAGTCAGTGACAGGGATTGAATCTCTGTCAGTGACAGTGATTGACCCTCAGTCAGTGACAGGGATTGAACCTAAATCAGTGACAGGGATTCAGCTTCAGTCAGTGACAGGGATTGAATCTCAGTCAGTGACAGGGATTGAACCTCAGTCAGTGACAGGAATTGAGCATCAGTCAGTGACAGGGATTGACCCCCAGTCAGTGACAGGGATTGAGCTTCATTCAGTGACAGGGATGGAATCTCAGTCAGTGATAGGGATTGAATCTCAGTCGCTGACAGGGATTGAATCTCTGTCAGTGACAGGGATTGACCCTCAGTCAGTGACAGGGATTGAACCAAAATCAGTGACAGGGATTCAGCTTCAGTCAGTGACACTGATTGAATCTCAGTCAGTGACAGGGATTGAACCTCAGTCAGTGACAGGAATTTAGCATCAGTCAGTGACAGGGATTGAATCACAGTCAGTGACAGGGATTGAATCTCAGTCAGTGACAGGGATTGACTCTCAGTCA
This sequence comes from Chiloscyllium plagiosum, assembly GCF_037043375.1. Lineage (NCBI taxonomy): Eukaryota > Metazoa > Chordata > Chondrichthyes > Orectolobiformes > Hemiscylliidae > Chiloscyllium > Chiloscyllium plagiosum. Next base: position 79,604,501 of record NW_028270160.1, on the reverse strand, counting down.
GTGACAGGGATTGATCCTTAGTTCGTGACAGGGATTGAATCTCAGTCAGTGACAGGGATTGAATCTCAGTCAGTGTCAGGGATCAGCCATCAGTCAGTGACAGGGATTGATCATCAGTCAGTGACACGGATTGACCCTCAGTCTGTGACAGGAATGAATCTCAGTCAGTGACAGGGATTGAATCTCAGTCAGTGACAGGGATTGACCCTCAGCCAGTGACAGGGATTGAATCTCAATCAGTGACAGGGATTGAGCTTTGTCAGTGACAGGGATGGAATCTCAGTCAGTGACAGGGATTGAATCTCAGTCAATGACAGGGATTGAATATCAGTCAGTGACAGGGATTGAACCTTAGTTAGTGACAGGGATTGAACCTCAGTCAGTGACAGGGATTGAATCTCAGTCAGTGACAGGGATTGAATCTCAGTCAATGACAGGGATTGAATCTCTGTCAGTGACCAGGATTGACCATCAGTCAGTGACAGGGATTGAATCTCAGTCAGTGACAGGGATTGAGACACAGTCTGAGACAGGGATTGAATCTCAGTCAGTGACAGGGATTTAGCTTCATTCAGTGACAGGGATTGAATCTCAGTCAGTGACAGGGATTGAGACACAGTCAGAGACAGGGATTGAATCGCAGTCAGTGACAGGGATTGAGCTTCAGTCACTGACAGGGATTGAATCTCAGTCAGTGACAGGGATTGAACCTTAGTTAGTGACACGGGATTGAACCTCAGTCAGTGACAGGGATTGCATCTCACTTCGAGAAAGGGATTGACCCTGTCAGTGACAGGGATTGGACCTCAGTTTGTGACAGAGATTCAATCTCAGTCAGTGACAGGGATTGAAATTCAGTCAGTGACAGGGATTGAATCTCAGTCAGTGACAGGGATTGAATCTCAGTCAGTGACAGCGATTCAATCTCTGTCAGTGAGAGGGACTGAATCTCAGTCAATGACAGGGATTGAGCCTCAGTCAGAGACAGGGAATGAATCTCAGTCAGTGGCAGGGATTGAATCTCAGTCAGTGACAGGAATTGAGCCTCAGTCAGAGACAGGGAATGAATCAGTGACAGGGATTGAATCTCAGTCAGTGACAGGGATTGACCCTCAGTCAGTGACAGGGATTGAACCGAAAAAAGTGACAGGGATTGAGCATCAGTCAGTGACAGGGATTGAGCTTCATTCAGTGACAGGGATTGAATCTCAGTCAGTGACAGGGATTGAGACACAGTCAGAGACAGGGATTGACCCTCAGTCAGTGACAGGGATGGAATCTCAATCAGTGACAGGGATTGAGCTTCAGTCAGTGACAGGGATTGAATCTCAGTCAGTGAGAGGGATTGAATCTCAGTCAGTGACAGGGATTGAATATCAGTCAAAGACAGGGATTGACCCTCAGTCAGTGACAGGGATTGAACCACAGTCAGTGACAGGGATTGAGCTTCATTCAGTGACAGGGATTGAATCTCAGTCAGTGACAGGGATTGAGACACAGTCAGAGACAGGGATTGAATCTCAGTCAGTGACAGGGATTGAATCTCAGTCAGTGACAGGGTTTGACTCTCAGTCAGTGACAGGGATTGATCCTTAGTTAGTGACAGGGATTGAACCTCAGTCAGTGACAGGGATTGAATCTCCGTCAGTGACAGGGATTGACTCTCAGTCAATGACAGGGATTGAATCTCTGTCAGTGACGGGGATTGACGCTCAGTCAGTGACAGGGATTGAATCTCAGTCAGTGACAGGGATTGAGACGCAGTCAGAGACAGGGATTGAATCTCAGTCAGTGACAGGGATTGACCCTCAGTCAGTGACAGGGATTGATCCTCAGTCAGTGACACGGATTGACATTAAGTCTGTGACAGGGATGAATCTCAGTCAGTGACAGGGATTGAATCTCAGTCAGTGTCTGGGATTGACCCCCAGCCAGTGACAGGGATTGAGCATCAGTCAGTGACAGGGATTGACCCTCAGTCAGTGACAGGGATTGAGCTTCATTCAGTGACAGGGATTGAATCTCAGTCAGTGACAGGGATTGAGACACAGTCAGAGACAGGGATTGACCCTCAGCCAGTGACAGGGATGGAATCTCAATCAGTGACAGGGATTGAGCTTCAGTCAGTGACAGGGATTGAATCTCAGTCAGTGAGAGAGATTGAATCTCAGTCAGTGACAGGGATTGAATATCAGTCAAAGACAGGGATTGACCCTCAGTCAGTGACAGGGATTGAACCTCAGTCAGTGACAGGTATTGACCATCAGTCAGTGACAGGGATTGAATCTCAGTCAGTGAAAGGGGTTGACACTGTCAGTGACAGGGATTGAGCCTCAGTCAGTGACAGGGATTGAACCTCAGTCAGTTACAGGGACTGAACCTCAGTCAGTGACAGGGATTGAGACACAGTCAGAGATAGGAATTCAATCTCAGTCAGTAACAGGGATTGACCCTCAGTCAGTGACAGGTATTGCATCTCAGTCAGTGACAGGGATTCAATCTCAGTCAGTGAGAGGGATTGAATCTCAGTCAATGACAGGGATTGAGCCTCAGTCAGAGACAGGGAATGAATCTCAGTCAGTTGCAGGGATTGAATCTCAGTCAGTGACAGGGATTGAGCCTCAGTCAGAGATAGGGAATGAATCTCAGTCAGTGACAGGGATTCAATCTCTGTCAGTGACAATGACTGAACCTCAGTCAGTCACAGGGATTGAATCTCAGTCAGTGACAGGGATTGACCCTCAGTCAGTGACAGGGAATGAATCTCAGTCAGTGACAGCGATTGACCCTCAGTCAGTGACAGGGATTGAATCTCAGTCAGTGACAGGGATTGAATCTCAGTCAGTGACAGGGACTAAACCTCAGTCAGTAACAGGGGTTGAACCTCTGTCAGTGTCAGGGATTGAACCTCAGTCAGTGACAGGGATTGACCCTCAGTCAGTGACAGGGATTGACTCTCAGTCACTGACAGGATTGACACTCAGATATTGACAGGGATTGACCCTCAGTCAGTGACACGGATTGAACCGCAGTCAGTGACAGGGATTGAAACTCAGTCAGTGACAGGGATTGAATCTCACTCAGAGAAAGGGATTGACCCTGTCAGTGACAGGGATTGAACCCCAGTCAGTGACAGGGATTGACCATCAGTCAGTGACAGGGATTGAATCTCAGTCAGTGAAAGGGGTTGACACTGTCAGTGACAGGGATTGAGCCTCAGTCAGTGACAGGGATTGAACCTCAGTCAGTTACAGGGACTGAACCTCAGTCAGTGACAGGGATTGAGACACAGTCAGAGACAGGGATTCAATCTCAGTCAGTAACAGGGATTGACCCTCAGTCAGTGACAGGTATTGCATCTCAGTCAGTGACAGCGATTCAATCTCAGTCAGTGAGAGGGATTGAATCTCAGTCAATGACAGGGATTGAGCCTCAGTCAGAGACAGGGAATGAATCTCAGTCAGTGACAGGGATTGAATCTCAGTCAGTGACAGGGATTGAGCCTCAGTCAGAGACAGGGAATGAATCTCAGTCAGTGACAGGGATTCAATCTCTGTCAGTGACAATGACTGAACCTCAGTCAGTCACAGGGATTGAATCTCAGTCAGTGACAGGGATTGACCCTCAGTCAGTGACAGGGAATGAATCTCAGTCAGTGACAGCGATTGACCCTCAGTCAGTGACAGGGATTGAATCTCAGTCAGTGACAGGGATTGAATCTCAGTCAGTGACAGGGACTAAACCTCAGTCAATAACAGGGGTTGAACCTCTGTCAGTGTCAGGGATTGAACCTCAGTCAGTGACAGGGATTGACCCTCAGTCAGTGACAGGGATTGACTCTCAGTCACTGACAGGATTGACACTCAGATATTGACAGGGATTGACCCTCAGTCAGTGACACGGATTGAACCGCAGTCAGTGACAGGGATTGAAACTCAGTCAGTGACAGGGATTGAATCTCACTCAGAGAAAGGGATTGACCCTGTCAGTGACAGGGATTGAACCCCAGTCAGTGACAGGGATTGAGCTTCAGTCATTGACAGTGATTGAGCCTCAGTCAGTGACAGGGATTGAATCCCAGTCAGTGACACGGATTGACCCTCAGTCAGTGACACGGATTGAACCGCAGTCAGTGAAAGGGATTGAACCTTAGTTAGAGACATGGATTGAATCTCAGTCAGTGACAGGGATGGAATCTCAGTCAGTGACAGGGATTGAATCTCAGTCAGTGACAGGGATTGACTCACAGTCAGTGACAGGGATTGATCCTTAGTTAGTGACAGGGATTGAACCACAGTCAGTGACAGGATTGAATCTCAGTCAGTGACAGGGATTGACCCTCAGTCAGTGACAGGGATTGAATCTCAGTCAGTGACAGGGATTGAGACACAGTCAGAGACAGGGATTGAATCTCAGTCAGTGACGGGGATTGACCCTCAGTCAGTGACAGGGATTGAATCTCAGTCAGTGACAGGGATAGAGACACAGTCAGAGACAGGGATTGAATCTCAGTCAGTGACAGGAATTGAGCCTCAGTCAGAGACAGGGAATGAATCTCAGTCAGTGACAGGGATTCAATCTCTGTCAGTGACAATGACTGATCCTCAGTCAGTCACAGGGATTGAATCTCAGTCCGTGACAGGGATTGACCCTCAGTCAGTGACAGGGAATGAATCTCAGTCAGTGACAGCGATTGACCCTCAGTCACTGCCAGGGATTGAATCTCAGTCAGTGACAGGGACTAAACCTCAGTCAGTAACAGGGGTTGAACCTCTGTCAGTGTCAGGGATTGAACCTCAGTCAGTGACAGGGATTGACACTCAGTCAGTGACAGGTATTGACCATCAGTCAGTGACAGGGATTGAATCTCAGTCAGTGAAAGGGATTGACACTCTCAGTGACAGGGATTGAGCCTCAGTCAGTGACAGGGATTGAACCTCAGTCAGTGACAGGGACTGAACCTCAGTCAGTGACAGGGATTGAATCTCAGTCAGTGACAGGGATTGACCCTCAGTCAGTGACAGGGATTGAACCGAAAAAAGTGACAGGGATTGAGCATCAGTCAGTGACAGGGATTGAGCTTCATTCAGTGACAGGGATTGAATCTCAGTCAGTGACAGGGATTGAGACACAGTCAGAGACAGGGATTGACCCTCAGTCAGTGACAGGGATGGAATCTCAATCAGTGACAGGGATTGAGCTTCAGTCAGTGACAGGGATTGAATCTCAGTCAGTGAGAGGGATTGAATCTCAGTCAGTGACAGGGGTTGAATATCAGTCAAAGACAGGGATTGACCCTCAGTCAGTGACAGGGATTGAACCACAGTCAGTGACAGGGATTGAGCTTCATTCAGTGACAGGGATTGAATCTCAGTCAGTGACAGGGATTGAGACACAGTCAGAGACAGGGATTGAATCTCAGTCAGTGACAGGGATTGAATCTCAGTCAGTGACAGGGTTTGACTCTCAGTCAGTGACAGGGATTGATCCTTAGTTAGTGACAGGGATTGAACCTCAGTCAGTGACAGGGATTGAATCTCCGTCAGTGACAGGGATTGACTCTCAGTCAATGACAGGGATTGAATCTCTGTCAGTGACGGGGATTGACCCTCAGTCAGTGACAGGGATTGAATCTCAGTCAGTGACAGGGATTGAGACACAGTCAGAGACAGGGATTGAATCTCAGTCAGTGACAGGGATTGACCCTCAGTCAGTGACAGGGATTGATCCTCAGTCAGTGACACGGATTGACATTAAGTCTGTGACAGGGATGAATCTCAGTCAGTGACAGGGATTGAATCTCACTCAGTGTCTGGGATTGACCCCCAGCCAGTGACAGGGATTGAGCATCAGTCAGTGACAGGGATTGACCCTCAGTCAGTGACAGGGATTGAGCTTCATTCAGTGACAGGGATTGAATCTCAGTCAGTGACAGGGATTGAGACACAGTCAGAGACAGGGATTGACCCTCAGCCAGTGACAGGGATGGAATCTCAATCAGTGACAGGGATTGAGCTTCAGTCAGTGACAGGGATTGAATCTCAGTCAGTGACAGGGATTGAACCTCAGTCAGTGACAGGTATTGACTATCAGTCAGTGACAGGGATTGAATCTCAGTCAGTGAAAGGGGTTGACACTGTCAGTGACAGGGATTGAGCCTCAGTCAGTGACAGGGATTGAACCTCAGTCAGTTACAGGGACTGAACCTCAGTCAGTGACAGGGATTGAGACACAGTCAGAGACAGGGATTGACCCTCAGTCAGTGACAGGGATTGAACCTCAGTCAGTGACAGGTATTGACTATCAGTCAGTGACAGGGATTGAATCTCAGTCAGTGAAAGGGGTTGACACTGTCAGTGACAGGGATTGAGCCTCAGTCAGTGACAGGGATTGAACCTCAGTCAGTTACAGGGACTGAACCTCAGTCAGTGACAGGGATTGAGACACAGTCAGAGACAGGGATTCAATCTCAGTCAGTAACAGGGATTGACCCTCAGTCAGTGACAGGTATTGCATCTCAGTCAGTGACAGCGATTCAATCTCAGTCAGTGAGAGGGATTGAATCTCAGTCAGAGACAGGGAATGAATCTCAGTCAGTGACAGGGATTGAATCTCAGTCAGTGACAGGGATTGAGCCTCAGTCAGAGACAGGGAATGAATCTCAGTCAGTGACAGGGATTCAATCTCTGTCAGTGACAATGACTGAACCTCAGTCAGTCACAGGGATTGAATCTCAGTCAGTGACAGGGATTGACCCTCAGTCAGTGACAGGGAATGAATCTCAGTCAGTGACAGCGATTGACCCTCAGTCAGTGACAGGGATTGAATCTCAGTCAGTGACAGGGATTGAATCTCAGTCAGTGACAGGGACTAAACCTCAGTCAGTAACAGGGGTTGAACCTCTGTCAGTGTCAGGGATTGAACCTCAGTCAGTGACAGGGATTGACCCTCAGTCAGTGACAGGGATTGACTCTCAGTCACTGACAGGATTGACACTCAGATATTGACAGGGATTGACCCTCAGTCAGTGACACGGATTGAACCGCAGTCAGTGACAGGGATTGAAACTCAGTCAGTGACAGGGATTGAATCTCACTCAGAGAAAGGGATTGATCCTGTCAGTGACAGGGATTGAACCCCAGTCAGTGACAGGGATTGAGCTTCAGTCATTGACAGCGATTGAGCCTCAGTCAGTGACAGGGATTGAATCCCAGTCAGTGAAAGGGATTGAATCTTAGTTAGAGACAGGGATTGAATCTCAGTCAGTGACAGGGATGGAATCTCAGTCAGTGACAGGGATTGAATCTCAGTCAGTGACAGGGATTGACTCACAGTCAGTGACAGGGATTGAACCACAGTCAGTGACAGGATTGAATCTCCGTCAGTGACAGGGATTGAATCTCAGTCAATGACAGGGATTGAATCTCAGTCAGTGACAGGGATTGATTCTCAGTCAGTGACAGGGATTGATTCTCAGTCAGTGACAGGTATTGATCCTTAGTTAGTGACAGGGATTGAACCTCAGTCAGTGACAGGGATTGAATCTCGGTCAATGACAGGGATTGAATCTCAGTCAGTGACAGTGATTGACCCTCAGTCAGTGACAGGGATTGAATCTCAGTCAGTGACACGGATTGACCCTCAGTCAGTGACACGGATTGAACCGCAGTCAGTGAAAGGGATTGAACCTTAGTTAGTTACTGGGATTGAATCTCAATCAGTGACAGGGATGGAATCTCAGTCAGTGACAGGGATTGAATCTCAGTCAGTGACAGGGTTTGACTCTCAGTCAGTGACAGGGATTGATCCTTAGTTAGTGACAGGGATTGAATCTCAGTCAGTGACAGGGATTGAGCTTAAGTCAGTGACAGGGATTGAGACACAGTCAGAGACAGGGATGGAATCTCAATCAGTGACAGGGATTGAGCTTCAGTCAGTGACAGGGATTGAATCTCAGTCAGTGACAGGGATTGAATATCAGTCAAAGACAGGGATTGACCCTCAGTCAGTGACAGGGATTGAACCTCAGTCAGTGACAGGTATTGACCATCAGTCAGTGACAGGGATTGAATCTCAGTCAGTGAAAGGGATTGACACTGTCAGTGACAGGGATTGAGCCTCAGTCAGTGACAGGGATTGAACCTCAGTCAGTGACAGGGACTGAACCTCAGTCAGTGACAGGGATTGAATCTCAGTCAGTGACAGGGATTGACCCTCAGTCAGTGACAGGGATTGAACCGAAAAAAGTGACAGGGATTGAGCATCAGTCAGTGACAGGGATTTAGCTTCATTCAGTGACAGGGATTGAATCTCAGTCAGTGACAGGGATTGAGTCACAGTCAGAGACAGGGATTGAATCGCAGTCAGTGACAGGGATTGAGCTTCAGTCACTGACAGGGATTGAACCTCAGTCAGTGACAGGGATTGCATCTCACTTCGAGAAAGGGATTGACCCTGTCAGTGACAGGGATTGGACCTCAGTTTGTGACAGAGATTCAATCTCAGTCAGTGACAGGGATTGAAATTCAGTCAGTGACAGGAATTGAACCTCAGTCAGTGACAGGGATTGAATCTCAGTCAGTGACAGCGATTCAATCTCTGTCAGTGAGAGGGACTGAATCTCAGTCAATGACAGGGATTGAGCCTCAGTCAGAGACAGGGAATGTATCTCAGTCAGTGGCAGGGAATGAATCTCAGTCAGTGACAGGAATTGAGCCTCAGTCAGAGACAGGGAATGAATCTCAGTCAGTGACAGGGATTCAATCTCTGTCAGTGACAATGACTGATCCTCAGTCAGTCACAGGGATTGAATCTCAGTCAGTGACAGGGATTGACCCTCAGTCAGTGACAGGGAATGAATCTCAGTCAGTGACAGCGATTGACCCTCAGTCACTGCCAGGGATTGAATCTCAGTCAGTGACAGGGACTAAACCTCAGTCAGTAACAGGTGTTGAACCTCTGTCAGTGTCAGGGATTGAACCTCAGTCAGTGACAGGGATTGACACTCAGTCAGTGACAGGTATTGACCATCAGTCAGTGACAGGGATTGAATCTCAGTCAGTGAAAGGGATTGACACTGTCAGTGACAGGGATTGAGCCTCAGTCAGTGACAGGGATTGAACCTCAGTCAGTGACAGGGACTGAACCTCAGTCAGTGATAGGGATTGAATCTCAGTCAGTGACAGGGATTGACCCTCAGTCAGTGACAGGGATTGAACCGAAAAAAGTGACAGGGATTGAGCATCAGTCAGTGACAGGGATTGAGCTTCATTCAGTGACAGGGATTGAATCTCAGTCAGTGACAGGGATTGAGACACAGTCAGAGACAGGGATTGACCCTCAGTCAGTGACAGGGATTGAATCTCAATCAGTGACAGGGATTGAGCTTCAGTCAGTGACAGGGATTGAATCTCAGTCAGTGAGAGGGATTGAATCTCAGTCAGTGACAGGGATTGAATATCAGTCAAAGACAGGGATTGACCCTCAGTCAGTGACAGGGATTGAACCACAGTCAGTGACAGGGATTGAGCTTCATTCAGTGACAGGGATTGAATCTCAGTCAGTGACAGGGATTGAGACACAGTCAGAGACAGGGATTGAATCTCAGTCAGTGACAGGGATTGAGCTTCAGTCAGTGACAGGGATTGAATCTCAGTCAGTGACAGGGATTGAACCTTAGTTAGTGACACGGGATTGAACCTCAGTCAGTGACAGGGATTGAACCTCAGTTTGTGACAGAGATTCAATCTCAGTCAGTGACTGGGATTGAAATTCAGTCAGTGACAGTGATTGAATCTCAGTCAGTGACAGGGATTGAATCTCAATCAGTGACAGGGATTGAATCTCAATCAGTGACAGGGATTGAATCTCAGTCAGTGACAGGGATTGAGACACAGTCAGAGACAGGGATTCAATCTCAGTCAGTGACAGGGATTGACCCTCAGTCAGTGACAGGTATTGAATCGCAGTCAGTGGCAGCGATTCAATCTCAGTCAGTGAGAGGGACTGAATCTCAGTCAATGACAGGGATTGAGCCTCAGTCAGAGACAGGGAATGAATCTCAGTCAGTTGCAGGGATTGAATATCAGTCAGTGACAGGGATTGAGCCTCAGTCAGAGACAGGGAATGAATCTCAGTCAGTGACAGGGATTCAATCTCTGTCAGTGACAATGACTGAACCTCGGTCAGTCACAGGGATTGAATCTCAGTCAGTGACAGGGATTGACCCTCAGACAGTGACAGGGAATGAATCTCAGTCAGAGACAGCGATTGACCCTCAGTCAGTGACAGGGATTGAATCTCAGTCAGTGACAGGGATTGAATCTCAGTCAGTGACAGGGACTAAACCTCAGTCAGAAACAGGGGTTGAACCTCTGTCAGTGTCAGGGATTGAACCTCAGTCAGTGACATGGATTGACCCTCAGTCAGTGACAGGGATTGACTCTCAGTCAGTGACAGGATTGACACTCAGATATTGACAGGGATTGACCCTCAGTCAGTGACACGGATTGAACCGCAGTCAGTGACAGGGATTGAACCCCAGCCAGTGACAGGGATTGAGCTTCAGTCATTGACAGGGATTGAGCCTCAGTCAGTGACAGGGATTGATCCTTAGTTAGTGACAGGGATTGAACCTCAGTCAGTGACAGGGATTGAATCTCCGTCAGTGACAGGGATTGACTCTCAGTCAATGACAGGGATTGAATCTCTGTCAGTGATGGGGATTGACCCTCAGTCAGTGACAGGGATTGAATCTCAGTCAGTGACAGGGATTGAGACACAGTCAGAGACAGGGATTGAATCTCAGTCAGTGACAGGGATTGACCCTCAGTCAGTGACAGGGATTGATCCTCAGTCAGTGACACGGATTGACATTAAGTCTGTGACAGGGATGAATCTCAGTCAGTGACAGGGATTGAATCTCAGTCAGTGTCTGGGATTGACCCCCAGCCAGTGACAGGGATTGAGCATCAGTCAGTGACAGGGATTGACCCTCAGTCAGTGACAGGGATTGAGCTTCATTCAGTGACAGGGATTGAATCTCAGTCAGTGACAGGGATTGAGACACAGTCAGAGACAGGGATTGACCCTCAGCCAGTGACAGGAATGGAATCTCAATCAGTGACAGGGATTGAGCTTCAGTCAGTGACAGGGATTGAATCTCAGTCAGTGAGAGGGATTGAATCTCAGTCAGTGACAGGGATTGAATATCAGTCAAAGACAGGGATTGACCCTCAGTCAGTGACAGGGATTGAACCACAGTCAGTGACAGGTATTGACCATCAGTCAGTGACAGGGATTGAATCTCAGTCAGTGAAAGGGGTTGACACTGTCAGTGACAGGGATTGAGCCTCAGTCAGTGACAGGGATTGAACCTCAGTCAGTTACAGGGACTGAACCTCAGTCAGTGACAGGGATTGAGACACAGTCAGAGACAGGGATTCAATCTCAGTCAGTAACAGGGATTGACCCTCAGTCAGTGACAGGTATTGCATCTCATTCAGTGTCAGCGATTCAATCTCAGTCAGTGAGAGGGATTGAATCTCAGTCAATGACAGGGATTGAGCCTCAGTCAGAGACAGGGAATGAATCTCAGTCAGTTGCAGGGATTGAATCTCAGTCAGTGACAGGGATTGAGCCTCAGTCAGAGACAGGGAATGAATCTCAGTCAGTGACAGCGATTGACCCTCAGTCAGTGACAGGGATTGAATCTCAGTCAGTGACAGGGATTGAATCTCAGTCAGTGACAGGGACTAAACCTCAGTCAGTAACAGGGGTTGAACCTCTGTCAGTGTCAGGGATTGAACCTCAGTCAGTGACAGGGATTGACCCTCAGTCAGTGACAGGGATTGACTCTCAGTCACTGACAGGATTGACACTCAGATATTGACAGGGATTGACCCTCAGTCAGTGACACGGATTGAACCGCAGTCAGTGACAGGGATTGAAACTCAGTCAGTGACAGGGATTGAATCTCACTCAGAGAAAGGGATTGACCCTGTCAGTGACAGGGATTGAACCCCAGTCAGTGACAGGGATTGAGCTTCAGTCATTGACAGGGATTGAGCCTCAGTCAGTGACAGGGATTGAATCCCAGTCAGTGACACGGATTGACCCTCAGTCAGTGACACGGATTGAACCGCAGTCAGTGAAAGGGATTGAATCTTAGTTAGAGACAGGGATTGAATCTCAGTCAGTGACAGGGATTGAATCTCAGTCAGTGACAGGGATTGACTCACAGTCAGTGACAGGGATTGAACCACAGTCAGTGACAGGATTGAATCTCCGTCAGTGACAGGGATTGAATCTCAGTCAATGACAGGGATTGAATCTCAGTCAGTGACAGGGATTGATTCTCAGTCAGTGACAGGGATTGATTCTCAGTCAGTGACAGGTATTGATCCTTAGTTAGTGACAGGGATTGAACCTCAGTCAGTGACAGGGATTGAATCTCCGTCAGTGACAGGGATTGAATCTCGGTCAATGACAGGGATTGAATCTCTGTCAGTGACAGGGATGGAATCTCAGTCAGTGACAGGGATTGAATCTCAGTCAGTGACAGGGATTGACTCACAGTCAGTGACAGGGATTGATCCTTAGTTAGTGACAGGGATTGAACCACAGTCAGTGACAGGATTGAATCTCAGTCAGTGACAGGGATTGACCCTAAGTCAGTGACGGGGATTGAGCCTCAGTCAGTGACAGGGATTGAATCTCAGTCAGTGACAGGGATTGAGACACAGTCAGAGACAGGGATTGAATCTCAGTCAGTGACGGGGATTGACCCTCAGTCAGTGACAGGGATTGAATCTCAGTCAGTGACAGGGACAGAGACACAGTCAGAGACAGGGATTGAATCTCAGTCAGTGACAGGAATTGAGCCTCAGTCAGAGACAGGGAATGAATCTCAGTCAGTGACAGGCATTCAATCTCTGTCAGTGACAATGACTGATCCTCAGTCAGTCACAGGGATTGAATCTCAGTCCGTGACAGGGATTGACCCTCAGTCAGTGACAGGGAATGAATCTCAGTCAGTGACAGCGATTGACCCTCAGTCACTGCCAGGGATTGAATCTCAGTCAGTGACAGGGACTAAACCTCAGTCAGTAACAGGGGTTGAACCTCTGTCAGTGTCAGGGATTGAACCTCAGTCAGTGACAGGGATTGACACTCAGTCAGTGACAGGTATTGACCATCAGTCAGTGACAGGGATTGAATCTCAGTCAGTGAAAGGGATTGACACTCTCAGTGACAGGGATTGAGCCTCAGTCAGTGACAGGGATTGAACCTCAGTCAGTGACAGGGACTGAACCTCAGTCAGTGACAGGGATTGAATCTCAGTCAGTGACAGGGATTGACCCTCAGTCAGTGACAGGGATTGAACCGAAAAAAGTGACAGGGATTGAGCATCAGTCAGTGACAGGGATTGAGCTTCATTCAGTGACAGGGATTGAATCTCAGTCAGTGACAGGGATTGAGACACAGTCAGAGACAGGGATTGACCCTCAGTCAGTGACAGGGATGGAATCTCAATCAGTGACAGGGATTGAGCTTCAGTCAGTGACAGGGATTGAATCTCAGTCAGTGAGAGGGATTGAATCTCAGTCAGTGACAGGGGTTGAATATCAGTCAAAGACAGGGATTGACCCTCAGTCAGTGACAGGGATTGAACCACAGTCAGTGACAGGGATTGAGCTTCATTCAGTGACAGGGATTGAATCTCAGTCAGTGACAGGGATTGAGACACAGTCAGAGACAGGGATTGAATCTCAGTCAGTGACAGGGATTGAATCTCAGTCAGTGACAGGGTTTGACTCTCAGTCAGTGACAGGGATTGATCCTTAGTTAGTGACAGGGATTGAACCTCAGTCAGTGACAGGGATTGAATCTCCGTCAGTGACAGGGATTGACTCTCAGTCAATGACAGGGATTGAATCTCTGTCAGTGACGGGGATTGACCCTCAGTCAGTGACAGGGATTGAATCTCAGTCAGTGACAGGGATTGAGACACACTCAGAGACAGGGATTGAATCTCAGTCAGTGACAGGGATTGACCCTCAGTCAGTGACAGGGATTGATCCTCAGTCAGTGACACGGATTGACATTAAGTCTGTGACAGGGATGAATCTCAGTCAGTGACAGGGATTGAATCTCACTCAGTGTCTGGGATTGACCCCCAGCCAGTGACAGGGATTGAGCATCAGTCAGTGACAGGGATTGACCCTCAGTCAGTGACAGGGATTGAGCTTCATTCAGTGACAGGGATTGAATCTCAGTCAGTGACAGGGATTGAGACACAGTCAGAGACAGGGATTGACCCTCAGCCAGTGACAGGGATGGAATCTCAATCAGTGACAGGGATTGAGCTTCAGTCAGTGACAGGGATTGAATCTCAGTCAGTGAGAGGGATTGAATCTCAGCCAGTGACAGGGATTGAATATCAGTCAAAGACAGGGATTGACCCTCAGTCAGTGACAGGGATTGAACCTCAGTCAGTGACAGGTATTGACTATCAGTCAGTGACAGGGATTGAATCTCAGTCAGTGAAAGGGGTTGACACTGTCAGTGACAGGGATTGAGCCTCAGTCAGTGACAGGGATTGAACCTCAGTCAGTTACAGGGACTGAACCTCAGTCAGTGACAGGGATTGAGACACAGTCAGAGACAGGGATTCAATCTCAGTCAGTAACAGGGATTGACCCTCAGTCAGTGACAGGTATTGCATCTCAGTCAGTGACAGCGATTCAATCTCAGTCAGTGAGAGGGATTGAATCTCAGTCAGAGACAGGGAATGAATCTCAGTCAGTGACAGGGATTGAATCTCAGTCAGTGACAGGGATTGAGCCTCAGTCAGAGACAGGGAATGAATCTCAGTCAGTGACAGGGATTCAATCTCTGTCAGTGACAATGACTGAACCTCAGTCAGTCACAGGGATTGAATCTCAGTCAGTGACAGGGATTGACCCTCAGTCAGTGACAGGGAATGAATCTCAGTCAGTGACAGCGATTGACCCTCAGTCAGTGACAGGGATTGAATCTCAGTCAGTGACAGGGATTGAATCTCAGTCAGTGACAGGGACTAAACCTCAGTCAGTAACAGGGGTTGAACCTCTGTCAGTGTCAGGGATTGAACCTCAGTCAGTGACAGGGATTGACCCTCAGTCAGTGACAGGGATTGACTCTCAGTCACTGACAGGATTGACACTCAGATATTGACAGGGATTGACCCTCAGTCAGTGACACGGATTGAACCGCAGTCAGTGACAGGGATTGAAACTCAGTCAGTGACAGGGATTGAATCTCACTCAGAGAAAGGGATTGATCCTGTCAGTGACAGGGATTGAACCCCAGTCAGTGACAGGGATTGAGCTTCAGTCATTGACAGCGATTGAGCCTCAGTCAGTGACAGGGATTGAATCCCAGTCAGTGACACGGATTGACCCTCAGTCAGTGACACGGATTGAACCGCAGTCAGTGAAAGGGATTGAATCTTAGTTAGAGACAGGGATTGAATCTCAGTCAGTGACAGGGATGGAATCTCAGTCAGTGACAGGGATTGAATCTCAGTCAGTGACAGGGATTGACTCACAGTCAGTGACAGGGATTGAACCACAGTCAGTGACAGGATTGAATCTCCGTCAGTGACAGGGATTGAATCTCAGTCAATGACAGGGATTGAATCTCAGTCAGTGACAGGGATT
This sequence comes from Chiloscyllium plagiosum, assembly GCF_037043375.1. Lineage (NCBI taxonomy): Eukaryota > Metazoa > Chordata > Chondrichthyes > Orectolobiformes > Hemiscylliidae > Chiloscyllium > Chiloscyllium plagiosum. The sequence goes on along the minus strand of NW_028270160.1, from coordinate 79,588,800 downwards.
GATTCTCAGTCAGTGACAGGGATTGATTCTCAGTCAGTGACAGGTATTGATCCTTAGTTAGTGACAGGGATTGAACCTCAGTCAGTGACAGGGATTGAATCTCCGTCAGTGACAGGGATTGAATCTCGGTCAATGACAGGGATTGAATCTCAGTCAGTGACAGTGATTGACCCTCAGTCAGTGACAGGGATTGAATCTCAGTCAGTGACACGGATTGACCCTCAGTCAGTGACACGGATTGAACCGCAGTCAGTGAAAGGGATTGAACCTTAGTTAGTTACAGGGATTGAATCTCAATCAGTGACAGGGATGGAATCTCAGTCAGTGACAGGGATTGAATCTCAGTCAGTGACAGGGTTTGACTCTCAGTCAGTGACAGGGATTGATCCTTAGTTAGTGACAGGGATTGAATCTCAGTCAGTGACAGGGATTGAGCTTAAGTCAGTGACAGGGATTGAGACACAGTCAGAGACAGGGATGGAATCTCAATCAGTGACAGGGATTGAGCTTCAGTCAGTGACAGGGATTGAATCTCAGTCAGTGACAGGGATTGAATATCAGTCAAAGACAGGGATTGACCCTCAGTCAGTGACAGGGATTGAACCTCAGTCAGTGACAGGTATTGACCATCAGTCAGTGACAGGGATTGAATCTCAGTCAGTGAAAGGGATTGACACTGTCAGTGACAGGGATTGAGCCTCAGTCAGTGACAGGGATTGAACCTCAGTCAGTGACAGGGACTGAAACTCAGTCAGTGACAGGGATTGAATCTCAGTCAGTGACAGGGATTGACCCTCAGTCAGTGACAGGGATTGAACCGAAAAAAGTGACAGGGATTGAGCATCAGTCAGTGACAGGGATTTAGCTTCATTCAGTGACAGGGATTGAATCTCAGTCAGTGACAGGGATTGAGTCACAGTCAGAGACAGGGATTGAATCGCAGTCAGTGACAGGGATTGAGCTTCAGTCACTGACAGGGATTGAACCTCAGTCAGTGACAGGGATTGCATCTCACTTCGAGAAAGGGATTGACCCTGTCAGTGACAGGGATTGGACCTCAGTTTGTGACAGAGATTCAATCTCAGTCAGTGACAGGGATTGAAATTCAGTCAGTGACAGGAATTGAACCTCAGTCAGTGACAGGGATTGAATCTCAGTCAGTGACAGCGATTCAATCTCTGTCAGTGAGAGGGACTGAATCTCAGTCAATGACAGGGATTGAGCCTCAGTCAGAGACAGGGAATGTATCTCAGTCAGTGGCAGGGAATGAATCTCAGTCAGTGACAGGAATTGAGCCTCAGTCAGAGACAGGGAATGAATCTCAGTCAGTGACAGGGATTCAATCTCTGTCAGTGACAATGACTGATCCTCAGTCAGTCACAGGGATTGAATCTCAGTCAGTGACAGGGATTGACCCTCAGTCAGTGACAGGGAATGAATCTCAGTCAGTGACAGCGATTGACCCTCAGTCACTGCCAGGGATTGAATCTCAGTCAGTGACAGGGACTAAACCTCAGTCAGTAACAGGTGTTGAACCTCTGTCAGTGTCAGGGATTGAACCTCAGTCAGTGACAGGGATTGACACTCAGTCAGTGACAGGTATTGACCATCAGTCAGTGACAGGGATTGAATCTCAGTCAGTGAAAGGGATTGACACTGTCAGTGACAGGGATTGAGCCTCAGTCAGTGACAGGGATTGAACCTCAGTCAGTGACAGGGACTGAACCTCAGTCAGTGATAGGGATTGAATCTCAGTCAGTGACAGGGATTGACCCTCAGTCAGTGACAGGGATTGAACCGAAAAAAGTGACAGGGATTGAGCATCAGTCAGTGACAGGGATTGAGCTTCATTCAGTGACAGGGATTGAATCTCAGTCAGTGACAGGGATTGAGACACAGTCAGAGACAGGGATTGACCCTCAGTCAGTGACAGGGATTGAATCTCAATCAGTGACAGGGATTGAGCTTCAGTCAGTGACAGGGATTGAATCTCAGTCAGTGAGAGGGATTGAATCTCAGTCAGTGACAGGGATTGAATATCAGTCAAAGACAGGGATTGACCCTCAGTCAGTGACAGGGATTGAACCACAGTCAGTGACAGGGATTGAGCTTCATTCAGTGACAGGGATTGAATCTCAGTCAGTGACAGGGATTGAGACACAGTCAGAGACAGGGATTGAATCTCAGTCAGTGACAGGGATTGAGCTTCAGTCAGTGACAGGGATTGAATCTCAGTCAGTGACAGGGATTGAACCTTAGTTAGTGACACGGGATTGAACCTCAGTCAGTGACAGGGATTGAACCTCAGTTTGTGACAGAGATTCAATCTCAGTCAGTGACTGGGATTGAAATTCAGTCAGTGACAGTGATTGAATCTCAGTCAGTGACAGGGATTGAATCTCAATCAGTGACAGGGATTGAATCTCAATCAGTGACAGGGATTGAATCTCAGTCAGTGACAGGGATTGAGACACAGTCAGAGACAGGGATTCAATCTCAGTCAGTGACAGGGATTGACCCTCAGTCAGTGACAGGTATTGAATCGCAGTCAGTGGCAGCGATTCAATCTCAGTCAGTGAGAGGGACTGAATCTCAGTCAATGACAGGGATTGAGCCTCAGTCAGAGACAGGGAATGAATCTCAGTCAGTTGCAGGGATTGAATATCAGTCAGTGACAGGGATTGAGCCTCAGTCAGAGACAGGGAATGAATCTCAGTCAGTGACAGGGATTCAATCTCTGTCAGTGACAATGACTGAACCTCGGTCAGTCACAGGGATTGAATCTCAGTCAGTGACAGGGATTGACCCTCAGACAGTGACAGGGAATGAATCTCAGTCAGAGACAGCGATTGACCCTCAGTCAGTGACAGGGATTGAATCTCAGTCAGTGACAGGGATTGAATCTCAGTCAGTGACAGGGACTAAACCTCAGTCAGAAACAGGGGTTGAACCTCTGTCAGTGTCAGGGATTGAACCTCAGTCAGTGACATGGATTGACCCTCAGTCAGTGACAGGGATTGACTCTCAGTCAGTGACAGGATTGACACTCAGATATTGACAGGGATTGACCCTCAGTCAGTGACACGGATTGAACCGCAGTCAGTGACAGGGATTGAACCCCAGCCAGTGACAGGGATTGAGCTTCAGTCATTGACAGGGATTGAGCCTCAGTCAGTGACAGGGATTGATCCTTAGTTAGTGACAGGGATTGAACCTCAGTCAGTGACAGGGATTGAATCTCCGTCAGTGACAGGGATTGACTCTCAGTCAATGACAGGGATTGAATCTCTGTCAGTGATGGGGATTGACCCTCAGTCAGTGACAGGGATTGAATCTCAGTCAGTGACAGGGATTGAGACACAGTCAGAGACAGGGATTGAATCTCAGTCAGTGACAGGGATTGACCCTCAGTCAGTGACAGGGATTGATCCTCAGTCAGTGACACGGATTGACATTAAGTCTGTGACAGGGATGAATCTCAGTCAGTGACAGGGATTGAATCTCAGTCAGTGTCTGGGATTGACCCCCAGCCAGTGACAGGGATTGAGCATCAGTCAGTGACAGGGATTGACCCTCAGTCAGTGACAGGGATTGAGCTTCATTCAGTGACAGGGATTGAATCTCAGTCAGTGACAGGGATTGAGACACAGTCAGAGACAGGGATTGACCCTCAGCCAGTGACAGGAATGGAATCTCAATCAGTGACAGGGATTGAGCTTCAGTCAGTGACAGGGATTGAATCTCAGTCAGTGAGAGGGATTGAATCTCAGTCAGTGACAGGGATTGAATATCAGTCAAAGACAGGGATTGACCCTCAGTCAGTGACAGGGATTGAACCTCAGTCAGTGACAGGTATTGACCATCAGTCAGTGACAGGGATTGAATCTCAGTCAGTGAAAGGGGTTGACACTGTCAGTGACAGGGATTGAGCCTCAGTCAGTGACAGGGATTGAACCTCAGTCAGTTACAGGGACTGAACCTCAGTCAGTGACAGGGATTGAGACACAGTCAGAGACAGGGATTCAATCTCAGTCAGTAACAGGGATTGACCCTCAGTCAGTGACAGGTATTGCATCTCATTCAGTGTCAGCGATTCAATCTCAGTCAGTGAGAGGGATTGAATCTCAGTCAATGACAGGGATTGAGCCTCAGTCAGAGACAGGGAATGAATCTCAGTCAGTTGCAGGGATTGAATCTCAGTCAGTGACAGGGATTGAGCCTCAGTCAGAGACAGGGAATGAATCTCAGTCAGTGACAGCGATTGACCCTCAGTCAGTGACAGGGATTGAATCTCAGTCAGTGACAGGGATTGAATCTCAGTCAGTGACAGGGACTAAACCTCAGTCAGTAACAGGGGTTGAACCTCTGTCAGTGTCAGGGATTGAACCTCAGTCAGTGACAGGGATTGACCCTCAGTCAGTGACAGGGATTGACTCTCAGTCACTGACAGGATTGACACTCAGATATTGACAGGGATTGACCCTCAGTCAGTGACACGGATTGAACCGCAGTCAGTGACAGGGATTGAAACTCAGTCAGTGACAGGGATTGAATCTCACTCAGAGAAAGGGATTGACCCTGTCAGTGACAGGGATTGAACCCCAGTCAGTGACAGGGATTGAGCTTCAGTCATTGACAGGGATTGAGCCTCAGTCAGTGACAGGGATTGAATCCCAGTCAGTGACACGGATTGACCCTCAGTCAGTGACACGGATTGAACCGCAGTCAGTGAAAGGGATTGAATCTTAGTTAGAGACAGGGATTGAATCTCAGTCAGTGACAGGGATTGAATCTCAGTCAGTGACAGGGATTGACTCACAGTCAGTGACAGGGATTGAACCACAGTCAGTGACAGGATTGAATCTCCGTCAGTGACAGGGATTGAATCTCAGTCAATGACAGGGATTGAATCTCAGTCAGTGACAGGGATTGATTCTCAGTCAGTGACAGGGATTGATTCTCAGTCAGTGACAGGTATTGATCCTTAGTTAGTGACAGGGATTGAACCTCAGTCAGTGACAGGGATTGAATCTCCGTCAGTGACAGGGATTGAATCTCGGTCAATGACAGGGATTGAATCTCTGTCAGTGACAGTGATTGACCCTCAGTCAGTGACAGGGATTGAATCTCAGTCAGTGACACGGATTGACCCTCAGTCAGTGACACGGATTGAACCGCAGTCAGTGAAAGGGATTGAACCTTAGTTAGAGACAGGGATTGAATCTCAATCAGTGACAGGGATGGAATCTCTGTCAGTGACAGGGATTGAATCTCAGTCAGTGACAGGGTTTGACTCTCAGTCAGTGACAGGGATTGATCCTTAGTTAGTGACAGGGATTGAATCTCAGTCAGTGACAGGGATTGAGCTTAAGTCAGTGACAGGGATTGAGACACAGTCAGAGACAGGGATGGAATCTCAATCAGTGACAGGGATTGAGCTTCAGTCAGTGACAGGGATTGAATCTCAGTCAGTGAGAGGGATTGAATCTCAGTCAGTGACAGGGATTGACCCTCAGTCAGTGACAGGGATTGAACCTCAGTCAGTGACAGGTATTGACCATCAGTCAGTGACAGGGATTGAATCTCAGTCAGTGAAAGGGATTGACACTGTCAGTGACAGGGATTGAGCCTCAGTCAGTGACAGGGATTGAACCTCAGTCAGTGACAGGGACTGAAACTCAGTCAGTGACAGGGATTGAATCTCAGTCAGTGACAGGGATTGACCCTCAGTCAGTGACAGGGATTGAACCGAAAAAAGTGACAGGGATTGAGCATCAGTCAGTGACAGGGATTTAGCTTCATTCAGTGACAGGGATTGAATCTCAGTCAGTGACAGGGATTGAGTCACAGTCAGAGACAGGGATTGAATCGCAGTCAGTGACAGGGATTGAGCTTCAGTCACTGACAGGGATTGAACCTCAGTCAGTGACAGGGATTGCATCTCACTTCGAGAAAGGGATTGACCCTGTCAGTGACAGGGATTGGACCTCAGTTTGTGACAGAGATTCAATCTCAGTCAGTGACAGGGATTGAAATTCAGTCAGTGACAGGAATTGAACCTCAGTCAGTGACAGGGATTGAATCTCAGTCAGTGACAGCGATTCAATCTCTGTCAGTGAGAGGGACTGAATCTCAGTCAATGACAGGGATTGAGCCTCAGTCAGAGACAGGGAATGTATCTCAGTCAGTGGCAGGGAATGAATCTCAGTCAGTGACAGGAATTGAGCCTCAGTCAGAGACAGGGAATGAATCTCAGTCAGTGACAGGGATTCAATCTCTGTCAGTGACAATGACTGATCCTCAGTCAGTCACAGGGATTGAATCTCAGTCAGTGACAGGGATTGACCCTCAGTCAGTGACAGGGAATGAATCTCAGTCAGTGACAGCGATTGACCCTCAGTCACTGCCAGGGATTGAATCTCAGTCAGTGACAGGGACTAAACCTCAGTCAGTAACAGGTGTTGAACCTCTGTCAGTGACAGGGATTGACACTCAGTCAGTGACAGGTATTGACCATCAGTCAGTGACAGGGATTGAACCTCAGTCAGTGACAGGGATTGAATCTCAGTCAGTGACAGGGATTGAGCCTCAGTCAGTGACAGGGATTGAACCTCAGTCAGTGACAGGGACTGAACCTCAGTCAGTGATAGGGATTGAATCTCAGTCAGTGACAGGGATTGACCCTCAGTCAGTGACAGGGATTGAACCGAAAAAAGTGACAGGGATTGAGCATCAGTCAGTGACAGGGATTGAGCTTCATTCAGTGACAGGGATTGAATCTCAGTCAGTGACAGGGATTGAGACACAGTCAGAGACAGGGATTGACCCTCAGTCAGTGACAGGGATTGAATCTCAATCAGTGACAGGGATTGAGCTTCAGTCAGTGACAGGGATTGAATCTCAGTCAGTGAGAGGGATTGAATCTCAGTCAGTGACAGGGATTGAATATCAGTCAAAGACAGGGATTGACCCTCAGTCAGTGACAGGGATTGAACCACAGTCAGTGACAGGGATTGAGCTTCATTCAGTGACAGGGATTGAATCTCAGTCAGTGACAGGGATTGAGACACAGTCAGAGACAGGGATTGAATCTCAGTCAGTGACAGGGATTGAGCTTCAGTCAGTGACAGGGATTGAATCTCAGTCAGTGACAGGGATTGAACCTTAGTTAGTGACACGGGATTGAACCTCAGTCAGTGACAGGGATTGAACCTCAGTTTGTGACAGAGATTCAATCTCAGTCAGTGACTGGGATTGAAATTCAGTCAGTGACAGTGATTGAATCTCAGTCAGTGACAGGGATTGAATCTCAATCAGTGACAGGGATTGAATCTCAATCAGTGACAGGGATTGAATCTCAGTCAGTGACAGGGATTGACCCTCAGTCAGTGACAGGTATTGAATCGCAGTCAGTGGCAGCGATTCAATCTCAGTCAGTGAGAGGGACTGAATCTCAGTCAATGACAGGGATTGAGCCTCAGTCAGAGACAGGGAATGAATCTCAGTCAGTTGCAGGGATTGAATATCAGTCAGTGACAGGGATTGACCCCCAGCCAGTGACAGGGATTGAGCATCAGTCAGTGACAGGGATTGACCCTCAGTCAGTGACAGGGATTGAGCTTCATTCAGTGACAGGGATTGAATCTCAGTCAGTGACAGGGATTGAGACACAGTCAGAGACAGGGATTGACCCTCAGCCAGTGACAGGGATGGAATCTCAATCAGTGACAGGGATTGAGCTTCAGTCAGTGACAGGGATTGAATCTCAGTCAGTGAGAGAGATTGAATCTCAGTCAGTGACAGGGATTGAATATCAGTCAAAGACAGGGATTGACCCTCAGTCAGTGACAGGGATTGAACCTCAGTCCGTGACAGGTATTGACCATCAGTCAGTGACAGGGATTGAATCTCAGTCAGTGAAAGGGGTTGACACTGTCAGTGACAGGGATTGAGCCTCAGTCAGTGACAGGGATTGAACCTCAGTCAGTTACAGGGACTGAACCTCAGTCAGTGACAGGGATTGAGACACAGTCAGAGACAGGGATTCAATCTCAGTCAGTAACAGGGATTGACCCTCAGTCAGTGACAGGTATTGCATCTCAGTCAGTGACAGCGATTCAATCTCAGTCAGTGAGAGGGATTGAATCTCAGTCAATGACAGGGATTGAGCCTCAGTCAGAGACAGGGAATGAATCTCAGTCAGTTGCAGGGATTGAATCTCAGTCAGTGACAGGGATTGAGCCTCAGTCAGAGATAGGGAATGAATCTCAGTCAGTGACAGGGATTCAATCTCTGTCAGTGACAATGACTGAACCTCAGTCAGTCACAGGGATTGAATCTCAGTCAGTGACAGGGATTGACCCTCAGTCAGTGACAGGGAATGAATCTCAGTCAGTGACAGCGATTGACCCTCAGTCAGTGACAGGGATTGAATCTCAGTCAGTGACAGGGATTGAATCTCAGTCAGTGACAGGGACTAAACCTCAGTCAGTAACAGGGGTTGAACCTCTGTCAGTGTCAGGGATTGAACCTCAGTCAGTGACAGGGATTGACCCTCAGTCAGTGACAGGGATTGACTCTCAGTCACTGACAGGATTGACACTCAGATATTGACAGGGATTGACCCTCAGTCAGTGACACGGATTGAACCGCAGTCAGTGACAGGGATTGAAACTCAGTCAGTGACAGGGATTGAATCTCACTCAGAGAAAGGGATTGACCCTGTCAGTGACAGGGATTGAACCCCAGTCAGTGACAGGGATTGACCATCAGTCAGTGACAGGGATTGAATCTCAGTCAGTGAAAGGGGTTGACACTGTCAGTGACAGGGATTGAGCCTCAGTCAGTGACAGGGATTGAACCTCAGTCAGTTACAGGGACTGAACCTCAGTCAGTGACAGGGATTGAGACACAGTCAGAGACAGGGATTCAATCTCAGTCAGTAACAGGGATTGACCCTCAGTCAGTGACAGGTATTGCATCTCAGTCAGTGACAGCGATTCAATCTCAGTCAGTGAGAGGGATTGAATCTCAGTCAATGACAGGGATTGAGCCTCAGTCAGAGACAGGGAATGAATCTCAGTCAGTGACAGGGATTGAATCTCAGTCAGTGACAGGGATTGAGCCTCAGTCAGAGACAGGGAATGAATCTCAGTCAGTGACAGGGATTCAATCTCTGTCAGTGACAATGACTGAACCTCAGTCAGTCACAGGGATTGAATCTCAGTCAGTGACAGGGATTGACCCTCAGTCAGTGACAGGGAATGAATCTCAGTCAGTGACAGCGATTGACCCTCAGTCAGTGACAGGGATTGAATCTCAGTCAGTGACAGGGATTGAATCTCAGTCAGTGACAGGGACTAAACCTCAGTCAATAACAGGGGTTGAACCTCTGTCAGTGTCAGGGATTGAACCTCAGTCAGTGACAGGGATTGACCCTCAGTCAGTGACAGGGATTGACTCTCAGTCACTGACAGGATTGACACTCAGATATTGACAGGGATTGACCCTCAGTCAGTGACACGGATTGAACCGCAGTCAGTGACAGGGATTGAAACTCAGTCAGTGACAGGGATTGAATCTCACTCAGAGAAAGGGATTGACCCTGTCAGTGACAGGGATTGAACCCCAGTCAGTGACAGGGATTGAGCTTCAGTCATTGACAGTGATTGAGCCTCAGTCAGTGACAGGGATTGAATCCCAGTCAGTGACACGGATTGACCCTCAGTCAGTGACACGGATTGAACCGCAGTCAGTGAAAGGGATTGAACCTTAGTTAGAGACATGGATTGAATCTCAGTCAGTGACAGGGATGGAATCTCAGTCAGTGACAGGGATTGAATCTCAGTCAGTGACAGGGATTGACTCACAGTCAGTGACAGGGATTGATCCTTAGTTAGTGACAGGGATTGAACCACAGTCAGTGACAGGATTGAATCTCAGTCAGTGACAGGGATTGACCCTAAGTCAGTGACGGGGATTGAGCCTCAGTCAGTGACAGGGATTGAATCTCAGTCAGTGACAGGGATTGAGACACAGTCAGAGACAGGGATTGAATCTCAGTCAGTGACGGGGATTGACCCTCAGTCAGTGACAGGGATTGAATCTCAGTCAGTGACAGGGATAGAGACACAGTCAGAGACAGGGATTGAATCTCAGTCAGTGACAGGAATTGAGCCTCAGTCAGAGACAGGGAATGAATCTCAGTCAGTGACAGGGATTCAATCTCTGTCAGTGACAATGACTGATTCTCAGTCAGTCACAGGGATTGAATCTCAGTCCGTGACAGGGATTGACCCTCAGTCAGTGACAGGGAATGAATCTCAGTCAGTGACAGCGATTGACCCTCAGTCACTGCCAGGGATTGAATCTCAGTCAGTGACAGGGACTAAACCTCAGTCAGTAACAGGGGTTGAACCTCTGTCAGTGTCAGGGATTGAACCTCAGTCAGTGACAGGGATTGACACTCAGTCAGTGACAGGTATTGACCATCAGTCAGTGACAGGGATTGAATCTCAGTCAGTGAAAGGGATTGACACTCTCAGTGACAGGGATTGAGCCTCAGTCAGTGACAGGGATTGAACCTCAGTCAGTGACAGGGACTGAACCTCAGTCAGTGACAGGGATTGAATCTCAGTCAGTGACAGGGATTGACCCTCAGTCAGTGACAGGGATTGAACCGAAAAAAGTGACAGGGATTGAGCATCAGTCAGTGACAGGGATTGAGCTTCATTCAGTGACAGGGATTGAATCTCAGTCAGTGACAGGGATTGAGACACAGTCAGAGACAGGGATTGACCCTCAGTCAGTGACAGGGATGGAATCTCAATCAGTGACAGGGATTGAGCTTCAGTCAGTGACAGGGATTGAATCTCAGTCAGTGAGAGGGATTGAATCTCAGTCAGTGACAGGGGTTGAATATCAGTCAAAGACAGGGATTGACCCTCAGTCAGTGACAGGGATTGAACCACAGTCAGTGACAGGGATTGAGCTTCATTCAGTGACAGGGATTGAATCTCAGTCAGTGACAGGGATTGAGACACAGTCAGAGACAGGGATTGAATCTCAGTCAGTGACAGGGATTGAATCTCAGTCAGTGACAGGGTTTGACTCTCAGTCAGTGACAGGGATTGATCCTTAGTTAGTGACAGGGATTGAACCTCAGTCAGTGACAGGGATTGAATCTCCGTCAGTGACAGGGATTGACTCTCAGTCAATGACAGGGATTGAATCTCTGTCAGTGACGGGGATTGACCCTCAGTCAGTGACAGGGATTGAATCTCAGTCAGTGACAGGGATTGAGACACAGTCAGAGACAGGGATTGAATCTCAGTCAGTGACAGGGATTGACCCTCAGTCAGTGACAGGGATTGATCCTCAGTCAGTGACACGGATTGACATTAAGTCTGTGACAGGGATGAATCTCAGTCAGTGACAGGGATTGAATCTCACTCAGTGTCTGGGATTGACCCCCAGCCAGTGACAGGGATTGAGCATCAGTCAGTGACAGGGATTGACCCTCAGTCAGTGACAGGGATTGAGCTTCATTCAGTGACAGGGATTGAATCTCAGTCAGTGACAGGGATTGAGACACAGTCAGAGACAGGGATTGACCCTCAGCCAGTGACAGGGATGGAATCTCAATCAGTGACAGGGATTGAGCTTCAGTCAGTGACAGGGATTGAATCTCAGTCAGTGAGAGGGATTGAATCTCAGTCAGTGACAGGGATTGAATATCAGTCAAAGACAGGGATTGACCCTCAGTCAGTGACAGGGATTGAACCTCAGTCAGTGACAGGTATTGACTATCAGTCAGTGACAGGGATTGAATCTCAGTCAGTGAAAGGGGTTGACACTGTCAGTGACAGGGATTGAGCCTCAGTCAGTGACAGGGATTGAACCTCAGTCAGTTACAGGGACTGAACGTCAGTCAGTGACAGGGATTGAGACACAGTCAGAGACAGGGATTCAATCTCAGTCAGTAACAGGGATTGACCCTCAGTCAGTGACAGGTATTGCATCTCAGTCAGTGACAGCGATTCAATCTCAGTCAGTGAGAGGGATTGAATCTCAGTCAGAGACAGGGAATGAATCTCAGTCAGTGACAGGGATTGAATCTCAGTCAGTGACAGGGATTGAGCCTCAGTCAGAGGCAGGGAATGAATCTCAGTCAGTGACAGGGATTCAATCTCTGTCAGTGACAATGACTGAACCTCAGTCAGTCACAGGGATTGAATCTCAGTCAGTGACAGGGATTGACCCTCAGTCAGTGACAGGGAATGAATCTCAGTCAGTGACAGCGATTGACCCTCAGTCAGTGACAGGGATTGAATCTCAGTCAGTGACAGGGATTGAATCTCAGTCAGTGACAGGGACTAAACCTCAGTCAGTAACAGGGGTTGAACCTCTGTCAGTGTCAGGGATTGAACCTCAGTCAGTGACAGGGATTGACCCTCAGTCAGTGACAGGGATTGACTCTCAGTCACTGACAGGATTGACACTCAGATATTGACAGGGATTGACCCTCAGTCAGTGACACGGATTGAACCGCAGTCAGTGACAGGGATTGAAACTCAGTCAGTGACAGGGATTGAATCTCACTCAGAGAAAGGGATTGATCCTGTCAGTGACAGGGATTGAACCCCAGTCAGTGACAGGGATTGAGCTTCAGTCATTGACAGCGATTGAGCCTCAGTCAGTGACAGGGATTGAATCCCAGTCAGTGACACGGATTGACCCTCAGTCAGTGACACGGATTGAACCGCAGTCAGTGAAAGGGATTGAATCTTAGTTAGAGACAGGGATTGAATCTCAGTCAGTGACAGGGATGGAATCTCAGTCAGTGACAGGGATTGAATCTCAGTCAGTGACAGGGATTGACTCACAGTCAGTGACAGGGATTGAACCACAGTCAGTGACAGGATTGAATCTCCGTAAGTGACAGGGATTGAATCTCAGTCAATGACAGGGATTGAATCTCAGTCAGTGACAGGGATTGATTCTCAGTCAGTGACAGGGATTGATTCTCAGTCAGTGACAGGTATTGATCCTTAGTTAGTGACAGGGATTGAACCTCAGTCAGTGACAGGGATTGAATCTCCGTCAGTGACAGGGATTGAATCTCGGTCAATGACAGGGATTGAATCTCAGTCAGTGACAGTGATTGACCCTCAGTCAGTGACAGGGATTGAATCTCAGTCAGTGACACGGATTGACCCTCAGTCAGTGACACGGATTGAACCGCAGTCAGTGAAAGGGATTGAACCTTAGTTAGTTACAGGGATTGAATCTCAATCAGTGACAGGGATGGAATCTCAGTCAGTGACAGGGATTGAATCTCAGTCAGTGACAGGGTTTGACTCTCAGTCAGTGACAGGGATTGATCCTTAGTTAGTGACAGGGATTGAATCTCAGTCAGTGACAGGGATTGAGCTTAAGTCAGTGACAGGGATTGAGACACAGTCAGAGACAGGGATGGAATCTCAATCAGTGACAGGGATTGAGCTTCAGTCAGTGACAGGGATTGAATCTCAGTCAGTGACAGGGATTGAATATCAGTCAAAGACAGGGATTGACCCTCAGTCAGTGACAGGGATTGAACCTCAGTCAGTGACAGGTATTGACCATCAGTCAGTGACAGGGATTGAATCTCAGTCAGTGAAAGGGATTGACACTGTCAGTGACAGGGATTGAGCCTCAGTCAGTGACAGGGATTGAACCTCAGTCAGTGACAGGGACTGAAACTCAGTCAGTGACAGGGATTGAATCTCAGTCAGTGACAGGGATTGACCCTCAGTCAGTGACAGGGATTGAACCGAAAAAAGTGACAGGGATTGAGCATCAGTCAGTGACAGGGATTTAGCTTCATTCAGTGACAGGGATTGAATCTCAGTCAGTGACAGGGATTGAGTCACAGTCAGAGACAGGGATTGAATCGCAGTCAGTGACAGGGATTGAGCTTCAGTCACTGACAGGGATTGAACCTCAGTCAGTGACAGGGATTGCATCTCACTTCGAGAAAGGGATTGACCCTGTCAGTGACAGGGATTGGACCTCAGTTTGTGACAGAGATTCAATCTCAGTCAGTGACAGGGATTGAAATTCAGTCAGTGACAGGAATTGAACCTCAGTCAGTGACAGGGATTGAATCTCAGTCAGTGACAGCGATTCAATCTCTGTCAGTGAGAGGGACTGAATCTCAGTCAATGACAGGGATTGAGCCTCAGTCAGAGACAGGGAATGTATCTCAGTCAGTGGCAGGGAATGAATCTCAGTCAGTGACAGGAATTGAGCCTCAGTCAGAGACAGGGAATGAATCTCAGTCAGTGACAGGGATTCAATCTCTGTCAGTGACAATGACTGATCCTCAGTCAGTCACAGGGATTGAATCTCAGTCAGTGACAGGGATTGACCCTCAGTCAGTGACAGGGAATGAATCTCAGTCAGTGACAGCGATTGACCCTCAGTCACTGCCAGGGATTGAATCTCAGTCAGTGACAGGGACTAAACCTCAGTCAGTAACAGGTGTTGAACCTCTGTCAGTGTCAGGGATTGAACCTCAGTCAGTGACAGGGATTGACACTCAGTCAGTGACAGGTATTGACCATCAGTCAGTGACAGGGATTGAATCTCAGTCAGTGAAAGGGATTGACACTGTCAGTGACAGGGATTGAGCCTCAGTCAGTGACAGGGATTGAACCTCAGTCAGTGACAGGGACTGAACCTCAGTCAGTGATAGGGATTGAATCTCAGTCAGTGACAGGGATTGACCCTCAGTCAGTGACAGGGATTGAACCGAAAAAAGTGACAGGGATTGAGCATCAGTCAGTGACAGGGATTGAGCTTCATTCAGTGACAGGGATTGAATCTCAGTCAGTGACAGGGATTGAGACACAGTCAGAGACAGGGATTGACCCTCAGTCAGTGACAGGGATTGAATCTCAATCAGTGACAGGGATTGAGCTTCAGTCAGTGACAGGGATTGAATCTCAGTCAGTGAGAGGGATTGAATCTCAGTCAGTGACAGGGATTGAATATCAGTCAAAGACAGGGATTGACCCTCAGTCAGTGACAGGGATTGAACCACAGTCAGTGACAGGGATTGAGCTTCATTCAGTGACAGGGATTGAATCTCAGTCAGTGACAGGGATTGAGACACAGTCAGAGACAGGGATTGAATCTCAGTCAGTGACAGGGATTGAGCTTCAGTCAGTGACAGGGATTGAATCTCAGTCAGTGACAGGGATTGAACCTTAGTTAGTGACACGGGATTGAACCTCAGTCAGTGACAGGGATTGAACCTCAGTTTGTGACAGAGATTCAATCTCAGTCAGTGACTGGGATTGAAATTCAGTCAGTGACAGTGATTGAATCTCAGTCAGTGACAGGGATTGAATCTCAATCAGTGACAGGGATTGAATCTCAATCAGTGACAGGGATTGAATCTCAGTCAGTGACAGGGATTGAGACACAGTCAGAGACAGGGATTCAATCTCAGTCAGTGACAGGGATTGACCCTCAGTCAGTGACAGGTATTGAATCGCAGTCAGTGGCAGCGATTCAATCTCAGTCAGTGAGAGGGACTGAATCTCAGTCAATGACAGGGATTGAGCCTCAGTCAGAGACAGGGAATGAATCTCAGTCAGTTGCAGGGATTGAATATCAGTCAGTGACAGGGATTGAGCCTCAGTCAGAGACAGGGAATGAATCTCAGTCAGTGACAGGGATTCAATCTCTGTCAGTGACAATGACTGAACCTCGGTCAGTCACAGGGATTGAATCTCAGTCAGTGACAGGGATTGACCCTCAGACAGTGACAGGGAATGAATCTCAGTCAGAGACAGCGATTGACCCTCAGTCAGTGACAGGGATTGAATCTCAGTCAGTGACAGGGATTGAATCTCAGTCAGTGACAGGGACTAAACCTCAGTCAGAAACAGGGGTTGAACCTCTGTCAGTGTCAGGGATTGAACCTCAGTCAGTGACATGGATTGACCCTCAGTCAGTGACAGGGATTGACTCTCAGTCAGTGACAGGATTGACACTCAGATATTGACAGGGATTGACCCTCAGTCAGTGACACGGATTGAAACGCAGTCAGTGACAGGGATTGAACCCCAGCCAGTGACAGGGATTGAGCTTCAGTCATTGACAGGGATTGAGCCTCAGTCAGTGACAGGGATTGATCCTTAGTTAGTGACAGGGATTGAACCTCAGTCAGTGACAGGGATTGAATCTCCGTCAGTGACAGGGATTGACTCTCAGTCAATGACAGGGATTGAATCTCTGTCAGTGACGGGGATTGACCCTCAGTCAGTGACAGGGATTGAATCTCAGTCAGTGACAGGGATTGAGACACAGTCAGAGACAGGGATTGAATCTCAGTCAGTGACAGGGATTGACCCTCAGTCAGTGACAGGGATTGATCCTCAGTCAGTGACACGGATTGACATTAAGTCTGTGACAGGGATGAATCTCAGTCAGTGACAGGGATTGAATCTCAGTCAGTGTCTGGGATTGACCCCCAGCCAGTGACAGGGATTGAGCATCAGTCAGTGACAGGGATTGACCCTCAGTCAGTGACAGGGATTGAGCTTCATTCAGTGACAGGGATTGAATCTCAGTCAGTGACAGGGATTGAGACACAGTCAGAGACAGGGATTGACCCTCAGCCAGTGACAGGAATGGAATCTCAATCAGTGACAGGGATTGAGCTTCAGTCAGTGACAGGGATTGAATCTCAGTCAGTGAGAGGGATTGAATCTCAGTCAGTGACAGGGATTGAATATCAGTCAAAGACAGGGATTGACCCTCAGTCAGTGACAGGGATTGAACCTCAGTCAGTGACAGGTATTGACCATCAGTCAGTGACAGGGATTGAATCTCAGTCAGTGAAAGGGGTTGACACTGTCAGTGACAGGGATTGAGCCTCAGTCAGTGACAGGGATTGAACCTCAGTCAGTTACAGGGACTGAACCTCAGTCAGTGACAGGGATTGAGACACAGTCAGAGACAGGGATTCAATCTCAGTCAGTAACAGGGATTGACCCTCAGTCAGTGACAGGTATTGCATCTCATTCAGTGTCAGCGATTCAATCTCAGTCAGTGAGAGGGATTGAATCTCAGTCAATGACAGGGATTGAGCCTCAGTCAGAGACAGGGAATGAATCTCAGTCAGTTGCAGGGATTGAATCTCAGTCAGTGACAGGGATTGAGCCTCAGTCAGAGACAGGGAATGAATCTCAGTCAGTGACAGCGATTGACCCTCAGTCAGTGACAGGGATTGAATCTCAGTCAGTGACAGGGATTGAATCTCAGTCAGTGACAGGGACTAAACCTCAGTCAGTAACAGGGGTTGAACCTCTGTCAGTGTCAGGGATTGAACCTCAGTCAGTGACAGGGATTGACCCTCAGTCAGTGACAGGGATTGACTCTCAGTCACTGACAGGATTGACACTCAGATATTGACAGGGATTGACCCTCAGTCAGTGACACGGATTGAACCGCAGTCAGTGACAGGGATTGAAACTCAGTCAGTGACAGGGATTGAATCTCACTCAGAGAAAGGGATTGACCCTGTCAGTGACAGGGATTGAACCCCAGTCAGTGACAGGGATTGAGCTTCAGTCATTGACAGGGATTGAGCCTCAGTCAGTGACAGGGATTGAATCCCAGTCAGTGACACGGATTGACCCTCAGTCAGTGACACGGATTGAACCGCAGTCAGTGAAAGGGATTGAATCTTAGTTAGAGACAGGGATTGAATCTCAGTCAGTGACAGGGATTGAATCTCAGTCAGTGACAGGGATTGACTCACAGTCAGTGACAGGGATTGAACCACAGTCAGTGACAGGATTGAATCTCCGTCAGTGACAGGGATTGAATCTCAGTCAATGACAGGGATTGAATCTCAGTCAGTGACAGGGATTGATTCTCAGTCAGTGACAGGGATTGATTCTCAGTCAGTGACAGGTATTGATCCTTAGTTAGTGACAGGGATTGAACCTCAGTCAGTGACAGGGATTGAATCTCCGTCAGTGACAGGGATTGAATCTCGGTCAATGACAGGGATTGAATCTCTGTCAGTGACAGTGATTGACCCTCAGTCAGTGACAGGGATTGAATCTCAGTCAGTGACACGGATTGACCCTCAGTCAGTGACACGGATTGAACCGCAGTCAGTGAAAGGGATTGAACCTTAGTTAGAGACAGGGATTGAATCTCAATCAGTGACAGGGATGGAATCTCAGTCAGTGACAGGGATTGAATCTCAGTCAGTGACAGGGTTTGACTCTCAGTCAGTGACAGGGATTGATCCTTAGTTAGTGACAGGGATTGAATCTCAGTCAGTGACAGGGATTGAGCTTAAGTCAGTGACAGGGATTGAGACACAGTCAGAGACAGGGATGGAATCTCAATCAGTGACAGGGATTGAGCTTCAGTCAGTGACAGGGATTGAATCTCAGTCAGTGAGAGGGATTGAATCTCAGTCAGTGACAGGGATTGACACTCAGTCAGTGACAGGGATTGAACCTCAGTCAGTGACAGGTATTGAATCTCAGTCAGTGAAAGGGATTGACACTGTCAGTGACAGGGATTGAGCCTCAGTCAGTGACAGGGATTGAACCTCAGCCAGTGACAGGGACTGAACCTCAGTCAGTGACAGGGATTGAATCTCAGTCAGTGACAGGGATTGACCCTCAGTCAGTGACAGGGATTGAACCTAAAAAAGTGACAGGGATTGAGCATCAGTCAGTGACAGGGATTTAGCTTCATTCAGTGACAGGGATTGAATCTCAGTCAGTGACAGGGATTGAGACACAGTCAGAGACAGGGATTGAATCGAAGTCAGTGACAGGGATTGAGCTTCAGTCACTGACAGGGATTGAATCTCAGTCAGTGACAGGGATTGAACCTTAGTTAGAGACACGGGATTGAACCTCAGTCAGTGACAGGGATTGCATCTCACTTCGAGAAAGGGATTGACCCTGTCAGTGACAGGGATTGGACCTCAGTTTGTGACAGAGATTCAATCTCAGTCAGTGACAGGGATTGAAATTCAGTCAGTGACAGGGATTGAACCTCAGTCAGTGACAGGGATTGAATCTCAGTCCGTGACAGCGATTCAATCTCTGTCAGTGAGAGGGACTGAATCTCAGTCAATGACAGGGATTGAGCCTCAGTCAGAGACAGGGAATGAATCTCAGTCAGTGGCAGGGATTGAATCTCAGTCAGTGACAGGAATTGAGCCTCAGTCAGAGACAGGGAATGAATCTCAGTCAGTGACAGGGATTCAATCTCTGTCAGTGACAATGACTGATCCTCAGTCAGTCACAGGGATTGAATCTCAGTCAGTGACAGGGATTGACCCTCAGTCAGTGACAGGGAATGAATCTCAGTCAGTGACAGCGATTGACCGTCAGTCACTGCCAGGGATTGAATCTCAGTCAGTGACTGGGACTAAACCTCAGTCAGTAACAGGGGTTGAACCTCTGTCAGTGTCAGGGATTGAACCTCAGTCAGTGACAGGGATTGACACTCAGTCAGTGACAGGTATTGACCATCAGTCAGTGACAGGGATTGAATCTCAGTCAGTGAAAGGGATTGACACTGTCAGTGACAGGGATTGAGCCTCAGTCAGTGACAGGGATTGAACCTCAGTCAGTGACAGGGACTGAACCTCAGTCAGTGACAGGGATTGAATCTCAGTCAGTGACAGGGATTGACCCTCAGTCAGTGACAGGGATTGAACCGAAAAAAGTGACAGGGATTGAGCATCAGTCAGTGACAGGGATTGAGCTTCATTCAATGACAGGGATTGAATCTCAGTCAGTGACAGGGATTGAGACACAGTCAGAGACAGGGATTGACCCTCAGTCAGTGACAGGGATGGAATCTCAATCAGTGACAGGGATTGAGCTTCAGTCAGTGACAGGGATTGAATCTCAGTCAGTGAGAGGGATTGAATCTCAGTCAGTGACAGGGATTGAATATCAGTCAAAGACAGGGATTGACCCTCAGTTAGTGACAGGGATTGAACCACAGTCAGTGACAGGGATTGAGCTTCATTCAGTGACAGGGATTGAATCTCAGTCAGTGACAGGGATTGAGCTTCATTCAGTGACAGGGATTGAATCTCAGTCAGTGACAGGGATTGAGACACAGTCAGAGACAGGGATTGAATCTCAGTCAGTGACAGGGATTGAGCTTCAGTCAGTGACAGGGATTGAATCTCAGTCAGTGACAGGGATTGAACCTTAGTTAGTGACACGGGATTGAACCTCAGTCAGTGACAGGGATTGAACCTCAGTTTGTGACAGAGATTCAATCTCAGTCAGTGACAGGGATTGAAATTCAGTCAGTGACAGTGATTGAATCTCAGTCAGTGACAGGGATTGAATCTCAATCAGTGACAGGGATTGAATCTCAATCAGTGACAGGGATTGAATCTCAGTCAGTGACAGGGATTGAGACACAGTCAGAGACAGGGATTCAATCTCAGTCAGTGACAGGGATTGACCCTCAGTCAGTGACAGGTATTGAATCGCAGTCAGTGGCAGCGATTCAATCTCAGTCAGTGAGAGGGACTGAATCTCAGTCAATGACAGGGATTGAGCCTCAGTCAGAGACAGGGAATGAATCTCAGTCAGTTGCAGGGATTGAATCTCAGTCAGTGACAGGGATTGAGCCTCAGTCAGAGACAGGGAATGAATCTCAGTCAGTGACAGGGATTCAATCTCTGTCAGTGACAATGACTGAACCTCGGTCAGTCACAGGGATTGAATCTCAGTCAGTGACAGGGATTGACCCTCAGACAGTGACAGGGAATGAATCTCAGTCAGTGACAGCGATTGACCCTCAGTCAGTGACAGGGATTGAATCTCAGTCAGTGACAGGGATTGAATCTCAGTCAGTGACAGGGACTAAACCTCAGTCAGTAACAGGGGTTGAACCTCTGTCAGTGTCAGGGATTGACTCTCAGTCAGTGACAGGATTGACACTCAGATATTGACAGGGATTGACCCTCAGTCAGTGACACGGATTGAACCGCAGTCAGTGACAGGGATTGAACCCCAGCCAGTGACAGGGATTGAGCTTCAGTCATTGACAGGGATTGAGCCTCAGTCAGTGACAGGGATTGAATCCCAGTCCGTGACACGGATTGACCCTCAGTCAGTGACAGGGATTGAATCTCAGTCAGTGACACGGATTGACCCTCAGTCAGTGACACGGATTGAACCGCAGTCATTGAAAGGGATTGAACCTTAGTTAGTGACAGGGATTGAATCTCAGTCAGTGACAGGGATGGAATCTCAGTCAGTGACAGGGATTGAATCTCAGTCAGTGACATGGATTGACTCTCAGTCAGTGACAGCGATTGATCCTTAGTTAGTGACAGGGATTGAACCTCAGTCAGTGACAGGGATTGAATCTCCGTCAGTGACAGGGATTGACCCTCAGTCAGTGACAGGGATTGAATCTCAGTCAGTGACACGGATTGACCCTCAGTCAGTGACAGGGAATGAATCTCAGTCAGTGACAGCGATTGACCCTCAGTCAGTGACTGGGATTGAATCTCAGTCAGTAACAGGGATTGAATCTCAGTCAGTGTCACGTACTAAACCTCAGTCAGTAACAGGGGTTGAATCTCAGTCAGTGACAGGGATTGAACCTCAGTCAGTGACAGTGATTGACCCTCAGTCAGTGACAGGGATTGACCCTCAGTCAGTGACACGCATTGAACCGCAGTCAATGACAGGGATTGAATCTCACTCAGAGACAGGGATTGAACCTCAGTCAGTGACAGGGATTGAACCTCAGTCAGTGACAGGGATTGAGCCTCAGTCAGTGACAGGGATTGAACCTCAGTTTGTGACAGAGATTCAATCTCAGTCAGTGACAGGAATTGAACCTCAGACAGTGACAGGGATTGAGCTTCAGTCAGTGACAGGGAATGAATCTCAGTCAGTGAAAGGGATTGACCCTCAGTCTGTGAGAGGGATTGAATCGCAGTCAGTGACAGGGATTGAACCTCACTCAGTGACAGGGATTGAATCTCAGTCAGAGACAGGGATTGAACCTCAGTTATTGACAGGTATTGAATCTCAGTCAGTGACAGGGATTGAATCTCAGTCAGTGACAGGGATCGACCCTCATTCAGTGAAAGGGATTGATCCTCAGTCAGTGAAAGGGATTGAATCTCAGTCAGTGACAGGGATTGAATCTCAGTCAGTGACAGGGATTGATCCTCAGTATGTGACAGGGATTGACCCTCAGTCAGTGACAGGGATTGATCCTCAGTCGGTGACAGGGATTGAATCTCAGTCAGTGACAGGGATTGAACCTTAGATAGTGACAGCGAATGAAACTCAGTCAGTGACAGCGATTGAATCTCAGTCAGTGACAGGGTTTGAACCTCAGTTAGTGACAGGGATTGAATCTCAGTCAGTGACCGGGATTTAACCTCAGTTAGTGAGTGGGATTGAATCTCAGTCAGTGACAGGGATTGAATCTCAGTCAGTGTCAGAAATAAACCCTCAGTCAGTGACAGGGATTGACTCTGAGTCAGTGACAGGGATTGATCCTCAGTCAGTGACAGCGATTGAATCTCAGTCAGTGACCGGGATTTAACCTCAGTTAGTGACTGGGATTGAATCTCAGTCAGTGACAGGGATTGAATCTCAGTCAGTGACAGGGCTTGAACCTCAGTCAATGACTGGGATGGAATCTCCGTCAGTGACAGTTCTTGAACCTCAGTCAATGACAGGGATTGAATCTCAGCATTGACAGGGATTGATCCTCAGTCAGTGACAGGGACTGAATCTCAATCAGTGACAGGGATTGAACCTCAGTTAGTGACAGGGATTGAACCTGTGTCAGTGACAGGGATTGACCCTCTCTCAGTGTCAGGGATCGGCCCTCAGTCAGAGACAGGGATTGATCCTCAGTCAGTGACAGGGATTGAATCTCAGTCAGTGACAGGGATTGAACCTCAGTCAGTGACAGGGACTGAGCTTCAGTCAGTGACAGGGATTGAATCTCTGTCAGTGACAGGGATTAAATCTCAGTCAGTGACAGGTATTGAACCGCAGTCAGTGACAGGGACTGAATCTCTGTCAGTGACTGGGATCGGCCCTCAGTCAGTGACAGGGATTGACCCTCAGTCAGTGACAGGGATTGAGCCTCAGTCAGTGACAGGGATTGATCCTCAGTCAGTGGCAAGGATTGGATCTCATTCAGTGACAGGGATTGTTCCTCAGTCAGTGACAGGGATTGAATCTCAGTCAGAGACAGGGATTGACCCTCATTCAGTGAAAGGGATTGAATCTCAGTCAGTGACAGGGATTGAAACTCAGTCAGTGACAGGGATTGAATCTCAGTCAGAGACAGGGATTGAACCTCAGTTAGTGACAGGGATTTAATCTCAGTCAGTGACAGGGATTGAATCTCAGTCAGTGACAGGGATCGACCCTCATTCAGTGAAAGGGATTGAATCTCAGTCAGTGACAGGGATTGAAACTCAGTCAGTGACAGGGATTGAACCTCAGTATGTGACAGGGATTGACCCTCCGTCAGTGACAGGGATTGATCCTCAGTCGGTGACAGGGATTGAATCTCAGTCAGTGACAGGGTATGAACCTCAGTTAGTGACAGGGATTGAATCTCAGTCAGTGACCGGGATTTAACCTCAGTTAGTGAGTGGGATTGAATCTCAGTCAGTGACAGGGATTGAATCTCAGTCAGTGTCAGAAATAAACCCTCAGTCAGTGACAGAGATTGACTCTGAGTCAGTGACAGGGATTGATCCTCAGTCAGTGACAGGGATTGAATCTCAGTCAGTGACCGGGATTTAACCTCAGTTAGTGACTTGGATTGAATCTCAGTCAGTGACAGGGATTGAATCTCAGTCAGTGACAGGACTTGAACCTCAGTCAATGACTGGGATGGAATCTCCGTCAGTGACAGGTCTTGAACCTCAGTCAATGACAGGGATTGAATCTCAGCATTGACAGGGATTGATCCTCAGTCAGTGACAGGGACTGAATCTCAATCAGTGACAGGGATTGAACCTGTGTCAGTGACAGGGATTGACCCTCTGTCAGTGTCAGGGATCGGCCCTCAGTCAGAGACAGGGATTGATCCTCAGTCAGTCACAGGGATTGAATCTCAGTCAGTGACAGGGATTGACCCTCAGTCAGTGACAGGGAATGAATCTCAGTCAGTGACAGCGATTGACCCTCAGTCAGTGACTGGGATTGAATCTCAGTCAGTGACAGGGATTGAATGTCAATCAGTGACAGGGATTGAACCTCAGTTAGTGACAGGGATTTAATCTCAGTCAGTGACAGGGATTGAATCTCAGTCAGTGACAGGGATCGACCCTCATTCAGTGAAAGGGATTGATCCTCAGTCAGTGAAAGGGATTGAATCTCAGTCAGTGACAGGGATTGAACCTCAGTCAGTGACAGGGATTGATCCTCAGTATGTGACAGGGATTGACCCTCAGTCAGTGACAGGGATTGATCCTCAGTCGGTGACAGGGATTGAATCTCAGTCAGTGACAGGGATTGAACCTCAGTTAGTGACAGGGATTGAATCTCAGTCAGTGACCGGGATTTAACCTCAGTTAGTGAGTGGGATTGAATCTCAGTCAGTGACAGGGATTGAATCTCAGTCAGTGTCAGAAATAAACCCTCAGTCAGTGACAGGGATTGACTCTGAGTCAGTGACAGGGATTGATCCTCAGTCAGTGACAGGGATTGAATCTCAGTCAGTGACCGGGATTTAACCTCAGTTAGTGACTGGGATTGAATCTCAGTCAGTGACAGGTATTGAATCTCAGCATTGACAGGGATTGAATCTCAATCAGTGACAGGGACTAAACCTCAGTCAGTAACAGGGGTTGACCTCAGTCAGTGACAGGGATTGAACCCCAGTCAGTGACAGGGATTGAATCTCAGTCAGTGACAGGGATAGACCCTCAGTCAGTGACAGGGATTGACTCTCAGTCAGTGACAGGGATTGACCCTCAGTCAGTGACAGGGACTGAATCTCAGTCAGTGACAGGGATTGAGCCTCAGTCAGTGACAGGGATTGAACCTCAGTCAGTGACAGGGATTGAATCTCAGTCAGAGAAAGGGATTGAACCTCAGTCAGTGACAGGGATTGAACCTCAGTCAGTGACAGGGATTGAGCCTCAGTCAGTGACAGGGATTGAACCTCAGTCGGTGACAGGGATTGAATCTCAGTCTGTGACAGGGATTGAACCTCAGTTTGTGACAGAGATTCAATCTCAGTCAGTGACAGGGATTGAGCCTCAGTCAGTGACTGGGATTGAGCTTCAGTCAGTGACAGGGAATGAATCTCAGTCAGTGACAGGGATTGACGCTCAGTCAGTGACAGGGATTGAACCTCAGTCGGTGACAGGGATTGAATCTCAGTCTGTGACAGGGATTGAACCTCAGTTTGTGACAGAGATTCAATCTCAGTCAGTGACAGGAATTGAACCTCAGACAGTGACAGGGATTGAGCTTCAGTCAGTGACAGGGAATGAATCTCTGTCAGTGACAGGGATTGACCCTCAGACTGCGAGAGAGATTGAATCGCAGTCAGTGACAGGGATTGAACCTCAGTCAGTGACAGGGATTGAGCTTCAGTCAGTGACAGGGATTGAATCTCTGTCAGTGACAGGGATTAAATCTCAGTCAGTGACAGGTATTGAAGCGCAGTCAGTGACAGGGACTGAATCTCTGTCAGTGACTGGGATTGAATCTCAGTCAGTGACAGTGATTGACCCTCAGTCAGTGACAGGGATTGAGACTCAGTCAGTGACAGGGATTGCATCTCAGTCAGTGACAGGGATTGTTCCACAGTCAGTGACAGGGATTGACCCTCAGTCAGTGACAGGGATTGATTCTCAGTCAGTGACAGGGATTGAATCTCAGTCAGTGACAGGGATTGAACCTCAGTTAGTGACAGGGATTGAATCTCAGTCAGTGACAGGGATTGAATCTCCGTCAGTGACAGGGATCGACCCTCATTCAGTGAAAGGGATTGATCCTCAGTCAGTGAATGGGATTGAATCTCAGTCAGTGACACGGATTGAACCGCAGTCAGTGACAGGCATTTAATCTCACTCAGAGAAAGGGATTGAACCTCAGTCAGTGACAGGGATTGACCCTCAGTCATTGACAGGGATTGAGCCTCAGTCATTGACAGGGATTGAGCCTCAGTCATTGACAGGGATTGAACCTCAGTCGGTGACAGGGACTGAATCTCATTCTGTGACAAGTATTGAACCTCAGTTTGTGACAGAGACTCAATCTCAGTCAGTGACAGGGATTGAACCTCAGTCAGGAACAGGGATTGAACCTCAGTCAATGACAAGGATTGAACCTCAGACAGTGACAGGGATTGAGCTTCAGTCAGTGACAGGAAATGAATCTCAGTCAGTGACAGGGATTGAATCTCAGTCAGTGAGAGGGATTGAATCTCAGTCAGTGACAGGGATTGACCCTCAGTCAGTGACAGGGATTGAATCTCAGTTAGTGACAGGGATTGAATCTCAGTCAGTGACAGGGATTGATTCTCAGTCAGTGACAGGAATTGAATCTCAGTCAGTGTCAGGGATAAACCCTCAGTCAGTGACAGGGATTGGTCCTCAGTCAGTGACAGGGATTGAATCTCAGTCAGTGACAGGGATGGAACCTCAGTTAGTGACAGGGATTGAATCTCAGTCACTGACAGGGATTGAATCTCAGTCAGTGTCAGGGATCGGCCCTCAGTCAGTGACAGGGATTGATCCTCAGTCAGTGACAGGGATTGAATCTTAGTCAGTGACAGGGATTGAACCTCAGTCAGTGACAGGGATTGATCCTCAGTCAGTGACAGGGATTGAATCTCAGTCAGTGACAGGGATTGACCCTCAGTCAGTGACAGGAAATGAATCTCATTCAGTGATATCGATCGGCCCTCAGTGAGTGACAGTGATTGAATCTCAGTCAGTGACAGGGATTAAACCTCAGTCAGTAACAGGGGTTGACCCTCAGTCAGTGACAGGAATTGAACCTCAGTCAGTGACAGGGATTGTCCCTCAGTCAGTGACAGGGATTGACTCTCAGTCGGTGACAGGGATTGACCCTCAGTCAGTGACAGGGATTGACCCTCAGTCAGTGACAGGGATTGAATCTCAGTCACTAACAGGGATTGAATCTCAGTCAGTGTCAGGGATCGGCCCTCAGTCAGTGACAGGGATTGATCCTCAGTCAGTGACAGGGATTGAATCTTAGTCAGTGACAGGGATTGAACCTCAGTCAGTGACAGGGATTGATCCTCAGTCAGTGACAGGGATTGAATCTCAGTCAGTGACAGGGATTGACCCTCAGTCAGTGACAGGAAATGAATCTCATTCAGTGATATCGATTGGCCCTCAGTCAGTGACAGTGATTGAATCTCAGTCAGTGACAGGGATTAAACCTCAGTCAGTAACAGGGGTTGACCCTCAGTCAGTGACAGGGATTGAACCTCAGTCAGTGACTGGGATTGAATCTCAGTCAGTGACAGGGATTGAATGTCAATCAGTGACAGGGATTGAACCTCAGTTAGTGACAGGGATTTAATCTCAGTCAGTGACAGGGATTGAATCTCAGTCAGTGACAGGGATCGACCCTCATTCAGTGAAAGGGATTGATCCTCAGTCAGTGAAAGGGATTGAATCTCAGTCAGTGACAGGGATTGAACCTCAGTCAGTGACAGGGATTGATCCTCAGTATGTGACAGGGATTGACCCTCAGTCAGTGACAGGGATTGATCCTCAGTCGGTGACAGGGATTGAATCTCAGTCAGTGACAGGGATTGAACCTCAGTTAGTGACAGGGATTGAATCTCAGTCAGTGACAGGGATTGAACCTCAGTCAGTGACAGGGATTGATCCTCAGTATGTGACAGGGATTGACCCTCAGTCAGTGACAGGGATTGATCCTCAGTCAGTGACAGGGATTGAACCTCAGTCGGTGACAGGGATTGAATCTCAGTCTGTGACAGGGATTGAACCTCAGTTTGTGACAGAGATTCAATCTCAGTCAGTGACAGGAATTGAACCTCAGACAGTGACAGGGATTGAGCTTCAGTCAGTGACAGGGAATGAATCTCTGTCAGTGACAGGGATTGACCCTCAGACTGCGAGAGAGATTGAATCGCAGTCAGTGACAGGGATTGAACCTCAGTCAGTGACAGGGATTGAGCTTCAGTCAGTGACAGGGATTGAATCTCTGTCAGTGACAGGGATTAAATCTCAGTCAGTGACAGGTATTGAAGCGCAGTCAGTGACAGGGACTGAATCTCTGTCAGTGACTGGGATTGAATCTCAGTCAGTGACAGTGATTGACCCTCAGTCAGTGACAGGGATTGAGACTCAGTCAGTGACCGGGATTTAACCTCAGTTAGTGAGTGGGATTGAATCTCAGTCAGTGACAGGGATTGAATCTCAGTCAGTGTCAGAAATAAACCCTCAGTCAGTGACAGGGATTGACTCTGAGTCAGTGACAGGGATTGATCCTCAGTCAGTGACAGCGATTGAATCTCAGTCAGTGACCGGGATTTAACCTCAGTTAGTGACTGGGATTGAATCTCAGTCAGTGACAGGGATTGAATCTCAGTCAGTGACAGGGCTTGAACCTCAGTCAATGACTGGGATGGAATCTCCGTCAGTGACAGTTCTTGAACCTCAGTCAATGACAGGGATTGAATCTCAGCATTGACAGGGATTGATCCTCAGTCAGTGACAGGGACTGAATCTCAATCAGTGACAGGGATTGAACCTCAGTTAGTGACAGGGATTGAACCTGTGTCAGTGACAGGGATTGACCCTCTCTCAGTGTCAGGGATCGGCCCTCAGTCAGAGACAGGGATTGATCCTCAGTCAGTGACAGGGATTGAATCTCAGTCAGTGACAGGGATTGAACCTCAGTCAGTGACAGGGACTGAGCTTCAGTCAGTGACAGGGATTGAATCTCTGTCAGTGACAGGGATTAAATCTCAGTCAGTGACAGGTATTGAACCGCAGTCAGTGACAGGGACTGAATCTCTGTCAGTGACTGGGATCGGCCCTCAGTCAGTGACAGGGATTGACCCTCAGTCAGTGACAGGGATTGAGCCTCAGTCAGTGACAGGGATTGATCCTCAGTCAGTGGCAAGGATTGGATCTCATTCAGTGACAGGGATTGTTCCTCAGTCAGTGACAGGGATTGAATCTCAGTCAGAGACAGGGATTGACCCTCATTCAGTGAAAGGGATTGAATCTCAGTCAGTGACAGGGATTGAAACTCAGTCAGTGACAGGGATTGAATCTCAGTCAGAGACAGGGATTGAACCTCAGTTAGTGACAGGGATTTAATCTCAGTCAGTGACAGGGATTGAATCTCAGTCAGTGACAGGGATCGACCCTCATTCAGTGAAAGGGATTGAATCTCAGTCAGTGACAGGGATTGAAACTCAGTCAGTGACAGGGATTGAACCTCAGTATGTGACAGGGATTGACCCTCCGTCAGTGACAGGGATTGATCCTCAGTCGGTGACAGGGATTGAATCTCAGTCAGTGACAGGGTATGAACCTCAGTTAGTGACAGGGATTGAATCTCAGTCAGTGACCGGGATTTAACCTCAGTTAGTGAGTGGGATTGAATCTCAGTCAGTGACAGGGATTGAATCTCAGTCAGTGTCAGAAATAAACCCTCAGTCAGTGACAGAGATTGACTCTGAGTCAGTGACAGGGATTGATCCTCAGTCAGTGACAGGGATTGAATCTCAGTCAGTGACCGGGATTTAACCTCAGTTAGTGACTTGGATTGAATCTCAGTCAGTGACAGGGATTGAATCTCAGTCAGTGACAGGACTTGAACCTCAGTCAATGACTGGGATGGAATCTCCGTCAGTGACAGGTCTTGAACCTCAGTCAATGACAGGGATTGAATCTCAGCATTGACAGGGATTGATCCTCAGTCAGTGACAGGGACTGAATCTCAATCAGTGACAGGGATTGAACCTGTGTCAGTGACAGGGATTGACCCTCTGTCAGTGTCAGGGATCGGCCCTCAGTCAGAGACAGGGATTGATCCTCAGTCAGTCACAGGGATTGAATCTCAGTCAGTGACAGGGATTGACCCTCAGTCAGTGACAGGGAATGAATCTCAGTCAGTGACAGCGATTGACCCTCAGTCAGTGACTGGGATTGAATCTCAGTCAGTGACAGGGATTGAATGTCAATCAGTGACAGGGATTGAACCTCAGTTAGTGACAGGGATTTAATCTCAGTCAGTGACAGGGATTGAATCTCAGTCAGTGACAGGGATCGACCCTCATTCAGTGAAAGGGATTGATCCTCAGTCAGTGAAAGGGATTGAATCTCAGTCAGTGACAGGGATTGAACCTCAGTCAGTGACAGGGATTGATCCTCAGTATGTGACAGGGATTGACCCTCAGTCAGTGACAGGGATTGATCCTCAGTCGGTGACAGGGATTGAATCTCAGTCAGTGACAGGGATTGAACCTCAGTTAGTGACAGGGATTGAATCTCAGTCAGTGACCGGGATTTAACCTCAGTTAGTGAGTGGGATTGAATCTCAGTCAGTGACAGGGATTGAATCTCAGTCAGTGTCAGAAATAAACCCTCAGTCAGTGACAGGGATTGACTCTGAGTCAGTGACAGGGATTGATCCTCAGTCAGTGACAGGGATTGAATCTCAGTCAGTGACCGGGATTTAACCTCAGTTAGTGACTGGGATTGAATCTCAGTCAGTGACAGGTATTGAATCTCAGCATTGACAGGGATTGAATCTCAATCAGTGACAGGGACTAAACCTCAGTCAGTAACAGGGGTTGACCTCAGTCAGTGACAGGGATTGAACCCCAGTCAGTGACAGGGATTGAATCTCAGTCAGTGACAGGGATAGACCCTCAGTCAGTGACAGGGATTGACTCTCAGTCAGTGACAGGGATTGACCCTCAGTCAGTGACAGGGACTGAATCTCAGTCAGTGACAGGGATTGAGCCTCAGTCAGTGACAGGGATTGAACCTCAGTCAGTGACAGGGATTGAATCTCAGTCAGAGAAAGGGATTGAACCTCAGTCAGTGACAGGGATTGAACCTCAGTCAGTGACAGGGATTGAGCCTCAGTCAGTGACAGGGATTGAACCTCAGTCGGTGACAGGGATTGAATCTCAGTCTGTGACAGGGATTGAACCTCAGTTTGTGACAGAGATTCAATCTCAGTCAGTGACAGGGATTGAGCCTCAGTCAGTGACTGGGATTGAGCTTCAGTCAGTGACAGGGAATGAATCTCAGTCAGTGACAGGGATTGACGCTCAGTCAGTGACAGGGATTGAACCTCAGTCGGTGACAGGGATTGAATCTCAGTCTGTGACAGGGATTGAACCTCAGTTTGTGACAGAGATTCAATCTCAGTCAGTGACAGGAATTGAACCTCAGACAGTGACAGGGATTGAGCTTCAGTCAGTGACAGGGAATGAATCTCTGTCAGTGACAGGGATTGACCCTCAGACTGCGAGAGAGATTGAATCGCAGTCAGTGACAGGGATTGAACCTCAGTCAGTGACAGGGATTGAGCTTCAGTCAGTGACAGGGATTGAATCTCTGTCAGTGACAGGGATTAAATCTCAGTCAGTGACAGGTATTGAAGCGCAGTCAGTGACAGGGACTGAATCTCTGTCAGTGACTGGGATTGAATCTCAGTCAGTGACAGTGATTGACCCTCAGTCAGTGACAGGGATTGAGACTCAGTCAGTGACAGGGATTGCATCTCAGTCAGTGACAGGGATTGTTCCACAGTCAGTGACAGGGATTGACCCTCAGTCAGTGACAGGGATTGATTCTCAGTCAGTGACAGGGATTGAATCTCAGTCAGTGACAGGGATTGAACCTCAGTTAGTGACAGGGATTGAATCTCAGTCAGTGACAGGGATTGAATCTCCGTCAGTGACAGGGATCGACCCTCATTC
This sequence comes from Chiloscyllium plagiosum, assembly GCF_037043375.1. Classification (NCBI taxonomy): domain Eukaryota; kingdom Metazoa; phylum Chordata; class Chondrichthyes; order Orectolobiformes; family Hemiscylliidae; genus Chiloscyllium; species Chiloscyllium plagiosum. The sequence continues at coordinate 79,556,787 of NW_028270160.1, read as the reverse complement.
AGTGAAAGGGATTGATCCTCAGTCAGTGAATGGGATTGAATCTCAGTCAGTGACACGGATTGAACCGCAGTCAGTGACAGGCATTTAATCTCACTCAGAGAAAGGGATTGAACCTCAGTCAGTGACAGGGATTGACCCTCAGTCATTGACAGGGATTGAGCCTCAGTCATTGACAGGGATTGAGCCTCAGTCATTGACAGGGATTGAACCTCAGTCGGTGACAGGGACTGAATCTCATTCTGTGACAAGTATTGAACCTCAGTTTGTGACAGAGACTCAATCTCAGTCAGTGACAGGGATTGAACCTCAGTCAGGAACAGGGATTGAACCTCAGTCAATGACAAGGATTGAACCTCAGACAGTGACAGGGATTGAGCTTCAGTCAGTGACAGGAAATGAATCTCAGTCAGTGACAGGGATTGAATCTCAGTCAGTGAGAGGGATTGAATCTCAGTCAGTGACAGGGATTGACCCTCAGTCAGTGACAGGGATTGAATCTCAGTTAGTGACAGGGATTGAATCTCAGTCAGTGACAGGGATTGATTCTCAGTCAGTGACAGGAATTGAATCTCAGTCAGTGTCAGGGATAAACCCTCAGTCAGTGACAGGGATTGGTCCTCAGTCAGTGACAGGGATTGAATCTCAGTCAGTGACAGGGATGGAACCTCAGTTAGTGACAGGGATTGAATCTCAGTCACTGACAGGGATTGAATCTCAGTCAGTGTCAGGGATCGGCCCTCAGTCAGTGACAGGGATTGATCCTCAGTCAGTGACAGGGATTGAATCTTAGTCAGTGACAGGGATTGAACCTCAGTCAGTGACAGGGATTGATCCTCAGTCAGTGACAGGGATTGAATCTCAGTCAGTGACAGGGATTGACCCTCAGTCAGTGACAGGAAATGAATCTCATTCAGTGATATCGATCGGCCCTCAGTGAGTGACAGTGATTGAATCTCAGTCAGTGACAGGGATTAAACCTCAGTCAGTAACAGGGGTTGACCCTCAGTCAGTGACAGGAATTGAACCTCAGTCAGTGACAGGGATTGTCCCTCAGTCAGTGACAGGGATTGACTCTCAGTCGGTGACAGGGATTGACCCTCAGTCAGTGACAGGGATTGACCCTCAGTCAGTGACAGGGATTGAATCTCAGTCACTAACAGGGATTGAATCTCAGTCAGTGTCAGGGATCGGCCCTCAGTCAGTGACAGGGATTGATCCTCAGTCAGTGACAGGGATTGAATCTTAGTCAGTGACAGGGATTGAACCTCAGTCAGTGACAGGGATTGATCCTCAGTCAGTGACAGGGATTGAATCTCAGTCAGTGACAGGGATTGACCCTCAGTCAGTGACAGGAAATGAATCTCATTCAGTGATATCGATTGGCCCTCAGTCAGTGACAGTGATTGAATCTCAGTCAGTGACAGGGATTAAACCTCAGTCAGTAACAGGGGTTGACCCTCAGTCAGTGACAGGGATTGAACCTCAGTCAGTGACTGGGATTGAATCTCAGTCAGTGACAGGGATTGAATGTCAATCAGTGACAGGGATTGAACCTCAGTTAGTGACAGGGATTTAATCTCAGTCAGTGACAGGGATTGAATCTCAGTCAGTGACAGGGATCGACCCTCATTCAGTGAAAGGGATTGATCCTCAGTCAGTGAAAGGGATTGAATCTCAGTCAGTGACAGGGATTGAACCTCAGTCAGTGACAGGGATTGATCCTCAGTATGTGACAGGGATTGACCCTCAGTCAGTGACAGGGATTGATCCTCAGTCGGTGACAGGGATTGAATCTCAGTCAGTGACAGGGATTGAACCTCAGTTAGTGACAGGGATTGAATCTCAGTCAGTGACCGGGATTTAACCTCAGTTAGTGAGTGGGATTGAATCTCAGTCAGTGACAGGGATTGAATCTCAGTCAGTGTCAGAAATAAACCCTCAGTCAGTGACAGGGATTGACTCTGAGTCAGTGACAGGGATTGATCCTCAGTCAGTGACAGGGATTGAATCTCAGTCAGTGACCGGGATTTAACCTCAGTTAGTGACTGGGATTGAATCTCAGTCAGTGACAGGTATTGAATCTCAGCATTGACAGGGATTGAATCTCAATCAGTGACAGGGACTAAACCTCAGTCAGTAACAGGGGTTGACCTCAGTCAGTGACAGGGATTGAACCCCAGTCAGTGACAGGGATTGAATCTCAGTCAGTGACAGGGATAGACCCTCAGTCAGTGACAGGGATTGACTCTCAGTCAGTGACAGGGATTGACCCTCAGTCAGTGACAGGGACTGAATCTCAGTCAGTGACAGGGATTGAGCCTCAGTCAGTGACAGGGATTGAACCTCAGTCAGTGACAGGGATTGAATCTCAGTCAGTGACAGGGATAGACCCTCAGTCAGTGACAGGGATTGACTCTCAGTCGGTGACAGGGATTGAATCTCAGTCAGTGACAGGGATTGAACCTCAGTTAGTGACAGGGATTGAATCTCAGTCTGTGACAGGGATTGAACCTCAGTTTGTGACAGAGATTCAATCTCAGTCAGTGACAGGGATTGAGCCTCAGTCAGTGACTGGGATTGAGCTTCAGTCAGTGACAGGGAATGAATCTCAGTCAGTGACAGGGATTGACGCTCAGTCAGTGACAGGGATTGAACCTCAGTCGGTGACAGGGATTGAATCTCAGTCTGTGACAGGGATTGAACCTCAGTTTGTGACAGAGATTCAATCTCAGTCAGTGACAGGAATTGAACCTCAGACAGTGACAGGGATTGAGCTTCAGTCAGTGACAGGGAATGAATCTCTGTCAGTGACAGGGATTGACCCTCAGACTGCGAGAGAGATTGAAACGCAGTCAGTGACAGGGATTGAACCTCAGTCAGTGACAGGGATTGAGCTTCAGTCAGTGACAGGGATTGAATCTCTGTCAGTGACAGGGATTAAATCTCAGTCAGTGACAGGTATTGAAGCGCAGTCAGTGACAGGGACTGAATCTCTGTCAGTGACTGGGATTGAATCTCAGTCAGTGACAGTGATTGACCCTCAGTCAGTGACAGGGATTGAGACTCAGTCAGTGACAGGGATTGCATCTCAGTCAGTGACAGGGATTGTTCCTCAGTCAGTGACAGGGATTGACCCTCAGTCAGTGACAGGGATTGATTCTCAGTCAGTGACAGGGATTGAATCTCAGTCAGTGACAGGGATTGAACCTCAGTTAGTGACAGGGATTGAATCTCAGTCAGTGACAGGGATTGAATCTCCGTCAGTGACAGGGATCGACCCTCATTCAGTGAAAGGGATTGATCCTCAGTCAGTGAATGGGATTGAATCTCAGTCAGTGACACGGATTGAACCGCAGTCAGTGACAGGCATTTAATCTCACTCAGAGAAAGGGATTGAACCTCAGTCAGTGACAGGGATTGACCCTCAGTCATTGACAGGGATTGAGCCTCAGTCATTGACAGGGATTGAGCCTCAGTCATTGACAGGGATTGAACCTCAGTCGGTGACAGGGACTGAATCTCATTCTGTGACAAGTATTGAACCTCAGTTTGTGACAGAGACTCAATCTCAGTCAGTGACAGGGATTGAACCTCAGTCAGGAACAGGGATTGAACCTCAGTCAATGACAAGGATTGAACCTCAGACAGTGACAGGGATTGAGCTTCAGTCAGTGACAGGAAATGAATCTCAGTCAGTGACAGGGATTGAATCTCAGTCAGTGAGAGGGATTGAATCTCAGTCAGTGACAGGGATTGACCCTCAGTCAGTGACAGGGATTGAATCTCAGTTAGTGACAGGGATTGAATCTCAGTCAGTGACAGGGATTGATTCTCAGTCAGTGACAGGAATTGAATCTCAGTCAGTGTCAGGGATAAACCCTCAGTCAGTGACAGGGATTGGTCCTCAGTCAGTGACAGGGATTGAATCTCAGTCAGTGACAGGGATTGAACCTCAGTTAGTGACAGGGATTGAATCTCAGTCACTGACAGGGATTGAATCTCAGTCAGTGTCAGGGATCGGCCCTCAGTCAGTGACAGGGATTGATCCTCAGTCAGTGACAGGGATTGAATCTTAGTCAGTGACAGGGATTGAACCTCAGTCAGTGACAGGGATTGATCCTCAGTCAGTGACAGGGATTGAATCTCAGTCAGTGACAGGGATTGACCCTCAGTCAGTGACAGGAAATGAATCTCATTCAGTGATATCGATCGGCCCTCAGTGAGTGACAGTGATTGAATCTCAGTCAGTGACAGGGATTAAACCTCAGTCAGTAACAGGGGTTGACCCTCAGTCAGTGACAGGAATTGAACCTCAGTCAGTGACAGGGATTGTCCCTCAGTCAGTGACAGGGATTGACTCTCAGTCGGTGACAGGGATTGACCCTCAGTCAGTGACAGGGATTGACCCTCAGTCAGTGACAGGGATTGAATCTCAGTCACTGACAGGGATTGAATCTCAGTCAGTGTCAGGGATCGGCCCTCAGTCAGTGACAGGGATTGATCCTCAGTCAGTGACAGGGATTGAATCTTAGTCAGTGACAGGGATTGAACCTCAGTCAGTGACAGGGATTGATCCTCAGTCAGTGACAGGGATTGAATCTCAGTCAGTGACAGGGATTGACCCTCAGTCAGTGACAGGAAATGAATCTCATTCAGTGATATCGATTGGCCCTCAGTCAGTGACAGTGATTGAATCTCAGTCAGTGACAGGGATTAAACCTCAGTCAGTAACAGGGGTTGACCCTCAGTCAGTGACAGGGATTGAACCTCAGTCAGTGACAGGGATTGTCCCTCAGTCAGTGACAGGGATTGACTCTCAGTCGGTGACAGGGATTGACCCTCAGTCAGTGACAGGGATTGACCCTCAGTCAGTGACAGGGTTTGAATCTCAATCAGTGACAGGGATTGAACCTCAGTTAGTGACAGGGATTGAATCTCAGTCACTGACAGGGATTGAATCTCAGTCAGTGTCAGGGATCGGCCCTCAGTCAGTGACAGGGATTGATCCTCAGTCAGTGACAGGGATTGAATCTTAGTCAGTGACAGGGATTGAACCTCATTCAGTGACAGGGATTGATCCTCAGTCAGTGACAGGGATTGAATCTCAGTCAGTGACAGGGATTGACCCTCAGTCAGTGACAGGAAATGAATCTCATTCAGTGACATCGATCGGCCCTCAGTCAGTGACAGTGATTGAATCTCAGTCAGTGACAGGGATTAAACCTCAGTCAGTAACAGGGGTTGACCATCAGTCAGTGACAGGGATTGAACCTCAGTCAGTGACAGGGATTGTCCCTCAGTCAGTGACAGGGATTGACTCTCAGTCGGTGACAGGGATTGACCCTCAGTCAGTGACAGGGATTGACCCTCAGTCAGTGACAGGGAATGTACCGCAGTCAGTGACAGGCATTGAATCTCACTCAGAGAAAGGGATTGAACCTCAGTCAGTGACAGGGATTGAGCCTCAGTCATTGACAGGGATTGGGCCTCAGTCATTGACAGGGATTGAGCCTCAGTCAGTGACAGGGATTGTACCTCAGTCGGTGACAGGGACTGAATCTCAGTCTGTGACAGGGATTGAACCTCAGTTTGTGACAGAGACTCAATCTCAGTCAGTGACAGGGATTGAACCTCAGTCAGTAACAGGGATTGAACCTCAGTCAATGACAGGGATTGAAACTCAGACAGTGACAGGGATTGAGCTTCAGTCAGTGACAGGGAATGAATCTCAGTCAGTGACAGGGATTGACCCTCAGTCAGTGAGAGGGAATGAATCGCAGTCAGTGACAGGGATTGAATCTCAGTCAGTGACAGGGATTGAATCTCAGTCAGTGACAGGGATTGACCCTCAGTCAGTGACAGGGATTGAATGTCTGTCAGTGACAGGGATTGAATCTCAGTCAGTGACAGGTATTGAACCGCAGTCAGTGACAGGGACTGAACCACTCTCAGTGACTGGGATTGAATCTCAGTCAGTGACAGGGATTGACCCTCAGACAGTGACAGGGATTTAGCCTCAGTCAGTGACAGGGATTGATCCTCATTCAGTGAAAGGGATTGATCCTCAGTCAGTGAAAGGGATTGAATCTCAGTCAGTGACAGGGATTGAAACTCAGTCAGAGAAAGGGATTGAACCTCAGTCAGTGACAGGGATTGAACCTCAGTCAGTGACAGGGATTGAGCCTCAGTCAGTGACAGGGATTGAACCTCAGTCGGTGACAGGGATTGAATCTCAGTCTGTGACAGGGATTGAACCTCAGTTTGTGACAGAGATTCAATCTCAGTCAGTGTCCGGGATTGAGCCTCAGTCAGTGACAGGGATTGAACCTCAGTCGGTGACAGGGATTGAATCTCAGTCTGTGACAGGGATTGAACCTCAGTTAGTGACAGGGATTGAATCTCAGTCAGTGACAGGGATTGATTCTCAGTCAGTGACAGGAATTGAATCTCAGTCAGTGTCAGGGATAAACCCTCAGTCAGTGACAGGGATTGATCCTCAGTCAGTGACAGGGATTGAATCTCAGTCAGTGACAGGGATTGAACCTCAGTTAGTGACAGGGATTGAATCTCAGTCACTGACAGGGATTGAATCTCAGTCAGTGTCAGGGATCGGCCCTCAGTCAGTGACAGGGATTGATCCTCAGTCAGTGACAGGGATTGAATCTTAGTCAGTGACAGGGATTGAACCTCAGTCAGTGACAGGGATTGATCCTCAGTCAGTGACAGGGATTGAATCTCAGTCAGTGACAGGGATTGACCCTCAGTCAGTGACAGGAAATGAATCTCATTCAGTGATATCGATCGGCCCTCAGTCAGTGACAGTGATTGAATCTCAGTCAGTGACAGGGATTAAACCTCAGTCAGTAACAGGGGTTGACCCTCAGTCAGTGACAGGGATTGACCCTCAGACTGCGAGAGAGATTGAATCGCAGTCAGTGACAGGGATTGAACCTCAGTCAGTGACAGGGATTGAGCTTCAGTCAGTGACAGGGATTGAATCTCTGTCAGTGACAGGGATTAAATCTCAGTCAGTGACAGGTATTGAAGCGCAGTCAGTGACCAGGACTGAATCTCTGTCAGTGACTGGGATTGAATCTCAGTCAGTGACAGTGATTGACCCTCAGTCAGTGACAGGGATTGAGCCTCAGTCAGTGACAGGGATTGCATCTCAGTCAGTGACAGGGATTGTTGGTCAGTCAGTGACAGGGATTGACCCTCAGTCAGTGACAGGGATTGATTCTCAGTCAGTGACAGGGATTGAATCTCAGTCAGTGACAGGGATTGAACCTCAGTTAGTGACAGGGATTGAATCTCAGTCAGTGACAGGGATTGAATCTCCGTCAGTGACAGGGATCGACCCTCATTCAGTGAAAGGGATTGATCCTCAGTCAGTGAATGGGATTGAATCTCAGTCAGTGACACGGATTGAACCGCAGTCAGTGACAGGCATTTAATCTCACTCAGAGAAAGGGATTGAACCTCAGTCAGTGACAGGGATTGAGCCTCAGTCATTGACAGGGATTGAGCCTCAGTCATTGACAGGGATTGAGCCTCAGTCATTGACAGGGATTGAACCTCAGTCGGTGACAGGGACTGAATCTCATTCTGTGACAAGGATTGAACCTCAGTTTGTGACAGAGACTCAATCTCAGTCAGTGACAGGGATTGAACCTCAGTCAGGAACAGGGATTGAACCTCAGTCAATGACAAGGATTGAACCTCAGACAGTGACAGGGATTGAGCTTCAGTCAGTGACAGGAAATGAATCTCAGTCAGTGACAGGGATTGAATCTCAGTCAGTGAGAGGGATTGAATCTCAGTCAGTGACAGGGATTGACCCTCAGTGAGTGACAGTGATTGAATCTCAGTCAGTGACAGGGATTAAACCTCAGTCAGTAACAGGGGTTGACCCTCAGTCAGTGACAGGAATTGAACCTCAGTCAGTGACAGGGATTGTCCCTCAGTCAGTGACAGGGATTGACTCTCAGTCGGTGACAGGGATTGACCCCCAGTCAGTGACAGGGATTGACCCTCAGTCAGTGACAGGGATTGAATCTCAGTCACTGACAGGGATTGAATCTCAGTCAGTGTCAGGGATCGGCCCTCAGTCAGTGACAGGGATTGATCCTCAGTCAGTGACAGGGATTGAATCTTAGTCAGTGACAGGGATTGAACCTCAGTCAGTGACAGGGATTGATCCTCAGTCAGTGACAGGGATTGAATCTTAGTCAGTGACAGGGATTGAATCTCAGTCAGTGACAGGGATTGACCCTCAGTCAGTGACAGGAAATGAATCTCATTCAGTGATATCGATTGGCCCTCAGTCAGTGACAGTGATTGAATCTCAGTCAGTGACAGAGATTAAACCTCAGTCAGTAACAGGGGTTGACCCTCAGTCAGTGACAGGGATTGAACCTCAGTCAGTGACAGGGATTGTCCCTCAGTCAGTGACAGGGATTGACTCTCAGTCGGTGACAGGGATTGACCCTCAGTCAGTGACAGGGATTGACCCTCAGTCAGTGACAGGGTTTGAATCTCAATCAGTGACAGGGATTGAACCTCAGTTAGTGACAGGGATTGAATCTCAGTCACTGACAGGGATTGAATCTCAGTCAGTGTCAGGGATCGGCCCTCAGTCAGTGACAGGGATTGATCCTCAGTCAGTGACAGGGATTGAATCTTAGTCAGTGACAGGGATTGAACCTCAGTCAGTGACAGGGATTGATCCTCAGTCAGTGACAGGGATTGAATCTCAGTCAGTGACAGGGATTGACCCTCAGTCAGTGACAGGAAATGAATCTCATTCAGTGACATCGATCGGCCCTCAGTCAGTGACAGTGATTGAATCTCAGTCAGTGACAGGGATTAAACCTCAGTCAGTAACAGGGGTTGACCATCAGTCAGTGACAGGGATTGAACCTCAGTCAGTGACAGGGATTGACTCTCAGTCGGTGACAGGGATTGACCCTCAGTCAGTGACAGGGATTGACCCTCAGTCAGTGACAGGGAATGTACCGCAGTCAGTGACAGGCATTGAATCTCACTCAGAGAAAGGGATTGAACCTCAGTCAGTGACAGGGATTGAGCCTCAGTCATTGACAGTGATTGGGCCTCAGTCATTGACAGGGATTGAGCCTCAGTCAGTGACAGGGATTGTACCTCAGTCGGTGACAGGGACTGAATCTCAGTCTGTGACAGGGATTGAACCTCAGTTTGTGACAGAGACTCAATCTCAGTCAGTGACAGGGATTGAAACTCAGTCAGTAACAGGGATTGAACCTCAGTCAATGACAGGGATTGAAACTCAGACAGTGACAGGGATTGAGCTTCAGTCAGTGACAGGGAATGAATCTCAGTCAGTGAGAGGGATTGAATCTCAGTCAGTGACAGGGATTGAATCTCAGTCAGTGACAGGGATTGACCCTCAGTCAGTGACAGGGATTGAATCTCAGTCAGTGACACGGATTGACCCTCAGTCAGTGACACGGATTGAACCTCAATCAGTGACAGGGATTGAACCTCAGTCAGTGACAGAGTTTGAGCATCAGACATTGAAAGGGATTGAATCACAGTCAGTGACAGGGATTGACCCTCAGTCAGTGATAGGGATTGACCCTGAGTCAGTGAAAGGGATTGAACCTTAGTTAGTGACAGGGATTGAATCTTAGTCAGTGACAGGGATGGAATCTCAGTCAGTGACAGGGATTGAATCTCAGTCAGTGACAGGGATTGACTCTGAGTCAGTGACAGGGATTGATCCTTAGTTAGTGACAGGGATTGAGCATCAATCAGTGACAGGGATTGACCCTCAGTCAGTGACAGGGATTGACCCTGAGTTAGTGACTGGGATTGACCCTCTGTCAGCGAATGGGATTGAGCCTCAGTCAGTGACAGGGATTGAATTTCAGTCACTGACAGGGATTGACCCTCAGTCAGTGACCGGGATTGAATCTCAGTCACTGACAGGGATTGAACCTCAGTCAGTGACAGGGATTGAGCATCAGTCAATGACAGGGATTCAAACTAAGTCAGTGACAGTTGTTGAATCGCAGTCAGTGATAGGGATTGAACCTAAAACAGTGACAGGGATTGAGCTTCAATCACTGATAGGGATTGAGCATCAGTCAGTGACAGGGATTGACCCCCAGTCAGTGATAGGGATTGAGCTTCATTCAGTGACAGGGATTGGTCCTCAGTCAGTGACAGGGATTGACCCCCAGTCAGTGACAGGGATTGAGCTTCATTCAGTGACAGGGATTGAATCTCATTCAGTGATAGGGATTGAATCTCAGTCAGTGACAGGGATTGAATCTCTGTCAGTGACAGTGATTGACCCTCAGTCAGTGACAGGGATTGAACCTAAATCAGTGACAGGGATTCAGCTTCAGTCAGTGACAGGGATTGAATCTCAGTCAGTGACAGGGATTGAACCTCAGTCAGTGACAGGAATTGAGCATCAGTCAGTGACAGGGATTGACCCCCAGTCAGTGACAGGGATTGAGCTTCATTCAGTGACAGGGATGGAATCTCAGTCAGTGATACGGATTGAATCTCAGTCAGTGACAGGGATTGAATCTCTGTCAGAGACAGGGATTGACCCTCAGTCAGTGACAGGGATTGAACCAAAATCAGTGACAGGGATTCAGCTTCAGTCAGTGACAGTGATTGAATCTCAGTCAGTGACAGGGATTGAACCTCAGTCAGTGACAGGAATTTAGCATCAGTCAGTGACAGGGATTGATCCTTAGTTCGTGACAGGGATTGAATCTCAGTCAGTGACAGGGATTGACTCTCAGTCAGTGACAGGGATTGATCCTTAGTTCGTGACAGGGATTGAATCTCAGTCAGTGACAGGGATTGAATCTCAGTCAGTGTCAGGGATCGGCCATCAGTCAGTGACAGGGATTGATCATCAGTCAGTGACACGGATTGACCCTCAGTCTGTGACAGGAATGAATCATAGTCAGTGACAGGGATTGAATCTCAGTCAGTGACAGGGATTGACCCTCAGCCAGTGACAGGGATTGAATCTCAATCAGTGACAGGGATTGAGCTTTGTCAGTGACAGGGATGGAATCTCAGTCAGTGACAGGGATTGAATCTCAGTCAATGACAGGGATTGAATATCAGTCAGTGACAGGGATTGAACCTTAGTTAGTGACAGGGATTGAACCTCAGTCAGTGACAGGGATTGAATCTCAGTCAGTGACAGGGATTGAATCTCAGTCAATGACAGGGATTGAATCTCTGTCAGTGACCAGGATTGACCATCAGTCAGTGACAGGGATTGAATCTCAGTCAGTGACAGGGATTGAGACACAGTCTGAGACAGGGATTGAATCTCAGTCAGTTACAGGGATTGAGCCTCAGTCAGTGACAGGGATTGATCCTCAGTCAGTGACACGGATTGTCACTAAGTCTGTGACAGGGATGAATCTCAGTCAGTGACAGGGATTGAATCTCAGTCAGTGACAGGGATTGAACCTCAGCCAGTGACAGGGATTGACCATCAGTCAGTGACAGGGATTGACCCTCAGCCAGTGACAGGGATGTAATCTCAATCAGTGAGAGGGATTGAGCTTCAGTCAGTGACAGGGATTGAATCTCATTCACTGAGAGGGATTGAATCTCAGTCAGTGACAGGGATTGAATATCAGTCAATGTCAGGGATTGACCCTCAGTCAGTGACAGGTGTTGAACCTCAGTCAGAGACAGGGATTGAATCTCAGTCAGTGACAGGGATCGAACCTCAGCCAGTGACAGGGATTGAGCATCAGTCAGTGACAGGGATTGACCCTCAGGCAGTGACAGGGATTGAATCTCAGTCAGTGACAGGGATTGATCCTCAGTCAGTGACAGGGATTGAATCTCAGTCAGTGACAGGGATTGAATCTCAGTCAATGACAGGGATTGAATCTCTGTCAGTTTCAGGGGTTGACCATCAGTCAGTGACAGGGATTGAATCTCAGTCAGTGACAGGGATTGAGACACAGTCAGTGACAGGGATTGAATCTCAGTCAGTGACAGGGATTGAGACACAGTCTGAGACAGGGATTGAATCTCAGTCAGTTACAGGGATTGAGCCTCAATCAGTGACAGGGATTGATCCTCAGTCAGTGACACGGATTGACACTAAGTCTGTGACAGGGATGAATCTCGGTCAGTGACAGGGATTGACCCTCAGTCAGTGACAGGGATTGAATCTCAGTCAGTGACACGGATTGACCCTCAGTCAGTGACACGGATTGAACCTCAATCAGTGACAGGGATTGAACCTCAGTCAGTGACAGAGTTTGAGCATCAGACATTGAAAGGGATTGAATCACAGTCAGTGACAGGGATTGACCCTCAGTCAGTGATAGGGATTGACCCTGAGTCAGTGAAAGGGATTGAACCTTAGTTAGTGACAGGGATTGAATCTTAGTCAGTGACAGGGATGGAATCTCAGTCAGTGACAGGGATTGAATCTCAGTCAGTGACAGGGATTGACTCTGAGTCAGTGACAGGGATTGATCCTTAGTTAGTGACAGGGATTGAGCATCAATCAGTGACAGGGATTGACCCTCAGTCAGTGACAGCGATTGACCCTGAGTTAGTGACTGGGATTGACCCTCTGTCAGCGAATGGGATTGAGCCTCAGTCAGTGACAGGGATTGAATTTCAGTCACTGACAGGGATTGACCCTCAGTCATTGACCGGGATTGAATCTCAGTCACTGACAGGGATTGAACCTCAGTCAGTGACAGGGATTGAGCATCAGTCAATGACAGGGATTCAAACTAAGTCAGTGACAGTTATTGAATCGCAGTCAGTGATAGGGATTGAACCTAAAACAGTGACAGGGATTGAGCTTCAATCAGTGATAGGGATTGAGCATCAGTCAGTGACAGGGATTGACCCCCAGTCAGTGATAGGGATTGAGCTTCATTCAGTGACAGGGATTGGTCCTCAGTCAGTGACAGGGATTGACCCCCAGTCAGTGACAGGGATTGAGCTTCATTCAGTGACAGGGATTGAATCTCATTCAGTGATAGGGATTGAATCTCAGTCAGTGACAGGGATTGAATCTCTGTCAGTGACAGTGATTGACCCTCAGTCAGTGACAGGGATTGAACCTAAATCAGTGACAGGGATTCAGCTTCAGTCAGTGACAGGGATTGAATCTCAGTCAGTGACAGGGATTGAACCTCAGTCAGTGACAGGAATTGAGCATCAGTCAGTGACAGGGATTGACCCCCAGTCAGTGACAGGGATTGAGCTTCATTCAGTGACAGGGATGGAATCTCAGTCAGTGATAGGGATTGAATCTCAGTCAGTGACAGGGATTGAATCTCTGTCAGTGACAGGGATTGACCCTCAGTCAGTGACAGGGATTGAACCAAAATCAGTGACAGGGATTCAGCTTCAGTCAGTGAAACTGATTGAATCTCAGTCAGTGACAGGGATTGAACCTCAGTCAGTGACAGGAATTTAGCATCAGTCAGTGACAGGGATTGAATCACAGTCAGTGACAGGGATTGAATCTCAGTCAGTGACAGGGATTGACTCTCAGTCAGTGACAGGGATTGATCCTTAGTTCGTGACAGGGATTGAATCTCAGTCAGTGACAGGGATTGAATCTCAGTCAGTGTCAGGGATCAGCCATCAGTCAGTGACAGGGATTGATCATCAGTCAGTGACACGGATTGACCCTCAGTCTGTGACAGGAATGAATCTCAGTCAGTGACAGGGATTGAATCTCAGTCAGTGACAGGGATTGACCCTCAGCCAGTGACAGGGATTGAATCTCAATCAGTGACAGGGATTGAGCTTTGTCAGTGACAGGGATGGAATCTCAGTCAGTGACAGGGATTGAATCTCAGTCAATGACAGGGATTGAATATCAGTCAGTGACAGGGATTGAACCTTAGTTAGTGACAGGGATTGAACCTCAGTCAGTGACAGGGATTGAATCTCAGTCAGTGACAGGGATTGAATCTCAGTCAATGACAGGGATTGAATCTCTGTCAGTGACCAGGATTGACCATCAGTCAGTGACAGGGATTGAATCTCAGTCAGTGACAGGGATTGAGACACAGTCTGAGACAGGGATTGAATCTCAGTCAGTGACAGGGATTTAGCTTCATTCAGTGACAGGGATTGAATCTCAGTCAGTGACAGGGATTGAGACACAGTCAGAGACAGGGATTGAATCGCAGTCAGTGACAGGGATTGAGCTTCAGTCACTGACAGGGATTGAATCTCAGTCAGTGACAGGGATTGAACCTTAGTTAGTGACACGGGATTGAACCTCAGTCAGTGACAGGGATTGCATCTCACTTCGAGAAAGGGATTGACCCTGTCAGTGACAGGGATTGGACCTCAGTTTGTGACAGAGATTCAATCTCAGTCAGTGACAGGGATTGAAATTCAGTCAGTGACAGGGATTGAATCTCAGTCAGTGACAGGGATTGAATCTCAGTCAGTGACAGCGATTCAATCTCTGTCAGTGAGAGGGACTGAATCTCAGTCAATGACAGGGATTGAGCCTCAGTCAGAGACAGGGAATGAATCTCAGTCAGTGGCAGGGATTGAATCTCAGTCAGTGACAGGAATTGAGCCTCAGTCAGAGACAGGGAATGAATCAGTGACAGGGATTGAATCTCAGTCAGTGACAGGGATTGACCCTCAGTCAGTGACAGGGATTGAACCGAAAAAAGTGACAGGGATTGAGCATCAGTCAGTGACAGGGATTGAGCTTCATTCAGTGACAGGGATTGAATCTCAGTCAGTGACAGGGATTGAGACACAGTCAGAGACAGGGATTGACCCTCAGTCAGTGACAGGGATGGAATCTCAATCAGTGACAGGGATTGAGCTTCAGTCAGTGACAGGGATTGAATCTCAGTCAGTGAGAGGGATTGAATCTCAGTCAGTGACAGGGATTGAATATCAGTCAAAGACAGGGATTGACCCTCAGTCAGTGACAGGGATTGAACCACAGTCAGTGACAGGGATTGAGCTTCATTCAGTGACAGGGATTGAATCTCAGTCAGTGACAGGGATTGAGACACAGTCAGAGACAGGGATTGAATCTCAGTCAGTGACAGGGATTGAATCTCAGTCAGTGACAGGGTTTGACTCTCAGTCAGTGACAGGGATTGATCCTTAGTTAGTGACAGGGATTGAACCTCAGTCAGTGACAGGGATTGAATCTCCGTCAGTGACAGGGATTGACTCTCAGTCAATGACAGGGATTGAATCTCTGTCAGTGACGGGGATTGACGCTCAGTCAGTGACAGGGATTGAATCTCAGTCAGTGACAGGGATTGAGACGCAGTCAGAGACAGGGATTGAATCTCAGTCAGTGACAGGGATTGACCCTCAGTCAGTGACAGGGATTGATCCTCAGTCAGTGACACGGATTGACATTAAGTCTGTGACAGGGATGAATCTCAGTCAGTGACAGGGATTGAATCTCAGTCAGTGTCTGGGATTGACCCCCAGCCAGTGACAGGGATTGAGCATCAGTCAGTGACAGGGATTGACCCTCAGTCAGTGACAGGGATTGAGCTTCATTCAGTGACAGGGATTGAATCTCAGTCAGTGACAGGGATTGAGACACAGTCAGAGACAGGGATTGACCCTCAGCCAGTGACAGGGATGGAATCTCAATCAGTGACAGGGATTGAGCTTCAGTCAGTGACAGGGATTGAATCTCAGTCAAAGACAGGGATTGACCCTCAGTCAGTGACAGGGATTGAACCTCAGTCAGTGACAGGTATTGACCATCAGTCAGTGACAGGGATTGAATCTCAGTCAGTGAAAGGGGTTGACACTGTCAGTGACAGGGATTGAGCCTCAGTCAGTGACAGGGATTGAACCTCAGTCAGTTACAGGGACTGAACCTCAGTCAGTGACAGGGATTGAGACACAGTCAGAGATAGGAATTCAATCTCAGTCAGTAACAGGGATTGACCCTCAGTCAGTGACAGGTATTGCATCTCAGTCAGTGACAGGGATTCAATCTCAGTCAGTGAGAGGGATTGAATCTCAGTCAATGACAGGGATTGAGCCTCAGTCAGAGACAGGGAATGAATCTCAGTCAGTTGCAGGGATTGAATCTCAGTCAGTGACAGGGATTGAGCCTCAGTCAGAGATAGGGAATGAATCTCAGTCAGTGACAGGGATTCAATCTCTGTCAGTGACAATGACTGAACCTCAGTCAGTCACAGGGATTGAATCTCAGTCAGTGACAGGGATTGACCCTCAGTCAGTGACAGGGAATGAATCTCAGTCAGTGACAGCGATTGACCCTCAGTCAGTGACAGGGATTGAATCTCAGTCAGTGACAGGGATTGAATCTCAGTCAGTGACAGGGACTAAACCTCAGTCAGTAACAGGGGTTGAACCTCTGTCAGTGTCAGGGATTGAACCTCAGTCAGTGACAGGGATTGACCCTCAGTCAGTGACAGGGATTGACTCTCAGTCACTGACAGGATTGACACTCAGATATTGACAGGGATTGACCCTCAGTCAGTGACACGGATTGAACCGCAGTCAGTGACAGGGATTGAAACTCAGTCAGTGACAGGGATTGAATCTCACTCAGAGAAAGGGATTGACCCTGTCAGTGACAGGGATTGAACCCCAGTCAGTGACAGGGATTGACCATCAGTCAGTGACAGGGATTGAATCTCAGTCAGTGAAAGGGGTTGACACTGTCAGTGACAGGGATTGAGCCTCAGTCAGTGACAGGGATTGAACCTCAGTCAGTTACAGGGACTGAACCTCAGTCAGTGACAGGGATTGAGACACAGTCAGAGACAGGGATTCAATCTCAGTCAGTAACAGGGATTGACCCTCAGTCAGTGACAGGTATTGCATCTCAGTCAGTGACAGCGATTCAATCTCAGTCAGTGAGAGGGATTGAATCTCAGTCAATGACAGGGATTGAGCCTCAGTCAGAGACAGGGAATGAATCTCAGTCAGTGACAGGGATTGAATCTCAGTCAGTGACAGGGATTGAGCCTCAGTCAGAGACAGGGAATGAATCTCAGTCAGTGACAGGGATTCAATCTCTGTCAGTGACAATGACTGAACCTCAGTCAGTCACAGGGATTGAATCTCAGTCAGTGACAGGGATTGACCCTCAGTCAGTGACAGGGAATGAATCTCAGTCAGTGACAGCGATTGACCCTCAGTCAGTGACAGGGATTGAATCTCAGTCAGTGACAGGGATTGAATCTCAGTCAGTGACAGGGACTAAACCTCAGTCAATAACAGGGGTTGAACCTCTGTCAGTGTCAGGGATTGAACCTCAGTCAGTGACAGGGATTGACCCTCAGTCAGTGACAGGGATTGACTCTCAGTCACTGACAGGATTGACACTCAGATATTGACAGGGATTGACCCTCAGTCAGTGACACGGATTGAACCGCAGTCAGTGACAGGGATTGAAACTCAGTCAGTGACAGGGATTGAATCTCACTCAGAGAAAGGGATTGACCCTGTCAGTGACAGGGATTGAACCCCAGTCAGTGACAGGGATTGAGCTTCAGTCATTGACAGTGATTGAGCCTCAGTCAGTGACAGGGATTGAATCCCAGTCAGTGACACGGATTGACCCTCAGTCAGTGACACGGATTGAACCGCAGTCAGTGAAAGGGATTGAACCTTAGTTAGAGACATGGATTGAATCTCAGTCAGTGACAGGGATGGAATCTCAGTCAGTGACAGGGATTGAATCTCAGTCAGTGACAGGGATTGACTCACAGTCAGTGACAGGGATTGATCCTTAGTTAGTGACAGGGATTGAACCACAGTCAGTGACAGGATTGAATCTCAGTCAGTGACAGGGATTGACCCTCAGTCAGTGACAGGGATTGAATCTCAGTCAGTGACAGGGATTGAGACACAGTCAGAGACAGGGATTGAATCTCAGTCAGTGACGGGGATTGACCCTCAGTCAGTGACAGGGATTGAATCTCAGTCAGTGACAGGGATAGAGACACAGTCAGAGACAGGGATTGAATCTCAGTCAGTGACAGGAATTGAGCCTCAGTCAGAGACAGGGAATGAATCTCAGTCAGTGACAGGGATTCAATCTCTGTCAGTGACAATGACTGATCCTCAGTCAGTCACAGGGATTGAATCTCAGTCCGTGACAGGGATTGACCCTCAGTCAGTGACAGGGAATGAATCTCAGTCAGTGACAGCGATTGACCCTCAGTCACTGCCAGGGATTGAATCTCAGTCAGTGACAGGGACTAAACCTCAGTCAGTAACAGGGGTTGAACCTCTGTCAGTGTCAGGGATTGAACCTCAGTCAGTGACAGGGATTGACACTCAGTCAGTGACAGGTATTGACCATCAGTCAGTGACAGGGATTGAATCTCAGTCAGTGAAAGGGATTGACACTCTCAGTGACAGGGATTGAGCCTCAGTCAGTGACAGGGATTGAACCTCAGTCAGTGACAGGGACTGAACCTCAGTCAGTGACAGGGATTGAATCTCAGTCAGTGACAGGGATTGACCCTCAGTCAGTGACAGGGATTGAACCGAAAAAAGTGACAGGGATTGAGCATCAGTCAGTGACAGGGATTGAGCTTCATTCAGTGACAGGGATTGAATCTCAGTCAGTGACAGGGATTGAGACACAGTCAGAGACAGGGATTGACCCTCAGTCAGTGACAGGGATGGAATCTCAATCAGTGACAGGGATTGAGCTTCAGTCAGTGACAGGGATTGAATCTCAGTCAGTGAGAGGGATTGAATCTCAGTCAGTGACAGGGGTTGAATATCAGTCAAAGACAGGGATTGACCCTCAGTCAGTGACAGGGATTGAACCACAGTCAGTGACAGGGATTGAGCTTCATTCAGTGACAGGGATTGAATCTCAGTCAGTGACAGGGATTGAGACACAGTCAGAGACAGGGATTGAATCTCAGTCAGTGACAGGGATTGAATCTCAGTCAGTGACAGGGTTTGACTCTCAGTCAGTGACAGGGATTGATCCTTAGTTAGTGACAGGGATTGAACCTCAGTCAGTGACAGGGATTGAATCTCCGTCAGTGACAGGGATTGACTCTCAGTCAATGACAGGGATTGAATCTCTGTCAGTGACGGGGATTGACCCTCAGTCAGTGACAGGGATTGAATCTCAGTCAGTGACAGGGATTGAGACACAGTCAGAGACAGGGATTGAATCTCAGTCAGTGACAGGGATTGACCCTCAGTCAGTGACAGGGATTGATCCTCAGTCAGTGACACGGATTGACATTAAGTCTGTGACAGGGATGAATCTCAGTCAGTGACAGGGATTGAATCTCACTCAGTGTCTGGGATTGACCCCCAGCCAGTGACAGGGATTGAGCATCAGTCAGTGACAGGGATTGACCCTCAGTCAGTGACAGGGATTGAGCTTCATTCAGTGACAGGGATTGAATCTCAGTCAGTGACAGGGATTGAGACACAGTCAGAGACAGGGATTGACCCTCAGCCAGTGACAGGGATGGAATCTCAATCAGTGACAGGGATTGAGCTTCAGTCAGTGACAGGGATTGAATCTCAGTCAGTGAGAGGGATTGAATCTCAGTCAGTGACAGGGATTGAATATCAGTCAAAGACAGGGATTGACCCTCAGTCAGTGACAGGGATTGAACCTCAGTCAGTGACAGGTATTGACTATCAGTCAGTGACAGGGATTGAATCTCAGTCAGTGAAAGGGGTTGACACTGTCAGTGACAGGGATTGAGCCTCAGTCAGTGACAGGGATTGAACCTCAGTCAGTTACAGGGACTGAACCTCAGTCAGTGACAGGGATTGAGACACAGTCAGAGACAGGGATTCAATCTCAGTCAGTAACAGGGATTGACCCTCAGTCAGTGACAGGTATTGCATCTCAGTCAGTGACAGCGATTCAATCTCAGTCAGTGAGAGGGATTGAATCTCAGTCAGAGACAGGGAATGAATCTCAGTCAGTGACAGGGATTGAATCTCAGTCAGTGACAGGGATTGAGCCTCAGTCAGAGACAGGGAATGAATCTCAGTCAGTGACAGGGATTCAATCTCTGTCAGTGACAATGACTGAACCTCAGTCAGTCACAGGGATTGAATCTCAGTCAGTGACAGGGATTGACCCTCAGTCAGTGACAGGGAATGAATCTCAGTCAGTGACAGCGATTGACCCTCAGTCAGTGACAGGGATTGAATCTCAGTCAGTGACAGGGATTGAATCTCAGTCAGTGACAGGGACTAAACCTCAGTCAGTAACAGGGGTTGAACCTCTGTCAGTGTCAGGGATTGAACCTCAGTCAGTGACAGGGATTGACCCTCAGTCAGTGACAGGGATTGACTCTCAGTCACTGACAGGATTGACACTCAGATATTGACAGGGATTGACCCTCAGTCAGTGACACGGATTGAACCGCAGTCAGTGACAGGGATTGAAACTCAGTCAGTGACAGGGATTGAATCTCACTCAGAGAAAGGGATTGATCCTGTCAGTGACAGGGATTGAACCCCAGTCAGTGACAGGGATTGAGCTTCAGTCATTGACAGCGATTGAGCCTCAGTCAGTGACAGGGATTGAATCCCAGTCAGTGAAAGGGATTGAATCTTAGTTAGAGACAGGGATTGAATCTCAGTCAGTGACAGGGATGGAATCTCAGTCAGTGACAGGGATTGAATCTCAGTCAGTGACAGGGATTGACTCACAGTCAGTGACAGGGATTGAACCACAGTCAGTGACAGGATTGAATCTCCGTCAGTGACAGGGATTGAATCTCAGTCAATGACAGGGATTGAATCTCAGTCAGTGACAGGGATTGATTCTCAGTCAGTGACAGGGATTGATTCTCAGTCAGTGACAGGTATTGATCCTTAGTTAGTGACAGGGATTGAACCTCAGTCAGTGACAGGGATTGAATCTCGGTCAATGACAGGGATTGAATCTCAGTCAGTGACAGTGATTGACCCTCAGTCAGTGACAGGGATTGAATCTCAGTCAGTGACACGGATTGACCCTCAGTCAGTGACACGGATTGAACCGCAGTCAGTGAAAGGGATTGAACCTTAGTTAGTTACTGGGATTGAATCTCAATCAGTGACAGGGATGGAATCTCAGTCAGTGACAGGGATTGAATCTCAGTCAGTGACAGGGTTTGACTCTCAGTCAGTGACAGGGATTGATCCTTAGTTAGTGACAGGGATTGAATCTCAGTCAGTGACAGGGATTGAGCTTAAGTCAGTGACAGGGATTGAGACACAGTCAGAGACAGGGATGGAATCTCAATCAGTGACAGGGATTGAGCTTCAGTCAGTGACAGGGATTGAATCTCAGTCAGTGACAGGGATTGAATATCAGTCAAAGACAGGGATTGACCCTCAGTCAGTGACAGGGATTGAACCTCAGTCAGTGACAGGTATTGACCATCAGTCAGTGACAGGGATTGAATCTCAGTCAGTGAAAGGGATTGACACTGTCAGTGACAGGGATTGAGCCTCAGTCAGTGACAGGGATTGAACCTCAGTCAGTGACAGGGACTGAACCTCAGTCAGTGACAGGGATTGAATCTCAGTCAGTGACAGGGATTGACCCTCAGTCAGTGACAGGGATTGAACCGAAAAAAGTGACAGGGATTGAGCATCAGTCAGTGACAGGGATTTAGCTTCATTCAGTGACAGGGATTGAATCTCAGTCAGTGACAGGGATTGAGTCACAGTCAGAGACAGGGATTGAATCGCAGTCAGTGACAGGGATTGAGCTTCAGTCACTGACAGGGATTGAACCTCAGTCAGTGACAGGGATTGCATCTCACTTCGAGAAAGGGATTGACCCTGTCAGTGACAGGGATTGGACCTCAGTTTGTGACAGAGATTCAATCTCAGTCAGTGACAGGGATTGAAATTCAGTCAGTGACAGGAATTGAACCTCAGTCAGTGACAGGGATTGAATCTCAGTCAGTGACAGCGATTCAATCTCTGTCAGTGAGAGGGACTGAATCTCAGTCAATGACAGGGATTGAGCCTCAGTCAGAGACAGGGAATGTATCTCAGTCAGTGGCAGGGAATGAATCTCAGTCAGTGACAGGAATTGAGCCTCAGTCAGAGACAGGGAATGAATCTCAGTCAGTGACAGGGATTCAATCTCTGTCAGTGACAATGACTGATCCTCAGTCAGTCACAGGGATTGAATCTCAGTCAGTGACAGGGATTGACCCTCAGTCAGTGACAGGGAATGAATCTCAGTCAGTGACAGCGATTGACCCTCAGTCACTGCCAGGGATTGAATCTCAGTCAGTGACAGGGACTAAACCTCAGTCAGTAACAGGTGTTGAACCTCTGTCAGTGTCAGGGATTGAACCTCAGTCAGTGACAGGGATTGACACTCAGTCAGTGACAGGTATTGACCATCAGTCAGTGACAGGGATTGAATCTCAGTCAGTGAAAGGGATTGACACTGTCAGTGACAGGGATTGAGCCTCAGTCAGTGACAGGGATTGAACCTCAGTCAGTGACAGGGACTGAACCTCAGTCAGTGATAGGGATTGAATCTCAGTCAGTGACAGGGATTGACCCTCAGTCAGTGACAGGGATTGAACCGAAAAAAGTGACAGGGATTGAGCATCAGTCAGTGACAGGGATTGAGCTTCATTCAGTGACAGGGATTGAATCTCAGTCAGTGACAGGGATTGAGACACAGTCAGAGACAGGGATTGACCCTCAGTCAGTGACAGGGATTGAATCTCAATCAGTGACAGGGATTGAGCTTCAGTCAGTGACAGGGATTGAATCTCAGTCAGTGAGAGGGATTGAATCTCAGTCAGTGACAGGGATTGAATATCAGTCAAAGACAGGGATTGACCCTCAGTCAGTGACAGGGATTGAACCACAGTCAGTGACAGGGATTGAGCTTCATTCAGTGACAGGGATTGAATCTCAGTCAGTGACAGGGATTGAGACACAGTCAGAGACAGGGATTGAATCTCAGTCAGTGACAGGGATTGAGCTTCAGTCAGTGACAGGGATTGAATCTCAGTCAGTGACAGGGATTGAACCTTAGTTAGTGACACGGGATTGAACCTCAGTCAGTGACAGGGATTGAACCTCAGTTTGTGACAGAGATTCAATCTCAGTCAGTGACTGGGATTGAAATTCAGTCAGTGACAGTGATTGAATCTCAGTCAGTGACAGGGATTGAATCTCAATCAGTGACAGGGATTGAATCTCAATCAGTGACAGGGATTGAATCTCAGTCAGTGACAGGGATTGAGACACAGTCAGAGACAGGGATTCAATCTCAGTCAGTGACAGGGATTGACCCTCAGTCAGTGACAGGTATTGAATCGCAGTCAGTGGCAGCGATTCAATCTCAGTCAGTGAGAGGGACTGAATCTCAGTCAATGACAGGGATTGAGCCTCAGTCAGAGACAGGGAATGAATCTCAGTCAGTTGCAGGGATTGAATATCAGTCAGTGACAGGGATTGAGCCTCAGTCAGAGACAGGGAATGAATCTCAGTCAGTGACAGGGATTCAATCTCTGTCAGTGACAATGACTGAACCTCGGTCAGTCACAGGGATTGAATCTCAGTCAGTGACAGGGATTGACCCTCAGACAGTGACAGGGAATGAATCTCATTCAGAGACAGCGATTGACCCTCAGTCAGTGACAGGGATTGAATCTCAGTCAGTGACAGGGATTGAATCTCAGTCAGTGACAGGGACTAAACCTCAGTCAGAAACAGGGGTTGAACCTCTGTCAGTGTCAGGGATTGAACCTCAGTCAGTGACATGGATTGACCCTCAGTCAGTGACAGGGATTGACTCTCAGTCAGTGACAGGATTGACACTCAGATATTGACAGGGATTGACCCTCAGTCAGTGACACGGATTGAACCGCAGTCAGTGACAGGGATTGAACCCCAGCCAGTGACAGGGATTGAGCTTCAGTCATTGACAGGGATTGAGCCTCAGTCAGTGACAGGGATTGATCCTTAGTTAGTGACAGGGATTGAACCTCAGTCAGTGACAGGGATTGAATCTCCGTCAGTGACAGGGATTGACTCTCAGTCAATGACAGGGATTGAATCTCTGTCAGTGATGGGGATTGACCCTCAGTCAGTGACAGGGATTGAATCTCAGTCAGTGACAGGGATTGAGACACAGTCAGAGACAGGGATTGAATCTCAGTCAGTGACAGGGATTGACCCTCAGTCAGTGACAGGGATTGATCCTCAGTCAGTGACACGGATTGACATTAAGTCTGTGACAGGGATGAATCTCAGTCAGTGACAGGGATTGAATCTCAGTCAGTGTCTGGGATTGACCCCCAGCCAGTGACAGGGATTGAGCATCAGTCAGTGACAGGGATTGACCCTCAGTCAGTGACAGGGATTGAGCTTCATTCAGTGACAGGGATTGAATCTCAGTCAGTGACAGGGATTGAGACACAGTCAGAGACAGGGATTGACCCTCAGCCAGTGACAGGAATGGAATCTCAATCAGTGACAGGGATTGAGCTTCAGTCAGTGACAGGGATTGAATCTCAGTCAGTGAGAGGGATTGAATCTCAGTCAGTGACAGGGATTGAATATCAGTCAAAGACAGGGATTGACCCTCAGTCAGTGACAGGGATTGAACCTCAGTCAGTGACAGGTATTGACCATCAGTCAGTGACAGGGATTGAATCTCAGTCAGTGAAAGGGGTTGACACTGTCAGTGACAGGGATTGAGCCTCAGTCAGTGACAGGGATTGAACCTCAGTCAGTTACAGGGACTGAACCTCAGTCAGTGACAGGGATTGAGACACAGTCAGAGACAGGGATTCAATCTCAGTCAGTAACAGGGATTGACCCTCAGTCAGTGACAGGTATTGCATCTCATTCAGTGTCAGCGATTCAATCTCAGTCAGTGAGAGGGATTGAATCTCAGTCAATGACAGGGATTGAGCCTCAGTCAGAGACAGGGAATGAATCTCAGTCAGTTGCAGGGATTGAATCTCAGTCAGTGACAGGGATTGAGCCTCAGTCAGAGACAGGGAATGAATCTCAGTCAGTGACAGCGATTGACCCTCAGTCAGTGACAGGGATTGAATCTCAGTCAGTGACAGGGATTGAATCTCAGTCAGTGACAGGGACTAAACCTCAGTCAGTAACAGGGGTTGAACCTCTGTCAGTGTCAGGGATTGAACCTCAGTCAGTGACAGGGATTGACCCTCAGTCAGTGACAGGGATTGACTCTCAGTCACTGACAGGATTGACACTCAGATATTGACAGGGATTGACCCTCAGTCAGTGACACGGATTGAACCGCAGTCAGTGACAGGGATTGAAACTCAGTCAGTGACAGGGATTGAATCTCACTCAGAGAAAGGGATTGACCCTGTCAGTGACAGGGATTGAACCCCAGTCAGTGACAGGGATTGAGCTTCAGTCATTGACAGGGATTGAGCCTCAGTCAGTGACAGGGATTGAATCCCAGTCAGTGACACGGATTGACCCTCAGTCAGTGACACGGATTGAACCGCAGTCAGTGAAAGGGATTGAATCTTAGTTAGAGACAGGGATTGAATCTCAGTCAGTGACAGGGATTGAATCTCAGTCAGTGACAGGGATTGACTCACAGTCAGTGACAGGGATTGAACCACAGTCAGTGACAGGATTGAATCTCCGTCAGTGACAGGGATTGAATCTCAGTCAATGACAGGGATTGAATCTCAGTCAGTGACAGGGATTGATTCTCAGTCAGTGACAGGGATTGATTCTCAGTCAGTGACAGGTATTGATCCTTAGTTAGTGACAGGGATTGAACCTCAGTCAGTGACAGGGATTGAATCTCCGTCAGTGACAGGGATTGAATCTCGGTCAATGACAGGGATTGAATCTCTGTCAGTGACAGTGATTGACCCTCAGTCAGTGACAGGGATTGAATCTCAGTCAGTGACACGGATTGACCCTCAGTCAGTGACACGGATTGAACCGCAGTCAGTGAAAGGGATTGAACCTTAGTTAGAGACAGGGATTGAATCTCAATCAGTGACAGGGATGGAATCTCAGTCAGTGACAGGGATTGAATCTCAGTCAGTGACAGGGTTTGACTCTCAGTCAGTGACAGGGATTGATCCTTAGTTAGTGACAGGGATTGAATCTCAGTCAGTGACAGGGATTGAGCTTAAGTCAGTGACAGGGATTGAGACACAGTCAGAGACAGGGATGGAATCTCAATCAGTGACAGGGATTGAGCTTCAGTCAGTGACAGGGATTGAATCTCAGTCAGTGAGAGGGATTGAATCTCAGTCAGTGACAGGGATTGACCCTCAGTCAGTGACAGGGATTGAACCTCAGTCAGTGACAGGTATTGACCATCAGTCAGTGACAGGGATTGAATCTCAGTCAGTGAAAGGGATTGACACTGTCAGTGACAGGGATTGAGCCTCAGTCAGTGACAGGGATTGAACCTCAGCCAGTGACAGGGACTGAACCTCAGTCAGTGACAGGGATTGAATCTCAGTCAGTGACAGGGATTGACCCTCAGTCAGTGACAGGGATTGAACCTAAAAAAGTGACAGGGATTGAGCATCAGTCAGTGACAGGGATTTAGCTTCATTCAGTGACAGGGATTGAATCTCAGTCAGTGACAGGGATTGAGACACAGTCAGAGACAGGGATTGAATCGAAGTCAGTGACAGGGATTGAGCTTCAGTCACTGACAGGGATTGAATCTCAGTCAGTGACAGGGATTGAACCTTAGTTAGAGACACGGGATTGAACCTCAGTCAGTGACAGGGATTGCATCTCACTTCGAGAAAGGGATTGACCCTGTCAGTGACAGGGATTGGACCTCAGTTTGTGACAGAGATTCAATCTCAGTCAGTGACAGGGATTGAAATTCAGTCAGTGACAGGGATTGAACCTCAGTCAGTGACAGGGATTGAATCTCAGTCAGTGACAGCGATTCAATCTCTGTCAGTGAGAGGGACTGAATCTCAGTCAATGACAGGGATTGAGCCTCAGTCAGAGACAGGGAATGAATCTCAGTCAGTGGCAGGGATTGAATCTCAGTCAGTGACAGGAATTGAGCCTCAGTCAGAGACAGGGAATGAATCTCAGTCAGTGACAGGGATTCAATCTCTGTCAGTGACAATGACTGATCCTCAGTCAGTCACAGGGATTGAATCTCAGTCAGTGACAGGGATTGACCCTCAGTCAGTGACAGGGAATGAATCTCAGTCAGTGACAGCGATTGACCGTCAGTCACTGCCAGGGATTGAATCTCAGTCAGTGACTGGGACTAAACCTCAGTCAGTAACAGGGGTTGAACCTCTGTCAGTGTCAGGGATTGAACCTCAGTCAGTGACAGGGATTGACACTCAGTCAGTGACAGGTATTGACCATCAGTCAGTGACAGGGATTGAATCTCAGTCAGTGAAAGGGATTGACACTGTCAGTGACAGGGATTGAGCCTCAGTCAGTGACAGGGATTGAACCTCAGTCAGTGACAGGGACTGAACCTCAGTCAGTGACAGGGATTGAATCTCAGTCAGTGACAGGGATTGACCCTCAGTCAGTGACAGGGATTGAACCGAAAAAAGTGACAGGGATTGAGCATCAGTCAGTGACAGGGATTGAGCTTCATTCAGTGACAGGGATTGAATCTCAGTCAGTGACAGGGATTGAGACACAGTCAGAGACAGGGATTGACCCTCAGTCAGTGACAGGGATGGAATCTCAATCAGTGACAGGGATTGAGCTTCAGTCAGTGACAGGGATTGAATCTCAGTCAGTGAGAGGGATTGAATCTCAGTCAGTGACAGGGATTGAATATCAGTCAAAGACAGGGATTGACCCTCAGTTAGTGACAGGGATTGAACCACAGTCAGTGACAGGGATTGAGCTTCATTCAGTGACAGGGATTGAATCTCAGTCAGTGACAGGGATTGAGCTTCATTCAGTGACAGGGATTGAATCTCAGTCAGTGACAGGGATTGAGACACAGTCAGAGACAGGGATTGAATCTCAGTCAGTGACAGGGATTGAGCTTCAGTCAGTGACAGGGATTGAATCTCAGTCAGTGACAGGGATTGAACCTTAGTTAGTGACACGGGGTTGAACCTCAGTCAGTGACAGGGATTGAACCTCAGTTTGTGACAGAGATTCAATCTCAGTCAGTGACAGGGATTGAAATTCAGTCAGTGACAGTGATTGAATCTCAGTCAGTGACAGGGATTGAATCTCAATCAGTGACAGGGATTGAATCTCAATCAGTGACAGGGATTGACCCTCAGTTAGTGACAGGGATTGAACCACAGTCAGAGACAGGGATTGAATCTCAGTCAGTGACAGGGATTGAGCTTCAGTCAGTGACAGGGATTGAATCTCAGTCAGTGAGAGGGATTGAATCTCAGTCAGTGACAGGGATTGACCCTCAGTCAGTGACAGGGATTGAACCTCAGTCAGTGACAGGTATTGACCATCAGTCAGTGACAGGGATTGAATCTCAGTCAGTGAAAGGGATTGACACTGTCAGTGACAGGGATTGAACCTCAGCCAGTGACAGGGACTGAACCTCAGTCAGTGACAGGGATTGAATCTCAGTCAGTGACAGGGATTGACCCTCAGTCAGTGACAGGGATTGAACCTAAAAAAGTGACAGGGATTGAGCATCAGTCAGTGACAGGGATTTAGCTTCATTCAGTGACAGGGATTGAATCTCAGTCAGTGACAGGGATTGAGACACAGTCAGAGACAGGGATTGAATCGAAGTCAGTGACAGGGATTGAGCTTCAGTCACTGACAGGGATTGAATCTCAGTCAGTGACAGGGATTGAACCTTAGTTAGAGACACGGGATTGAACCTCAGTCAGTGACAGGGATTGCATCTCACTTCGAGAAAGGGATTGACCCTGTCAGTGACAGGGATTGGACCTCAGTTTGTGACAGAGATTCAATCTCAGTCAGTGACAGGGATTGAAATTCAGTCAGTGACAGGGATTGAACCTCAGTCAGTGACAGGGATTGAATCTCAGTCAGTGACAGCGATTCAATCTCTGTCAGTGAGAGGGACTGAATCTCAGTCAATGACAGGGATTGAGCCTCAGTCAGAGACAGGGAATGAATCTCAGTCAGTGGCAGGGATTGAATCTCAGTCAGTGACAGGAATTGAGCCTCAGTCAGAGACAGGGAATGAATCTCAGTCAGTGACAGGGATTCAATCTCTGTCAGTGACAATGACTGATCCTCAGTCAGTCACAGGGATTGAATCTCAGTCAGTGACAGGGATTGACCCTCAGTCAGTGACAGGGAATGAATCTCAGTCAGTGACAGCGATTGACCGTCAGTCACTGCCAGGGATTGAATCTCAGTCAGTGACTGGGACTAAACCTCAGTCAGTAACAGGGGTTGAACCTCTGTCAGTGTCAGGGATTGAACCTCAGTCAGTGACAGGGATTGACACTCAGTCAGTGACAGGTATTGACCATCAGTCAGTGACAGGGATTGAATCTCAGTCAGTGAAAGGGATTGACACTGTCAGTGACAGGGATTGAGCCTCAGTCAGTGACAGGGATTGAACCTCAGTCAGTGACGGGGATTGACCCTCAGTCAGTGACAGGGATGGAATCTCAATGAGTGACAGGGATTGAGCTTCAGTCAGTGACAGGGATTGAATCTCAGTCAGTGACAGTGATTGAGACACAGTCAGAGACAGGGATTGAATCTCAGTCAGTGACAGGGATTGACCCTCAGTCAGTGACAGGGATTAAACCTCAGTTAGTGACAGGGATTGAACCTCAGTCAGTGACAGGGATTGAATCTCCGTCAGTGACAGGGATTGACTCTCAGTCAATGACAGGGATTGAATCTCTGTCAGTGACGGGGATTGACCCTCAGTCAGTGACAGGGATGGAATCTCAATGAGTGACAGGGATTGAGCTTCAGTCAGTGACAGGGATTGAATCTCAGTCAGTGACAGTGATTGAGACACAGTCAGAGACAGGGATTGAATCTCAGTCAGTGACAGGGATTGACCCTCAGTCAGTGACAGGGATTGATCCTCAGTCAGTGACACGGATTGACATTAAGTCTGTGACAGGGATGAATCTCAGTCAGTGACTGGGATTGAATCTCAGTCAGTGTCTGGGATTGACCCCCAGCCAGTGACAGGGATTGAGCATCAGTCAGTGACAGGGATTGACCCTCAGTCAGTGACAGGGATTGAGCTTCATTCAGTGACAGGGATTGAATCTCAGTCAGTGACAGGGATTGAGACACAGTCAGAGACAGGGATTGACCCTCAGCCAGTGACAGGGATGGAATCTCAATGAGTGACAGGGATTGAGCTTCAGTCAGTGACAGGGATTGAATCTCAGTCAGTGAGAGGGATTGAATCTCAGTCAGTGACAGGGATTGAATATCAGTCAAAGACAGCGATTGACCCTCAGTCAGTGACAGGGATTGAACCTCAGTCAGTGACAGGGATTGAACCTCAGTCAGTGACAGGGACTGAACCTCAGTCAGTGACAGGGATTGAGACACAGTCAGAGACAGTGATTCAATCTCAGTCAGTGACAGGGATTGACCCTCAGTCAGTGACAGGTATTGCATCTCAGTCAGTGACAGCGATTCAATCTCAGTCAGTGAGAGGGATTGAATCTCAGTCAATGACAGGGATTGAGCCTCAGTCAGAGACAGGGAATGAATCTCAGTCAGTTGCAGGGATTGAATCTCAGTCAGTGACAGGGATTGAGCCTCAGTCAGAGACAGGGAATGAATCTCAGTCAGTGACAGGGATTCAATCTCTGTCAGTGACAATGACTGAACCTCAGTCAGTCACAGGGATTGAATCTCAGTCAGTGACAGGGATTGACCCTCAGTCAGTGACAGGGAATGAATCTCAGTCAGTGACAGCGATTGACCCTCAGTCAGTGACAGGGATTGAATCTCAGTCAGTGACAGGGATTGAATCTCAGTCAGTGACAGGGATTGAATCTCAGTCAGTGACAGGGATTGAATCTCAATCAGTGACAGGGACTAAACCTCAGTCAGTAACAGGGGTTGAACCTCTGTCAGTGTCAGGGATTGAACCTCAGTCAGTGACAGGGATTGACCCTCAGTCAGTGACAGGGATTGACTCTCAGTCACTGACAGGATTGACACTCAGATATTGACAGGGATTGACCCTCAGTCAGTGACACGGATTGAACCGCAGTCAGTGACAAGGATTGAATCTCAGTCAGTGACAGGGATTGAACCTCAGACAGTGATAAGGATTGACCTTCAGTCAGTGACAGGCAATGAATATCAGTCAGTGACAGGGATTGACCCTCAGTCAGTGACAGGGATTGAATCGCAGTCAGTGACAGGGATTGATCCTCAGTCAGTTACAGGGATTGAATCTCAGTCAGTGACAGGGCTTGAACCTCAGTCAGTGACAAGGATTGAAACTCAGTCAGTGACAGCGATTGATTCTCAGTCAGTGACAGGGCTTGAACCTCAGTCAGTGACAGGATTGAACCTCAGTCAGTGACAGGGATTGAATCTCAGTCAGTGACAGGGCTTGAACCTCAGTCAATGACAGGGATTGAATCTCAGTCATTGACAGGGATTGATCCTCAGGAAGAGACAGGGATTGTACCTCTGTTAGTGACAGGGATTGAATCACAGTCAGTGACAGGGATTGAATCTCTGTCAGTGACAGGGATTAAATCTCAGTCAGTGACAGGTATTGAACCGCAGTCAGTGACAGGGACTGAATCTCTGTCAGTGACAGGGATTCAATCTCTGTCAGTGACAATGACTGAACCTCAGTCAGTCACAGGGATTGAATCTCAGTCAGTGACAGGGATTGACCCTCAGTCAGTGACAGGGAATGAATCTCAGTCAGTGACAGCGATTGACCCTCAGTCAGTGACAGGGATTGAATCTCAGTCAGTGACAGGGATTGAATCTCAATCAGTGACAGGGACTAAACCTCAGTCAGTAACAGGGGTTGAACCTCTGTCAGTGTCAGGGATTGAACCTCAGTCAGTGACAGGGATTGACCCTCAGTCAGTGACAGGGATTGACTCTCAGTCACTGACAGGATTGACACTCAGATATTGACAGGGATTGACCCTCAGTCAGTGACACGGATTGAACCGCAGTCAGTGACAAGGATTGAAACTCAGTCAGTGACAGGGATTGAATCTCAGTCAGTGACAGGGATTGAACCTCAGACAGTGATAAGGATTGACCTTCAGTCAGTGACAGGCAATGAATATCAGTCAGTGACAGGGATTGACCCTCAGTCAGTGACAGGGATTGAATCGCAGTCAGTGACAGGGATTGATCCTCAGTCAGTGACAGGGATTGAATCTCAGTCAGTGTCAGGGATCGACCCTCAGTCAGTGACAGGGATTGAGCCTCAGTCAGTGACAGGGATTTAATCTCATTCAATGACAGGGACTGAACCTCAGTCAGTGACAGGATTGAACCTCAGTCAGTGACAGGGATTGAATCTCAGTCAGTGACAGGGCTTGAACCTCAGTCAATGACAGGGATTGAATCTCAGTCATTGACAGGGATTGATCCTCAGGAAGAGACAGGGATTGTACCTCTGTTAGTGACAGGGATTGAATCACAGTCAGTGACAGGGATTGAATCTCTGTCAGTGACAGGGATTAAATCTCAGTCAGTGACAGGTATTGAACCGCAGTCAGTGACAGGGACTGAATCTCTGTCAGTGACTGGGATTGAATCTCAGTCAGTGACAGGGATTGACCCTCAGTCAGTGACAGGGATTGACCCTCAGTCAGTGACAGGGATTGATCCTCAGTCAGTGGCAAGGATTGAATCTCAGTCAGTGACAGGGATTGAACCTTAGATAGTGACAGCGAATGAAACTCAGTCAGTGACAGCGATTAAATCTCAGTCAGTGACAGGGTTTGAACCTCAGTTAGTGACAGGGATTGAATCTCAGTCAGTGACAGGGATTGACTCTCAGTCAGTGTCAGGTATCGACCCTCAGTCAGTGACAGGGATTGACCCTCAGTCAGTGACAGGGATTGAATCTCAGTCAATGACAGGAACTGAACCTCAGTCAGTGACAGGATTGAACCTTAGTCAGTGACAGGGATTGAATCTCAGTCAGTGTTTGGACTTGAACCTCAGTCAATGGCAGGGATTGAATCTCAGTCAGTGACAGGGCTTGAACGTCAGTCAATGACAGGAATTGAATCTCAGTCATTGAAAGGGATTGATCCTCAGTCAGTGACAGGGATTGAACCTCAGTTAGTGACAGGGATTGAAACTCAGTCAGTGACAGGGATTGAATCTCAGTCAGTGCCAGGGATCGACCCTCAGTCAGTGAGAGGGATTAAGCCTCAGTCAGTGACAGAGATTGACTCTGAGTCAGTGACAGGGATTGATCCTCAGTCAGTCACAGGGATTGAATCTCAGTCAGTGACCGGGATTTAACCTCAGTTAGTGAGTGGGATTGAATCTCAGTCAGTGACAGGGATTGAATATCAGTCAGTGTCAGAAATAAACCCTCAGTCAGTGACAGGGATTGACTCTGAGTCAGTGACAGGGATTGATCCTCAGTCAGTGACAGGGATTGAATCTCAGTCAGTGACCGGGATTTAACCTCAGTTGGTGACTGGGATTGAATCTCAGTCAGTGACACGGATTGAATCTCAGTCAGTGATAGGGCTTGAACCTCACTCAATGACTGGGATGGAATCTCCGTCAGGGACAGGTCTTGAACCTCAGTCAATGACAGGGATTGAATCTCAGCATTGACAGGGATTGATCCTCAGTCAGTGACAGGGAATGAATCTCAATCAGTGACATGGATTGAACCTCAGTTAGTGACAGGGATTGAACCTGTGTCAGTGACAGGGATTGACCCTCAGTCAGTGTCAGGGATCGGCCCTCAGTCAGAGACAGGGCTTGATCCTCAGTCAGTGACAGGGATTGAATCTCAGTCAGTGACAGGGATTGACCCTCAGTCAGTGACAGGGAATGAATCTCAGTCAGTGACAGCGATTGACCCTCAGTCAGTGACTGGGATTGAATCTCAGTCAGTAACAGGGATTGAATCTCAGTCAGTGTCACGTACTAAACCTCAGTCAGTAACAGGGGTTGAATCTCAGTCAGTGACAGGGATTGAACCTCAGTCAGTGACAGTGATTGACCCTCAGTCAGTGACAGGGATTGACCCTCAGTCAGTGACACGCATTGAACCGCAGTCAATGACAGGGATTGAATCTCACTCAGAGACAGGGATTGAACCTCAGTCAGTGACAGGGATTGAACCTCAGTCAGTGACAGGGATTGAGCCTCAGTCAGTGACAGGGATTGAACCTCAGTTTGTGACAGAGATTCAATCTCAGTCAGTGACAGGAATTGAACCTCAGACAGTGACAGGGATTGAGCTTCAGTCAGTGACAGGGAATGAATCTCAGTCAGTGAAAGGGATTGACCCTCAGTCTGTGAGAGGGATTGAATCGCAGTCAGTGACAGGGATTGAACCTCACTCAGTGACAGGGATTGAATCTCAGTCAGAGACAGGGATTGAACCTCAGTTATTGACAGGTATTGAATCTCAGTCAGTGACAGGGATTGAATCTCAGTCAGTGACAGGGATCGACCCTCATTCAGTGAAAGGGATTGATCCTCAGTCAGTGAAAGGGATTGAATCTCAGTCAGTGACAGGGATTGAATCTCAGTCAGTGACAGGGATTGATCCTCAGTATGTGACAGGGATTGACCCTCAGTCAGTGACAGGGATTGATCCTCAGTCGGTGACAGGGATTGAATCTCAGTCAGTGACAGGGATTGAACCTTAGATAGTGACAGCGAATGAAACTCAGTCAGTGACAGCGATTGAATCTCAGTCAGTGACAGGGTTTGAACCTCAGTTAGTGACAGGGATTGAATCTCAGTCAGTGACCGGGATTTAACCTCAGTTAGTGAGTGGGATTGAATCTCAGTCAGTGACAGGGATTGAATCTCAGTCAGTGTCAGAAATAAACCCTCAGTCAGTGACAGGGATTGACTCTGAGTCAGTGACAGGGATTGATCCTCAGTCAGTGACAGCGATTGAATCTCAGTCAGTGACCGGGATTTAACCTCAGTTAGTGACTGGGATTGAATCTCAGTCAGTGACAGGGATTGAATCTCAGTCAGTGACAGGGCTTGAACCTCAGTCAATGACTGGGATGGAATCTCCGTCAGTGACAGTTCTTGAACCTCAGTCAATGACAGGGATTGAATCTCAGCATTGACAGGGATTGATCCTCAGTCAGTGACAGGGACTGAATCTCAATCAGTGACAGGGATTGAACCTCAGTTAGTGACAGGGATTGAACCTGTGTCAGTGACAGGGATTGACCCTCTCTCAGTGTCAGGGATCGGCCCTCAGTCAGAGACAGGGATTGATCCTCAGTCAGTGACAGGGATTGAATCTCAGTCAGTGACAGGGATTGAACCTCAGTCAGTGACAGGGACTGAGCTTCAGTCAGTGACAGGGATTGAATCTCTGTCAGTGACAGGGATTAAATCTCAGTCAGTGACAGGTATTGAACCGCAGTCAGTGACAGGGACTGAACCTGTGTCAGTGACAGGGATTGACCCTCTCTCAGTGTCAGGGATCGGCCCTCAGTCAGTGACAGGGATTGACCCTCAGTCAGTGACAGGGATTGAGCCTCAGTCAGTGACAGGGATTGATCCTCAGTCAGTGGCAAGGATTGGATCTCATTCAGTGACAGGGATTGTTCCTCAGTCAGTGACAGGGATTGAATCTCAGTCAGAGACAGGGATTGACCCTCATTCAGTGAAAGGGATTGAATCTCAGTCAGTGACAGGGATTGAAACTCAGTCAGTGACAGGGATTGAATCTCAGTCAGAGACAGGGATTGAACCTCAGTTAGTGACAGGGATTTAATCTCAGTCAGTGACAGGGATTGAATCTCAGTCAGTGACAGGGATCGACCCTCATTCAGTGAAAGGGATTGAATCTCAGTCAGTGACAGGGATTGAAACTCAGTCAGTGACAGGGATTGAACCTCAGTATGTGACAGGGATTGACCCTCCGTCAGTGACAGGGATTGATCCTCAGTCGGTGACAGGGATTGAATCTCAGTCAGTGACAGGGTTTGAACCTCAGTTAGTGACAGGGATTGAATCTCAGTCAGTGACCGGGATTTAACCTCAGTTAGTGAGTGGGATTGAATCTCAGTCAGTGACAGGGATTGAATCTCAGTCAGTGTCAGAAATAAACCCTCAGTCAGTGACAGAGATTGACTCTGAGTCAGTGACAGGGATTGATCCTCAGTCAGTGACAGGGATTGAATCTCAGTCAGTGACCGGGATTTAACCTCAGTTAGTGACTTGGATTGAATCTCAGTCAGTGACAGGGATTGAATCTCAGTCAGTGACAGGACTTGAACCTCAGTCAATGACTGGGATGGAATCTCCGTCAGTGACAGGTCTTGAACCTCAGTCAATGACAGGGATTGAATCTCAGCATTGACAGGGATTGATCCTCAGTCAGTGACAGGGACTGAATCTCAATCAGTGACAGGGATTGAACCTGTGTCAGTGACAGGGATTGACCCTCTGTCAGTGTCAGGGATCGGCCCTCAGTCAGAGACAGGGATTGATCCTCAGTCAGTCACAGGGATTGAATCTCAGTCAGTGACAGGGATTGACCCTCAGTCAGTGACAGGGAATGAATCTCAGTCAGTGACAGCGATTGACCCTCAGTCAGTGACTGGGATTGAATCTCAGTCAGTGACAGGGATTGAATGTCAATCAGTGACAGGGATTGAACCTCAGTTAGTGACAGGGATTTAATCTCAGTCAGTGACAGGGATTGAATCTCAGTCAGTGACAGGGATCGACCCTCATTCAGTGAAAGGGATTGATCCTCAGTCAGTGAAAGGGATTGAATCTCAGTCAGTGACAGGGATTGAACCTCAGTCAGTGACAGGGATTGATCCTCAGTATGTGACAGGGATTGACCCTCAGTCAGTGACAGGGATTGATCCTCAGTCGGTGACAGGGATTGAATCTCAGTCAGTGACAGGGATTGAACCTCAGTTAGTGACAGGGATTGAATCTCAGTCAGTGACCGGGATTTAACCTCAGTTAGTGAGTGGGATTGAATCTCAGTCAGTGACAGGGATTGAATCTCAGTCAGTGTCAGAAATAAACCCTCAGTCAGTGACAGGGATTGA
The DNA here is from genome assembly GCF_037043375.1 of Chiloscyllium plagiosum. Classification (NCBI taxonomy): domain Eukaryota; kingdom Metazoa; phylum Chordata; class Chondrichthyes; order Orectolobiformes; family Hemiscylliidae; genus Chiloscyllium; species Chiloscyllium plagiosum. Next base: position 79,519,591 of record NW_028270160.1, on the reverse strand, counting down.
CTCTGAGTCAGTGACAGGGATTGATCCTCAGTCAGTGACAGGGATTGAATCTCAGTCAGTGACCGGGATTTAACCTCAGTTAGTGACTGGGATTGAATCTCAGTCAGTGACAGGTATTGAATCTCAGCATTGACAGGGATTGAATCTCAATCAGTGACAGGGACTAAACCTCAGTCAGTAACAGGGGTTGACCTCAGTCAGTGACAGGGATTGAACCCCAGTCAGTGACAGGGATTGAATCTCAGTCAGTGACAGGGATAGACCCTCAGTCAGTGACAGGGATTGACTCTCAGTCAGTGACAGGGATTGACCCTCAGTCAGTGACAGGGACTGAATCTCAGTCAGTGACAGGGATTGAGCCTCAGTCAGTGACAGGGATTGAACCTCAGTCAGTGACAGGGATTGAATCTCAGTCAGAGAAAGGGATTGAACCTCAGTCAGTGACAGGGATTGCACCTCAGTCAGTGACAGGGATTGAGCCTCAGTCAGTGACAGGGATTGAACCTCAGTCGGTGACAGGGATTGAATCTCAGTCTGTGACAGGGATTGAACCTCAGTTTGTGACAGAGATTCAATCTCAGTCAGTGACAGGGATTGAGCCTCAGTCAGTGACTGGGATTGAGCTTCAGTCAGTGACAGGGAATGAATCTCAGTCAGTGACAGGGATTGACGCTCAGTCAGTGACAGGGATTGAACCTCAGTCGGTGACAGGGATTGAATCTCAGTCTGTGACAGGGATTGAACCTCAGTTTGTGACAGAGATTCAATCTCAGTCAGTGACAGGAATTGAACCTCAGACAGTGACAGGGATTGAGCTTCAGTCAGTGACAGGGAATGAATCTCTGTCAGTGACAGGGATTGACCCTCAGACTGCGAGAGAGATTGAATCGCAGTCAGTGACAGGGATTGAACCTCAGTCAGTGACAGGGATTGAGCTTCAGTCAGTGACAGGGATTGAATCTCTGTCAGTGACAGGGATTAAATCTCAGTCAGTGACAGGTATTGAAGCGCAGTCAGTGACAGGGACTGAATCTCTGTCAGTGACTGGGATTGAATCTCAGTCAGTGACAGTGATTGACCCTCAGTCAGTGACAGGGATTGAGACTCAGTCAGTGACAGGGATTGCATCTCAGTCAGTGACAGGGATTGTTCCACAGTCAGTGACAGGGATTGACCCTCAGTCAGTGACAGGGATTGATTCTCAGTCAGTGACAGGGATTGAATCTCAGTCAGTGACAGGGATTGAACCTCAGTTAGTGACAGGGATTGAATCTCAGTCAGTGACAGGGATTGAATCTCCGTCAGTGACAGGGATCGACCCTCATTCAGTGAAAGGGATTGATCCTCAGTCAGTGAATGGGATTGAATCTCAGTCAGTGACACGGATTGAACCGCAGTCAGTGACAGGCATTTAATCTCACTCAGAGAAAGGGATTGAACCTCAGTCAGTGACAGGGATTGACCCTCAGTCATTGACAGGGATTGAGCCTCAGTCATTGACAGGGATTGAGCCTCAGTCATTGACAGGGATTGAACCTCAGTCGGTGACAGGGACTGAATCTCATTCTGTGACAAGTATTGAACCTCAGTTTGTGACAGAGACTCAATCTCAGTCAGTGACAGGGATTGAACCTCAGTCAGGAACAGGGATTGAACCTCAGTCAATGACAAGGATTGAACCTCAGACAGTGACAGGGATTGAGCTTCAGTCAGTGACAGGAAATGAATCTCAGTCAGTGACAGGGATTGAATCTCAGTCAGTGAGAGGGATTGAATCTCAGTCAGTGACAGGGATTGACCCTCAGTCAGTGACAGGGATTGAATCTCAGTTAGTGACAGGGATTGGATCTCAGTCAGTGACAGGGATTGATTCTCAGTCAGTGACAGGAATTGAATCTCAGTCAGTGTCAGGGATAAACCCTCAGTCAGTGACAGGGATTGGTCCTCAGTCAGTGACAGGGATTGAATCTCAGTCAGTGACAGGGATGGAACCTCAGTTAGTGACAGGGATTGAATCTCAGTCACTGACAGGGATTGAATCTCAGTCAGTGTCAGGGATCGGCCCTCAGTCAGTGACAGGGATTGATCCTCAGTCAGTGACAGGGATTGAATCTTAGTCAGTGACAGGGATTGAACCTCAGTCAGTGACAGGGATTGATCCTCAGTCAGTGACAGGGATTGAATCTCAGTCAGTGACAGGGATTGACCCTCAGTCAGTGACAGGAAATGAATCTCATTCAGTGATATCGATCGGCCCTCAGTGAGTGACAGTGATTGAATCTCAGTCAGTGACAGGGATTAAACCTCAGTCAGTAACAGGGGTTGACCCTCAGTCAGTGACAGGAATTGAACCTCAGTCAGTGACAGGGATTGTCCCTCAGTCAGTGACAGGGATTGACTCTCAGTCGGTGACAGGGATTGACCCTCAGTCAGTGACAGGGATTGACCCTCAGTCAGTGACAGGGATTGAATCTCAGTCACTAACAGGGATTGAATCTCAGTCAGTGTCAGGGATCGGCCCTCAGTCAGTGACAGGGATTGATCCTCAGTCAGTGACAGGGATTGAATCTTAGTCAGTGACAGGGATTGAACCTCAGTCAGTGACAGGGATTGATCCTCAGTCAGTGACAGGGATTGAATCTCAGTCAGTGACAGGGATTGACCCTCAGTCAGTGACAGGAAATGAATCTCATTCAGTGATATCGATTGGCCCTCAGTCAGTGACAGTGATTGAATCTCAGTCAGTGACAGGGATTAAACCTCAGTCAGTAACAGGGGTTGACCCTCAGTCAGTGACAGGGATTGAACCTCAGTCAGTGACTGGGATTGAATCTCAGTCAGTGACAGGGATTGAATGTCAATCAGTGACAGGGATTGAACCTCAGTTAGTGACAGGGATTTAATCTCAGTCAGTGACAGGGATTGAATCTCAGTCAGTGACAGGGATCGACCCTCATTCAGTGAAAGGGATTGATCCTCAGTCAGTGAAAGGGATTGAATCTCAGTCAGTGACAGGGATTGAACCTCAGTCAGTGACAGGGATTGATCCTCAGTCGGTGACAGGGATTGAATCTCAGTCAGTGACAGGGATTGAACCTCAGTTAGTGACAGGGATTGAATCTCAGTCAGTGACCGGGATTTAACCTCAGTTAGTGAGTGGGATTGAATCTCAGTCAGTGACAGGGATTGAATCTCAGTCAGTGTCAGAAATAAACCCTCAGTCAGTGACAGGGATTGACTCTGAGTCAGTGACAGGGATTGATCCTCAGTCAGTGACAGGGATTGAATCTCATTCAGTGACCGGGATTTAACCTCAGTTAGTGACTGGGATTGAATCTCAGTCAGTGACAGGTATTGAATCTCAGCATTGACAGGGATTGAATCTCAATCAGTGACAGGGACTAAACCTCAGTCAGTAACAGGGGTTGACCTCAGTCAGTGACAGGGATTGAACCCCAGTCAGTGACAGGGATTGAATCTCAGTCAGTGACAGGGATAGACCCTCAGTCAGTGACAGGGATTGACTCTCAGTCAGTGACAGGGATTGACCCTCAGTCAGTGACAGGGACTGAATCTCAGTCAGTGACAGGGATTGAGCCTCAGTCAGTGACAGGGATTGAACCTCAGTCAGTGACAGGGATTGAATCTCAGTCAGAGAAAGGGATTGAACCTCAGTCAGTGACAGGGATTGAACCTCAGTCAGTGACAGGGATTGAGCCTCAGTCAGTGACAGGGATTGAACCTCAGTCGGTGACAGGGATTGAATCTCAGTCTGTGACAGGGATTGAACCTCAGTTTGTGACAGAGATTCAATCTCAGTCAGTGACAGGGATTGAGCCTCAGTCAGTGACTGGGATTGAGCTTCAGTCAGTGACAGGGAATGAATCTCAGTCAGTGACAGGGATTGACGCTCAGTCAGTGACAGGGATTGAACCTCAGTCGGTGACAGGGATTGAATCTCAGTCTGTGACAGGGATTGAACCTCAGTTTGTGACAGAGATTCAATCTCAGTCAGTGACAGGAATTGAACCTCAGACAGTGACAGGGATTGAGCTTCAGTCAGTGACAGGGAATGAATCTCTGTCAGTGACAGGGATTGACCCTCAGACTGCGAGAGAGATTGAAACGCAGTCAGTGACAGGGATTGAACCTCAGTCAGTGACAGGGATTGAGCTTCAGTCAGTGACAGGGATTGAATCTCTGTCAGTGACAGGGATTAAATCTCAGTCAGTGACAGGTATTGAAGCGCAGTCAGTGACAGGGACTGAATCTCTGTCAGTGACTGGGATTGAATCTCAGTCAGTGACAGTGATTGACCCTCAGTCAGTGACAGGGATTGAGACTCAGTCAGTGACAGGGATTGCATCTCAGTCAGTGACAGGGATTGTTCCTCAGTCAGTGACAGGGATTGACCCTCAGTCAGTGACAGGGATTGATTCTCAGTCAGTGACAGGGATTGAATCTCAGTCAGTGACAGGGATTGAACCTCAGTTAGTGACAGGGATTGAATCTCAGTCAGTGACAGGGATTGAATCTCCGTCAGTGACAGGGATCGACCCTCATTCAGTGAAAGGGATTGATCCTCAGTCAGTGAATGGGATTGAATCTCAGTCAGTGACACGGATTGAACCGCAGTCAGTGACAGGCATTTAATCTCACTCAGAGAAAGGGATTGAACCTCAGTCAGTGACAGGGATTGACCCTCAGTCATTGACAGGGATTGAGCCTCAGTCATTGACAGGGATTGAGCCTCAGTCATTGACAGGGATTGAACCTCAGTCGGTGACAGGGACTGAATCTCATTCTGTGACAAGTATTGAACCTCAGTTTGTGACAGAGACTCAATCTCAGTCAGTGACAGGGATTGAACCTCAGTCAGGAACAGGGATTGAACCTAAGTCAATGACAAGGATTGAACCTCAGACAGTGACAGGGATTGAGCTTCAGTCAGTGACAGGAAATGAATCTCAGTCAGTGACAGGGATTGAATCTCAGTCAGTGAGAGGGATTGAATCTCAGTCAGTGACAGGGATTGACCCTCAGTCAGTGACAGGGATTGAATCTCAGTTAGTGACAGGGATTGAATCTCAGTCAGTGACAGGGATTGATTCTCAGTCAGTGACAGGAATTGAATCTCAGTCAGTGTCAGGGATAAACCCTCAGTCAGTGACAGGGATTGGTCCTCAGTCAGTGACAGGGATTGAATCTCAGTCAGTGACAGGGATTGAACCTCAGTTAGTGACAGGGATTGAATCTCAGTCACTGACAGGGATTGAATCTCAGTCAGTGTCAGGGATCGGCCCTCAGTCAGTGACAGGGATTGATCCTCAGTCAGTGACAGGGATTGAATCTTAGTCAGTGACAGGGATTGAACCTCAGTCAGTGACAGGGATTGATCCTCAGTCAGTGACAGGGATTGAATCTCAGTCAGTGACAGGGATTGACCCTCAGTCAGTGACAGGAAATGAATCTCATTCAGTGATATCGATTGGCCCTCAGTCAGTGACAGTGATTGAATCTCAGTCAGTGACAGGGATTAAACCTCAGTCAGTAACAGGGGTTGACCCTCAGTCAGTGACAGGGATTGAACCTCAGTCAGTGACAGGGATTGTCCCTCAGTCAGTGACAGGGATTGACTCTCAGTCGGTGACAGGGATTGACCCTCAGTCAGTGACAGGGATTGACCCTCAGTCAGTGACAGGGTTTGAATCTCAATCAGTGACAGGGATTGAACCTCAGTTAGTGACAGGGATTGAATCTCAGTCACTGACAGGGATTGAATCTCAGTCAGTGTCAGGGATCGGCCCTCAGTCAGTGACAGGGATTGATCCTCAGTCAGTGACAGGGATTGAATCTTAGTCAGTGACAGGGATTGAACCTCATTCAGTGACAGGGATTGATCCTCAGTCAGTGACAGGGATTGAATCTCAGTCAGTGACAGGGATTGACCCTCAGTCAGTGACAGGAAATGAATCTCATTCAGTGACATCGATCGGCCCTCAGTCAGTGACAGTGATTGAATCTCAGTCAGTGACAGGGATTAAACCTCAGTCAGTAACAGGGGTTGACCATCAGTCAGTGACAGGGATTGAACCTCAGTCAGTGACAGGGATTGTCCCTCAGTCAGTGACAGGGATTGACTCTCAGTCGGTGACAGGGATTGACCCTCAGTCAGTGACAGGGATTGACCCTCAGTCAGTGACAGGGAATGTACCGCAGTCAGTGACAGGCATTGAATCTCACTCAGAGAAAGGGATTGAACCTCAGTCAGTGACAGGGATTGAGCCTCAGTCATTGACAGGGATTGGGCCTCAGTCATTGACAGGGATTGAGCCTCAGTCAGTGACAGGGATTGTACCTCAGTCGGTGACAGGGACTGAATCTCAGTCTGTGACAGGGATTGAAACTCAGTTTGTGACAGAGACTCAATCTCAGTCAGTGACAGGGATTGAACCTCAGTCAGTAACAGGGATTGAACCTCAGTCAATGACAGGGATTGAAACTCAGACAGTGACAGGGATTGAGCTTCAGTCAGTGACAGGGAATGAATCTCAGTCAGTGACAGGGATTGACCCTCAGTCAGTGAGAGGGAATGAATCGCAGTCAGTGACAGGGATTGAATCTCAGTCAGTGACAGGGATTGAATCTCAGTCAGTGACAGGGATTGACCCTCAGTCAGTGACAGGGATTGAATGTCTGTCAGTGACAGGGATTGAATCTCAGTCAGTGACAGGTATTGAACCGCAGTCAGTGACAGGGACTGAACCACTCTCAGTGACTGGGATTGAATCTCAGTCAGTGACAGGGATTGACCCTCAGACAGTGACAGGGATTTAGCCTCAGTCAGTGACAGGGATTGATCCTCATTCAGTGAAAGGGATTGATCCTCAGTCAGTGAAAGAGATTGAATCTCAGTCAGTGACAGGGATTGAAACTCAGTCAGAGAAAGGGATTGAACCTCAGTCAGTGACAGGGATTGAACCTCAGTCAGTGACAGGGATTGAGCCTCAGTCAGTGACAGGGATTGAACCTCAGTCGGTGACAGGGATTGAATCTCAGTCTGTGACAGGGATTGAACCTCAGTTTGTGACAGAGATTCAATCTCAGTCAGTGTCCGGGATTGAGCCTCAGTCAGTGACAGGGATTGAACCTCAGTCGGTGACAGGGATTGAATCTCAGTCTGTGACAGGGATTGAACCTCAGTTAGTGACAGGGATTGAATCTCAGTCAGTGACAGGGATTGATTCTCAGTCAGTGACAGGAATTGAATCTCAGTCAGTGTCAGGGATAAACCCTCAGTCAGTGACAGGGATTGATCCTCAGTCAGTGACAGGGATTGAATCTCAGTCAGTGACAGGGATTGAACCTCAGTTAGTGACAGGGATTGAATCTCAGTCACTGACAGGGATTGAATCTCAGTCAGTGTCAGGGATCGGCCCTCAGTCAGTGACAGGGATTGATCCTCAGTCAGTGACAGGGATTGAATCTTAGTCAGTGACAGGGATTGAACCTCAGTCAGTGACAGGGATTGATCCTCAGTCAGTGACAGGGATTGAATCTCAGTCAGTGACAGGGATTGACCCTCAGTCAGTGACAGGAAATGAATCTCATTCAGTGATATCGATCGGCCCTCAGTCAGTGACAGTGATTGAATCTCAGTCAGTGACAGGGATTAAACCTCAGTCAGTAACAGGGGTTGACCCTCAGTCAGTGACAGGGATTGACCCTCAGACTGCGAGAGAGATTGAATCGCAGTCAGTGACAGGGATTGAACCTCAGTCAGTGACAGGGATTGAGCTTCAGTCAGTGACAGGGATTGAATCTCTGTCAGTGACAGGGATTAAATCTCAGTCAGTGACAGGTATTGAAGCGCAGTCAGTGACCAGGACTGAATCTCTGTCAGTGACTGGGATTGAATCTCAGTCAGTGACAGTGATTGACCCTCAGTCAGTGACAGGGATTGAGCCTCAGTCAGTGACAGGGATTGCATCTCAGTCAGTGACAGGGATTGTTGGTCAGTCAGTGACAGGGATTGACCCTCAGTCAGTGACAGGGATTGATTCTCAGTCAGTGACAGGGATTGAATCTCAGTCAGTGACAGGGATTGAACCTCAGTTAGTGACAGGGATTGAATCTCAGTCAGTGACAGGGATTGAATCTCCGTCAGTGACAGGGATCGACCCTCATTCAGTGAAAGGGATTGATCCTCAGTCAGTGAATGGGATTGAATCTCAGTCAGTGACACGGATTGAACCGCAGTCAGTGACAGGCATTTAATCTCACTCAGAGAAAGGGATTGAACCTCAGTCAGTGACAGGGATTGAGCCTCAGTCATTGACAGGGATTGAGCCTCAGTCATTGACAGGGATTGAGCCTCAGTCATTGACAGGGATTGAACCTCAGTCGGTGACAGGGACTGAATCTCATTCTGTGACAAGGATTGAACCTCAGTTTGTGACAGAGACTCAATCTCAGTCAGTGACAGGGATTGAACCTCAGTCAGGAACAGGGATTGAACCTCAGTCAATGACAAGGATTGAACCTCAGACAGTGACAGGGATTGAGCTTCAGTCAGTGACAGGAAATGAATCTCAGTCAGTGACAGGGATTGAATCTCAGTCAGTGAGAGGGATTGAATCTCAGTCAGTGACAGGGATTGACCCTCAGTGAGTGACAGTGATTGAATCTCAGTCAGTGACAGGGATTAAACCTCAGTCAGTAACAGGGGTTGACCCTCAGTCAGTGACAGGAATTGAACCTCAGTCAGTGACAGGGATTGTCCCTCAGTCAGTGACAGGGATTGACTCTCAGTCGGTGACAGGGATTGACCCCCAGTCAGTGACAGGGATTGACCCTCAGTCAGTGACAGGGATTGAATCTCAGTCACTGACAGGGATTGAATCTCAGTCAGTGTCAGGGATCGGCCCTCAGTCAGTGACAGGGATTGATCCTCAGTCAGTGACAGGGATTGAATCTTAGTCAGTGACAGGGATTGAACCTCAGTCAGTGACAGGGATTGATCCTCAGTCAGTGACAGGGATTGAATCTTAGTCAGTGACAGGGATTGAATCTCAGTCAGTGACAGGGATTGACCCTCAGTCAGTGACAGGAAATGAATCTCATTCAGTGATATCGATTGGCCCTCAGTCAGTGACAGTGATTGAATCTCAGTCAGTGACAGGGATTAAACCTCAGTCAGTAACAGGGGTTGACCCTCAGTCAGTGACAGGGATTGAACCTCAGTCAGTGACAGGGATTGTCCCTCAGTCAGTGACAGGGATTGACTCTCAGTCGGTGACAGGGATTGACCCTCAGTCAGTGACAGGGATTGACCCTCAGTCAGTGACAGGGTTTGAATCTCAATCAGTGACAGGGATTGAACCTCAGTTAGTGACAGGGATTGAATCTCAGTCACTGACAGGGATTGAATCTCAGTCAGTGTCAGGGATCGGCCCTCAGTCAGTGACAGGGATTGATCCTCAGTCAGTGACAGGGATTGAATCTTAGTCAGTGACAGGGATTGAACCTCAGTCAGTGACAGGGATTGATCCTCAGTCAGTGACAGGGATTGAATCTCAGTCAGTGACAGGGATTGACCCTCAGTCAGTGACAGGAAATGAATCTCATTCAGTGACATCGATCGGCCCTCAGTCAGTGACAGTGATTGAATCTCAGTCAGTGACAGGGATTAAACCTCAGTCAGTAACAGGGGTTGACCATCAGTCAGTGACAGGGATTGAACCTCAGTCAGTGACAGGGATTGTCCCTCAGTCAGTGACAGGGATTGACTCTCAGTCGGTGACAGGGATTGACCCTCAGTCAGTGACAGGGATTGACCCTCAGTCAGTGACAGGGAATGTACCGCAGTCAGTGACAGGCATTGAATCTCACTCAGAGAAAGGGATTGAACCTCAGTCAGTGACAGGGATTGAGCCTCAGTCATTGACAGTGATTGGGCCTCAGTCATTGACAGGGATTGAGCCTCAGTCAGTGACAGGGATTGTACCTCAGTCGGTGACAGGGACTGAATCTCAGTCTGTGACAGGGATTGAACCTCAGTTTGTGACAGAGACTCAATCTCAGTCAGTGACAGGGATTGAAACTCAGTCAGTAACAGGGATTGAACCTCAGTCAATGACAGGGATTGAAACTCAGACAGTGACAGGGATTGAGCTTCAGTCAGTGACAGGGAATGAATCTCAGTTAGTGACAGGGATTGAATCTCAGTCAGTGACAGGGATTGAATCTCAGTCAGTGACAGGGATTGACCCTCAGTCAGTGACAGGGATTGAATATCTGTCAGTGACAGGGATTGAATCTCAGTCAGTGAAAGGTATTGAACCGCAGTCAGTGACAGGGACTGAATCACTCTCAGTGACTGGGATTGAATCTCAGTCTGTGACAGGGATTGACCCTCAGACAGTGACAGGGATTTAGCCTCAGTCAGTGACAGGGATTGATCCTCATTCAGTGAAAGGGATTGATCCTCAGTCAGTGACAGGGATTGACTCTCAGTCGGTGACAGGGATTGACCCTCAGTCAGTGACAGGGATTGACCCTCAGTCAGTGACAGGGAATGTACCGCAGTCAGTGACAGGCATTGAATCTCACTCAGAGAAAGGGATTGAACCTCAGTCAGTGACAGGGATTGAGCCTCAGTCATTGACAGGGATTGGGCCTCAGTCATTGACAGGGATTGAGCCTCAGTCAGTGACAGGGATTGTACCTCAGTCGGTGACAGGGACTGAATCTCAGTCTGTGACAGGGATTGAACCTCAGTTTGTGACAGAGACTCAATCTCAGTCAGTGACAGGGATTGAACCTCAGTCAGTAACAGAGATTGAACCTCAGTCAATGACATGGATTGAAACTCAGACCGTGACAGGGATTGAGCTTCAGTCAGTGACAGGGAATGAATCTCAGTCAGTGACAGGGATTGACCCTCAGTCAGTGAGAGGGAATGAATCTCAGTCAGTGACAGGGATTGAATCTCCGTCAGTGACAGGGATCGACCCTCATTCAGTGAAAGGGATTGATCCTCAGTCAGTGAATGGGATTGAATCTCAGTCAGTGACACGGATTGAACCGCAGTCAGTGACAGGCATTTAATCTCACTCAGAGAAAGGGATTGAACCTCAGTCAGTGACAGGGATTGAGCCTCAGTCATTGACAGGGATTGAACCTCAGTCGGTGACAGGGACTGAATCTCATTCTGTGACAAGGATTGAACCTCAGTTTGTGACAGAGACTCAATCTCAGTCAGTGACAGGGATTGAACCTCAGTCAGGAACAGGGATTGAACCTCAGTCAATGACAAGGATTGAACCTCAGACAGTGACAGGGATTGAGCTTCAGTCAGTGACAGGAAATGAATCTCAGTCAGTGACAGGGATTGAATCTCAGTCAGTGAGAGGGATTGAATCTCAGTGAGTGACAGGGATTGACCCTCAGTGAGTGACAGTGATTGAATCTCAGTCAGTGACAGGGATTAAACCTCAGTCAGTAACAGGGGTTGACCCTCAGTCAGTGACAGGAATTGAACCTCAGTCAGTGACAGGGATTGTCCCTCAGTCAGTGACAGGGATTGACTCTCAGTCGGTGACAGGGATTGACCCCCAGTCAGTGACAGGGATTGACCCTCAGTCAGTGACAGGGATTGAATCTCAGTCACTGACAGGGATTGAATCTCAGTCAGTGTCAGGGATCGGCCCTCAGTCAGTGACAGGGATTGATCCTCAGTCAGTGACAGGGATTGAATCTTAGTCAGTGACAGGGATTGAACCTCAGTCAGTGACAGGGATTGATCCTCAGTCAGTGACAGGGATTGAATCTTAGTCAGTGACAGGGATTGAATCTCAGTCAGTGACAGGGATTGACCCTCAGTCAGTGACAGGAAATGAATCTCATTCAGTGATATCGATTGGCCCTCAGTCAGTGACAGTGATTGAATCTCAGTCAGTGACAGGCATTAAACCTCAGTCAGTAACAGGGGTTGACCCTCAGTCAGTGACAGGGATTGAACCTCAGTCAGTGACAGGGATTGTCCCTCAGTCAGTGACAGGGATTGACTCTCAGTCGGTGACAGGGATTGACCCTCAGTCAGTGACAGGGATTGACCCTCAGTCAGTGACAGGGTTTGAATCTCAATCAGTGACAGGGATTGAACCTCAGTTAGTGACAGGGATTGAATCTCAGTCACTGACAGGGATTGAATCTCAGTCAGTGTCAGGGATCGGCCCTCAGTCAGTGACAGGGATTGATCCTCAGTCAGTGACAGGGATTGAATCTTAGTCAGTGACAGGGATTGAACCTCAGTCAGTGACAGGGATTGATCCTCAGTCAGTGACAGGGATTGAATCTCAGTCAGTGACAGGGATTGACCCTCAGTCAGTGACAGGAAATGAATCTCATTCAGTGACATCGATCGGCCCTCAGTCAGTGACAGTGATTGAATCTCAGTCAGTGACAGGGATTAAACCTCAGTCAGTAACAGGGGTTGACCATCAGTCAGTGACAGGGATTGAACCTCAGTCAGTGACAGGGATTGTCCCTCAGTCAGTGACAGGGATTGACTCTCAGTCGGTGACAGGGATTGACCCTCAGTCAGTGACAGGGATTGACCCTCAGTCAGTGACAGGGAAAGTACCGCAGTCAGTGACAGGCATTGAATCTCACTCAGAGAAAGGGATTGAACCTCAGTCAGTGACAGGGATTGAGCCTCAGTCATTGACAGTGATTGGGCCTCAGTCATTGACAGGGATTGAGCCTCAGTCAGTGACAGGGATTGTACCTCAGTCGGTGACAGGGACTGAATCTCAGTCTGTGACAGGGATTGAACCTCAGTTTGTGACAGAGACTTAATCTCAGTCAGTGACAGGGATTGAAACTCAGTCAGTAACAGGGATTGAACCTCAGTCAATGACAGGGATTGAAACTCAGACAGTGACAGGGATTGAGCTTCAGTCAGTGACAGGGAATGAATCTCAGTCAGTGACAGGGATTGAATCTCAGTCAGTGACAGGGATTGAATCTCAGTCAGTGACAGGGATTGACCCTCAGTCAGTGACAGGGATTGAATATCTGTCAGTGACAGGGATTGAATCTCAGTCAGTGACAGGTATTGAACCGCAGTCAGTGACAGGGACTGAATCACTCTCAGTGACTGGGATTGAATCTCAGTCAGTGACAGGGATTGACCCTCAGACAGTGACAGGGATTTAGCCTCAGTCAGTGACAGGGATTGATCCTCATTCAGTGAAAGGGATTGATCCTCAGTCAGTGACAGGGATTGACTCTCAGTCGGTGACAGGGATTGACCCTCAGTCAGTGACAGGGATTGACCCTCAGTCAGTGACAGGGAATGTACCGCAGTCAGTGACAGGCATTGAATCTCACTCAGAGAAAGGGATTGAACCTCAGTCAGTGACAGGGATTGAGCCTCAGTCATTGACAGGGATTGGGCCTCAGTCATTGACAGGGATTGAGCCTCAGTCAGTGACAGGGATTGTACCTCAGTCGGTGACAGGGACTGAATCTCAGTCTGTGACAGGGATTGAACCTCAGTTTGTGACAGAGACTCAATCTCAGTCAGTGACAGGGATTGAACCTCAGTCAGTAACAGGGATTGAACCTCAGTCAATGACAGGGATTGAAACTCAGACCGTGACAGGGATTGAGCTTCAGTCAGTGACAGGGAATGAATCTCAGTCAGTGACAGGGATTGACCCTCAGTCAGTGAGAGGGAATGAATCGCAGTCAGTGACAGGGATTGAATCTCAGTCAGTGACAGGGATTGAATCTCAGTCAGTGACAGGGATTGACCCTCAGTCAGTGACAGGGATTGAATGTCTGTCAGTGACAGGGATTGAATCTCAGTCAGTGACAGGTATTGAACCGCAGTCAGTGACAGGGACTGAACCACTCTCAGTGACTGGGATTGAATCTCAGTCAGTGACAGGGATTGACCCTCAGACAGTGACAGGGATTTAGCCTCAGTCAGTGACAGGGATTGATCCTCATTCAGTGAAAGGGATTGATCCTCAGTCAGTGAAAGGGATTGAATCTCAGTCAGTGACAGGGATTGAAACTCAGTCAGAGAAAGGGATTGAACCTCAGTCAGTGACAGGGATTGAACCTCAGTCA